>NC_091283.1:369566264-369905264 GCF_032444005.1 Ranitomeya imitator
GTGTGTGTATGAGGTGTACGGAGCGGAGCCGTGTGTGTGTGAGGTATAAGGAGCGGAGCCAAAGCTGTATGAGGTGTATCGAGTGGAGTCGTGTGTGTATGATGTGTAAAGAGCAGAGCCGTGTGTGATGTGTGCGTAGCGGAGATGCAGCATCATATAAGTAGCAGTGCTATTTGCGCTAGGTAAATCTGATGTAAAGTTGTCAGTTGTGTCTTTGTGATGTGCATATAGCAGAGCTGTTTTTGTAACTACAGGTGCTTCTCATAAAATTAGAATATCATCAAAAAGTTAATTTATTTCTGTTCTTCAATACAAAAAGTGAAATTCGTATAATGTATAGTCATTACAAACGCTCCGTATTTGCGTGGGTTTCCTCCGGGCACTCCGATTTCCTCCCACATTCCAAAGACATACTGATAAGGAATTTAGATTGTGAGCCCCATCGGGGACAGCAATGATAGTGTGTGCAAAATGTAAAGCGCTGCGGAATATGTTAGCGCTATATAAAAATAAAGATTATTATTATTATTATTAGTGATCTATTTCACGTGATTATTTCTGTTAATGTTGATGATTATGGCTTACAGCCAATGAAAACCCCAAAGTCATAATCTCAGTAAACTAGAATACTTTATAACAGCAGCTTGAAAAATTATTTTAACCCCTTAGTGACAGAGCCAATTTGGTACTTAATGACCAGGCCAATTTTTGCAATTCTGACCACTGTCACTTTATGACGTTATAACTCTGGAACGCTTCAACGGATCCCGCTGAACCGCTGATTCTGAGATTGTTTTTTCGTGACATATTGTACTTCATGTTAGTGGTAACATTCCTTCGATATTACTTGCGATTATTTATGAAAAAAACGGAAATATGGCGAAAATTTTTAAAATTTTGCAATTTTCAAACTTTGTATTTTTATGCCCTTAAATCATAGAGATATGTCACAAAGAATAGTTAATAAATAACATTTCCCACATGTCTACTTTACATCAGCACAATTTTGGAAACAAAATTTTTTTTTGTTAGGGAGTTATAAGGGTTAAAAGTTGACCAGCAATTTCTCATTTTTACAACACCATATTTTTTTAGGGACCACATCACATTTGAAGTCATTTTGAGGGGTCTATATGATAGAAAATAATGAAGTGTGACACCATTCTAAAAACTACACCCCTCAAGGTTCTCAAAACCACATTCAAGAAGTTTATTAACCCTTTACGTGCTTCACAGGAACTGAAACAATGTGGAAGGAAAAAATGAACATTTAACTTTTTTTTGCAAACATCTTAATTCAGAACCATTTTTTTTATTTTCACAAGTGTAAAAACAGAAATGTAACCATAAATTTTGTTATGCAATTTCTCCTGAATACGCCAATACCCCATATGTGGGGGTAAACCACTTTTTGGGCGCACCGCAGAACTTAGAATTGAAGGAGCGCCGTTTGACTTTTTCAATGCAGAATTGGCTGGAATTGAGATCGGACGCCATGTCACGTTTAGAGAGCCCCTGATGTGCCTAAAGAGTGGAAACTCCCCACAAGTGACACCATTTTGGAAACTAGACCCCTTAAGGAACTTATCTAGATGTGTGGTGATCACTTTGAATCCCCAAGTGCTTCACAGAAGTTTATAACGTAGAGCCGTGAAAATAAAAAATCGCTTTTGTTTACACAAAAATGATCTTTTCGCCCACAAATTCTTATTTTCACAAGGGTAACAGGAGAAATTAGACCACAAAAGTTGTTGTGCGATTTCTCCTGAATACGTCGATACCCCATATGTGAGGGTAAACCACTGTTTGGGCGCACCGCAGAGCTTGGAAGTGAAGGAGCGCCGTTTTACTTTTTCAATGTAGAATTGGCTGGAATTGAGATTGGACGCCATGCCGCGTTTGGAGAGCCTCTGATGTGCCTAAACAGTGGAAACCCCCCACAAGTGACCCCATTTTGGAAACTAGACCCCTTAAGGAACATATCTAGATGTGTGGTGAGCACTTTGAACCCCCATGTGCTTCACAGAAGTTTATAATGTAGAGCCGTGAAAAAAAAAGATTGCATTTTTTCCCACAAATTTTTATTTTCACAAGGGTAACAGGAGAAATTAGACCACGAAAGTTGTTGTGCAATTTCTCCTGAGTACGTTGATACCCAATATGTGGGGGTAAACCACTGTTTGGGCGCACCGCAGAGCTTGGAGGAGAAAGAGTGCAGTTTTACTTTTTCAATGTAGAATTGGCTGGAATTGAGATCGGACGCCATGTCGCGTTTGGAGAGCCCCTGATGTGCCTAAACAGTAGAAATCCCCCACAAGTGACCCCATTTTGGAAACTAGACCCCCCATGGAACTTATCTAGATGTGTGGTGAGAACCTTGAATGCCCAAGTGCTTCACAGAAGTTTATAATGCAGAGCCGTGAAAATAAAAAAAAAATTTTTTTTCCACAAAAAAGATTTTTTAGCCCCCAAGTTTTTATTTTCACAAGGGTAACAAGAGAAATTGGACCCCAAAAGTTGTTGTCCAATTTGTCCTGAGTATGCTGGTACCCCATATGTGGGGGTAAACCACTGTTTGGGCGCACGGCAGAGCTCGGAAGGAGCGCCGTTTTGGAATGCAGACTTTGATAGAATGGTCTGCGGGTATTATGTTGCGTTTGCAGAGCCCCTGATGTACCTAACCAGTAGAAACCCTCCACAAGTGACCCCATTTTGGAAACTAGACCCCCCATGGAACTTATCTAGATGTGTGGTGAGAACTTTGAATGCCCAAGTGCTTCACAGAAGTTTAGAATGCAGAGTCGTGAAAATAAAAAATATTTTATTTTCCACAAAAAAGATATTGTAGCCCCCAAGTTTTTATTTTCACAAGGGTAACAGGAGAAATTGGACTGCAATAGTTGTTGTCCAATTTATCCCGAGTACGCTGATGCGCCATATGTGGGGGTAAACCACTGTTTGGGCGCACGGCAGAGCTCGGAAGGGAAGGAGCGCCTTTTTGGAATGCAGACTTTGATAGAATGGTCTGTGGGCATTATGTTGCGATTGCAGAGCCCCTGATGTACCTAAACTGTAGTAACCCCCCACAAGTGACCCCATTTTGGAAACTAGACCCCCCAAGGAACTTATCTAGATGTGTGGTGAGAACTTTGAATGCCCAAGTGCTTCACAGAAGTTTAGAATGCAGAGTCGTGAAAATAAAAAATATTTTTTTTTTCACAAAAAAGATATTGTAGCCCCCAAGTTTTTATTTTCACAAGGGTAACAAGAGAAATTGGACCCCAGAAGTTGTTGTCCAATTTATCCAGAGTACGCTGATGCCCCATATGTGGGGGTAACCCACTGATTGGGCGCACGGCAGAGCTCAGAAGGGAGGGAGCACCATTTGACTTTTTGAGCGCAAAATTGGCTGTCGTGTTTGGAGACCCCCTGATGTACCTAAACAGTGGAAACCCCCCAATTCTAGCTCCAACCCTAACCCCAACACACCCCTAACCCTAATCCCAACCTGATCCATAATCCTAATCACTAACCCTAACCATAATCACAACCCTTACCCCAAAACAACCCTAATGTCAACCCTAACCATAACCCTAATCAAAACCCTAAATCCAACACACCCCTAATCCTAATCTCAACCCTAACCTCAAACCTAACCCTAATCCCAATACACCCCTAATCACAACCCTAACCTTAACCCTAATCCCAAACCTAACCCTAATGCCAACCCTAACCCTAATACCAACCCTAATCCAAACCCTAACCCTAATCCCAGCTCTAACCCTAACTTTAGCCCCAACCCTAGCCCTAACTTTAGCCCCAACCCTAACCCTAGCCCTAAGGCTACTTTCACACTTGCGTCGTTTGGCATTCCGTCGCAATCCGTCGTTTTGGACAAGAAACGGATCCTGCAAATGTGCCCGCAGGATGCGTTTTTTGCCATAGACTTGTATTACCGACGGATCGTGACGGATGGCCACACGTCGCGTCCGTCGTGCACTGGATCAGTTGTGTTTTGGCGGAGCGTCGGCACAAAAAAACGTTCAATGAAACTTTTTTGTACGTCGCATCCGCCATTTCTGACAGCGCATGCGTGGCCGTAACTCCGCCCCCTCCTCCCCAGGACATAGATTGGGCAGCGGAAGCGTTGAAAAACTACAGCTGCTGCCTACGTTGTGCACAATTTTCACAACGTGTGTCGGTATGTCGGGCCGACGCATTGCGACGGCCCCGTACCGACGTAAGTGTGAAAGAAGCCTAACCCTAAATTTAGCCCTAACCCTAACCCTAAATTTAGCCCCAACCCTAACCCTAAATTTAGCCCTAACCCTAGCCCTAACCCTAGCCCTACCCCTAACCTAACCCTACCCCTAACCCTACCCCTAACCTAACCCTACCCCTAACCCTACCCCTAATTTTAGCCCCAACTGCTGTTCTCCTGCCGGCCGGCAGATGGAGACAGATGGCGTGCGCACTGGGCATGCGCCCGCCATTTTCTTCTGCCGGCGGCCAGGAGGAGCAGCAAGAGGATCCAGAGACACAGGTGAGTATTGTAGGGTCCCCGAATCCCCCTATTTCTCTGTCCTCTGATGTGCGATCACATCAGAGGACAGAGAATTACACTTAACTTTTTTTTTGCGGTCGCCGGTAAACAGTTAATTACCGGCGATCGAAAAACAGGGGTCGGTAAAACCGACCCCGATCATGCTCTTTGGGGTCTCGGCTACCCCCGGCAGCCGAGACCCCAAAGATTCTCCCGGTGCCGGCCGGCGGGCGCACTGCGCATGCGCCCGCCATTTTGAAGATGGCGGCGCCCACCGGGAGACACGAGGAGCATCGGGGGAGCTAGGTGAGTATTGGGGGGCCACCTGGGACCCCTTTTCTCTGTCGATGTGTGCGATCACATCGGAGGACAGAGAAATTAAAAAGAGATCGCTTTTTTTTTTTTTGCGATCGCCGGTAAACGGTTAATTACCGGCGATCGCAAATGCGGGGTGGGTTAAAACCCCCCCGAATCATGTTCTCTGGGGTCTCGGCTACCCCCGGCAGCCGAGACCCCGGAGGAAATCGGCCTCTGGGGGGCGCTATTTACTGTTTCCACAGCGCCGTTAATTAACAGCGCTGTGGTGTAAGTACCCTTAGCGGCCGCCGTTAAAAGGCGTATCGGCGGTCGCTAAGGGGTTAAAATTAAATGCACTCAATACTTGGTCGGGGCTCCTTCTGCATCAATGCGGCGTGGCATGGAGGCGATCAGCCTGTGGCACTGCTGAGGTGTTATGGAAGCCCAGGTTGCTTTGATAGCAGCCTTCAGCTTGTCTGCATTGCTGGGTCTGGTGTCTATGGGGTTAAGGTCAGGCGAGTTTGCTGGCCAATCAAGCACAGCGATACTGTTGTTTTTAAACAAGGTATTTGTACTTTTGGCAGTATGCACAGGTGCCAAGTCCTGCTGGAGAATTAAATTTCCATCTCCGTAAAGCTTGTTGGCACAATGTGAACACAGACTAGAGAAAATTCTGATTTAGGTGAAATAATCCTTTATGTTGGCTGCTCTCGGATCACCAGTAGCCGGAGTAACACAACACGTTAGCCAATCCCCTTTCTTTTGTGGTTGTAATAAACTTGTGACTGGGCATCTGAGAGATCAGACTAGCCTTGTCCATCACTTCTCAGTCAATTGTGTAATTGCACTGACGATTGGAGGCAGTGGAGTTGCGTCCCTTGTCATATTGGTGGCAGCAGTAGGATTTGTGTGACCCCCCACAGCTGTTATCCTTGACACAGTGTGTCCAGAACTAAACACCGATGGGACCACTGAACAGCAGCAGCCGCGTCAGGAAGACAAGAATAGGACGTCATCGTATGAAGATGGGAGGCACCGGACCCAGACCGCGACACCCATCGGACCTGAACCGAACCGGGACCTCCCCTGGGTGAGTATAATTTATCCTGTTTTTCTTATCTTGCAGGTTACATCAGGGGCTTATCTACAGCATTACAGAATGTTGTAGATAAGCCCCTGATGCCGGTGGCCACATATTATAGGCAAATTTTGGGGTGACAGATTCCCTTTAACCCCTTTACCCCCAAGGGTGGTTTGCACGTTAATGACCAGGCCAATTTTTACAATTCTGACCACTGTCCCTTTATGAGGTTATAACTCTGGAACGCTTCAACGGATCCCAGTGATTCTGACATTGTTTTCTCGTGACATATTGTACTTCATGATAGTGGTAAAAATTCTTTGATAGTACCTGCGTTTATTTGTGTTAAAAACTGAAATTTGGTGAAAATTTTGAAAATTTTGCAATTTTCCAACTTTGTGATTTAATTGCACAAAAATTCAGAGATATGTCACACAAAATACTTAATAAGTAACATTTCCCACATTTTTTTTGTTAGGGAGTTATAAGGGTTAAAAGTTGACCAGCAATTTCTCATTTTTGCAACATCATTTTTTTTTCTAGGGACCACATCTCATTTGAAGTCATTTTGAGGGGTCTATATGATAGAAAATACCCAAGTGTGACACCACTCTTAAAACTGCACCCCTCAAGGTGCTCAAAACCATATGTGGGGGGGAACCGCCGTTTGGACGCATGGGAGGGCTCGGAAGGGAAGGAGCGCCATTTGGAATGCAGACTTAGATGGAATGGTCTGCAGGCGTCACATTGCATTTGCAGAGCCCTTAATGTACCTAAACAGTAGAATCCCCCAAGTGACACCATTTTGTAAAGTAGACCCCCTAAGGAACTTATCTAGATGTGTTGTGAGAGCTTTGAACCCCCAAGTGTTTCACTACAGTTTATAACGCAGAGCCGTGAAAATAAAAAAAAACTTTCCCCCCCAAATTATTTTTTAGCCCCCAGTTTTGTATTTTCCCGAGGGTAAGAAGAGAAATTCGACCCCAAAAGTTTTTGTCCAATTTGTCCCGAGTACGCTGATACCCCATAAGTGGGGGGGAGCCACCATTTGGGCACATGGGAGGGCTCGGAAGGGAAGGAGCGCCATTTGGAATGCAGACTTAGATGTAATGGTCCGCAGGCGTCACATTGCGTTTGCAGAGCCCCTAATGTACCTCAACAGTAGTAACCCCCCCTCAAGTGACCCCATACTGGAAACTAGACCCCCAAGGAACTTATCTAGATGTGTTGTGAGAACTTTGAGCCCCCAAGTGTTTAACTACAGTTTATAATGCAGGGCCGTGAAAATAAAAAATCTTTGGACCCCAAAAGTTGTTGTCCTATTTGTCCTGAGTACGCTGATACCCCATATGTTGGGGTAAACCCATTTGGGCACATGGGAGAGCTCGGAAGGGAAGGAGCACTGTTTTACTTTTTCAACGCAGAATTGGCTGGAATTGAGATCGGACGCCATGTCGCGTTTGGAGAGCCCCTGATGTGCCTAAACAATGGAAACCCCCCAATTATAACTGAAACCCTAATCCAAACACACCCCTAACCTTAATCCCAACAGTAACCCTAACCACACCTCTAACCCTGGCACACCCCTAACCCTAATCCCAACCCTATTTCCAACCGTAAATGTAATCTAAACCCTAACTGTAACCCTAGCCCCAACTCTAGCCGTAACCCTAGCCCCAACCCTAGCCCTAACCCTAACTCTAGCCCTAACCCTAATGGGAAAATGGAAATAAATACATTTTTTTAATTTTTCCCTAACTAAGGGGGTGATGAAGGGGGCTTTGATTTACTTTTATAGCGGGTTTTTTAGCGGATTTTTATGATTGGCAGCCGTCACACACTGAAAGACGCTTTTTATTGCAAAAAATATTTTTTGCGTTACCACATTTTGAGAGCTATAATTTTTCCATATTTTGGTCCACAGAGTTATGTGAGGTCTTGTTTTTTGTGGGACGATTTGACGTTTTTATTGGTAACATTTTCGGGCATGTGACATTTTTTGATCGCTTTTTATTCTGATTTTTGTGATGCAGAATGACCAAAAACCAGCTATTCATGAATTTCTTTTGGGGGAGGCGTTTATACCATTCCGCGTTTGGTAAAATTGATAAAGCAGTTTTATTCTTCAGGTCAGTACGATTACAGCGATACCTCATTTATATCATTTTTTTATGTTTTGGCGCTTTTATACGATAAAAACTGTTTTATAGAGAAAATAATTATTTTTGCATCGCTTTATTCTCACAACTATAACTTTTTTATTTTTTTGGTGATGATGCTGTATGGCAGCTCATTTTTTGCGGGACAAAATGACGTTTTCAGCGGTACCATGGTTATTTATATCCATCTTTTTGATCGCGTGTTATTCCACTTTTTGTTTGGCGGTATGAGAATAAAGCGTTGTTTTTTGCCTCGTTTTTTTTTTTCTTACGGTGTTTACTGAAGGGGTTAACTAGTGGGCCAGTTTTATAGGTCGGGTCATTACGGACGCGACGATACTAATTATGTGTACTTTTATTGTTTTTTTAATTTAGATAAAGAAATGTATTTATGGGAATTTTTTTCTTTCATTATTTAGGAATTTTTTTTTTTTTACACATTTGGAATTTTTTTTTTACTTTGTCCTGGGGGGGGGGGGGGGCATCACAGATCGTTGATCTGACAGATTGCACAGCACTCTGTCAGATCACTGATCTGCCTTACAGAACTGCAGGCTTACCAAGCGCGTGCTCTGAGCAGGCACTTGGTAAGCCACCTCCCTCCCTGCAGGACTCGGATGCCGCGGCCATATTGGATCCGAGCCTGCTGCAGGGAGGGAGGTAGGAGACCCTCGGAGCAACGCGATCACATTGCATTGCTCCGGGGGTCTCAGGGAAGCACGCAGGGAGCCCCCTCCCTGCGCGATGCTTCCCTGTACCGCCGGCACACCGCGATCATGTTTGATCGCGGTGTGCCAGGGGTTAATGTGCCGGGGGCGGTCCGTGACCGCTCCTGGCACATAGTGCAGGATGTCAGCTGCGATAGTCAGGGATAGTATGACGTACTATCCCGTCGGTGGGCATACGGGCCCACCCCACCTCGACGGGATAGTGCGTCAGATGTCAGAAAGGGGTTAAAAAAGACATCAACAAACTGCAGCAAGTTCAGAGAAGAATGACCAGAATGGTGACCGGTCTGCAAACTATGTCCTATGAGGAACGGCTACAGGATTTGGGAATGTTTAGCTTGGAAAAGACAGAGGAGAATTAATAGCTGACTACAAATATCTCAAGGGCTGTCACATTAATAATAATAATAATCTTTATTTTTATATAGCGCTAACATATTCCGCAGCGCTTTACAGTTTTGCACACATTATCATTGTTGTCCCCGATGGAGCTCACAATCTAAATTCCCTATCAGTATGTCAGTATTGCAGAAGGATCATCTTTATTCTCATTTGCACAAGGAAAGACTAGATATTAGAAAAAACTTTTTGACAGTTAGGGTGATCAATGAGTGGAACAGGCTGCCATGAGAGGTGGTGAGTTCTCCTTCAATGGAAGTTTTCAAACAGAGGCTGAACAGACATCTGTCTGGGAAGATTTAGTGAATCCTGCTTTGAGCAGGGGGTTGGACCAAAATGACCCAGGAGGTCCCTTTCCGACTCTAACATTCTATGATTCTATAATTATTGTTTTTTCCTTTCACCCATGACAGCACCCCAGATAGAGTAGAAGATACACCTCAATGCCTAGGGAGGTAGGAAGACCTGAAATCACATTGATAGAAATTTTAGAAAGTACAAGGTGAGGACTAGATTACAGTCTTACATATTTGTTCAATAGAAACATTTGCCCTTTCAACCTAGGAGGTCGAAACAGCTCTAGTAGAGCTCCAGAATGGTCTGATCACTCACAACTGCGATGGCTGCACTAATCAATCTAGATAACAAGGCTTTGGATGCTCTGTAATATTTCTTGGGACCCTGAAAGAAAATGGAGAGAGGCTAGCACTTCCTCCAAGTCTCCGTAGTAAGAGTCAAAGTGCATCAGACATGTAAATTGAAGATGTACTATTTTGCCAGATTGATGGCAATGTGTAGAAAACTTCTATGTGGTTTTAAAACTGGTATCTGAAGATATGCATCATGATACCATTGCCATGAAATACAAGAAAACTGGAAGACAATAGCGCAAAATGGGGTCTTACCTGGATATAGGATATGAGAACGATAGGTACAGGTATGTGCTCACGTGGCAAATTTGTGTGCCAAAACAAGAAAGAAAGCTCAGTAGAACGTCTGCTGCAAATCCAGGATGCATGCAATGGAAGGAAAAACCATAACATAGTAACAGTTAGTAAGGCCGAAAAAAGACATTTGTCCATCCAGTTCAGCCTATATTCCATCATAATAAATCCCCAGATCTACGTCCTTCTACAGAACCTAATTGTATGATACAATATTGTTCTGCTCCAGGAAGACAGGAAGACATAGAAAAAATCCATAGAAAATGGATTTCTACTGCACTTCTGAAGACACCAAACGATGAAAAAGGAGATCCAGGAGTCGATGTGTTGAGAATTGCAGTTTTATTAGTCAACGAGTTTCAATGTTCATAGACATCTTCATCAGGACAAAACCCAAAAACCACATTGTTCTGAAGAAGAAATCTGTATGTAAGCTCTAATTGGATTGAGGAGGTCCCCTCTCCTGTAGAGTGTAAGCTCTTATGGTCAGTGGGGTTCTCTCTCACTCGTTCTCTCTCTTTCCTGTAGAGTCTAAACTCTTATGGTCAGTGGGGTTCTCTCTCACTCATTCTCTCTCTCTCTCCTGTATAATGTAAGCTCTTATGATCAGTGAGGTTCTCTCTCACTTGTTCTCTCTCTCCTTTAGAGTGTAAGCTCTTATGATCAGTGGGGTTCTTTCTCACTCATTCTCTCTCTCCTGTACAGTATAAGCTCTTATGGTCAGTGGGGTTCTCTCCTACTCATTCTCTCTCTCCTGTAGAGTGTAAGCTCTTATGGTGAGTTGGGTTCTCTCTCACTCGTTATCTCTCTCTCTTGTAGTCTGTAAGCTCTTATGGTCAGTGGGGATCTCTCACTCATTCTCTCTCTCCTGTAGAGTGTAAGCTCTTATGGTCAGTGGGGCTCTCCCTCACTCATTCTCTCTCTCTCCCTGTAGAGTGTAAGCTCTTATGGTCAGTGGGGTTCTATCTCTACACTCTCTCAAGTGTATTTTCCAAGCAACTACAAGTTTTACAGTATTGAGATTCAGGCTAATATATTTCCTACAAATCAAATTTTTGGGAGAAAATATATCAAAGTCAAATTTCAAAAGATCCGCTTATCTTTAATGGTGTCCTTTTGGAAAAATAGAAAATAGCTTCAAATAATATAACACATCCAGGGTACAAACATGGAATACAAAATCATAAATGAGCCAAGAGGTCTCCTTCCCAGTACAGGCAGTCTACTAATGTTGTATATGGAGGACCTTCACTCTGTCCCTTACAAAATAGAGTGAAAGGGGTTCCTGATTACATTTATCTGTTTCACTGCAGCTAGTAATAAACTTATTCAATTATACATTTTCCATCAATACTACCTTACATCTGTGTGACTTCTTACAATAGGTGGAGTTCCTATATCACAATGTTACAGATGCCCGTAGAGGAGTCCTGATGTACTCATAGTCTTGTGCAGCAGTGTATAAGACTGTCAGTGTTTTACTGAAGTACAAAATTTGGAGAGTAACAAAAGCACAAATAAGGTCTTATCTGGTTAAAAACATGGGGTCCACCAGGGAGAGGGTGCATCGGGGAGAGATTGTTTTGTTGCAACAAAGCAACATGTAAAAAGCATAGATCAGCTGCTGCAGGACACGGGAGGATAATGGTGAAAACGGGTGCATGTGTCCAAATCTGCGCTGCTGATAAAGATGGATGGCGGACAATATTCTTTAAAGCTTTTTTTCAAAAAGGTTAATAGTCAACGTGTTTCGAGGTCAGGCAGGCCCTCTTTCTCAGGACAAAACCTTACAAGAAGATTGTCAGATCTGCACGTTTTTAAATGCTGCCTGATATATATATTTTTTTAAATAAAAATGTATAAACAATAAAAAGAACCAGTTCATATCTCGGATGGGTTGTTTCTCAAAGACAAATACACATGTTTTGATAAAGGAGTTTTTTATTCAGCAATCATTTTTATATAAATACCTGTTTTTACATTTTTATTTCTCTAGATGGTTCTTTTTATTGTTTATTCGTAGATTCGTTACATGCATGGTCTGTTTATTTGTATTGTATTTAATCATGGTTTGTGATGTTTTTACTTTATCAACTTTGACTTTAAAAAAATGTGATAGCATATAAGAACGTGCAGATCTGACAATCCACTTGTAAGGTTTTGTCCTGAGGAAGAAGTCCTGAATAACCTTGAAACACGTTGACTATTAACCTATTTGAAAAAAAAACTTTGAAGACTATCGTACGCAGCGGTGCCGTGAGAGAATTGGAGCTGATGAACTCCAAGTGATACACTGCGGGAGTGATTACCTCCAGTCAGTGTATCGCAGGAGGCCAGGTAGAGCCTCTCTCTCGATGTGACTGTTCTACGCGTGAGATCATCATGGAACACTCAGTAATGGACTACGTTGGACAGGGAGTATTATATGTTGGTTTATTTTATTTTTTTGCAGGAGACAAGGGCGTCGGGGATTAAGCGTTCAGTAAGTGTGGTAAATTAAGATTCAATAAAGGAGTCTGTGGCATTATTTCAAATAAAGGACTTTATTCTGGCCGTGTTCTTACCTTGTAACTATAGGGTTAGTAATGGAGAGGTGTCTTATAGACACCTCTCCATTACTAACTTGTGGACTTGATGTCACCTGACATTACAAAGGTGACATCAACCCCACAAATATAAACCCAACTTGCCACCGCTACAGGGCAAGTGGGAACAATGAGGCTAAGTGCCAGAATTGGCGCATCTATAAGATGCGCCATTTCTGGGACAGCTGAAAGCTGATGTTTTTAGCCTTGGGGATGCCAATATTCATGGCCCGCTCCCAGGCTATTAATATCAGCCCGCAGCTGTCTGCCTAGCCTGTGCTGGTTCGATTTTATAGGGGCAACCCATGTCAATTTTTTTCTGGGGTTCCCCTTTAAACTAGCCAGTAATGGCTGAGCAAACAGCTGTGAGTTGATATTAATAGCCTGGGAACCTTTATGGCTATTGGCTCCTTACCAGAATATTAACATCTGCCCTCAGCAATCTGCTTTCTCTCTGCTGGTAAAATCTGCGTGTTGGACGCTGCGTACATCCGCATCGTCCAACCTGCAGCAGCCAGATGTTACAGCATAGTGGATGGGATTTCAAGATATCCCATCTCCACAATGCCTGCACGGACGTCTCCAGCTTCCCTGCAGAGGCGGACATGCAGTGCGTCTCTCCAGACAGCAGCATGTCTATTTATCTTGCGGAAACGCTCAGTCCCCGCAAGATAAATATCACCAGTCCAATGTATTGAATGCGGTGAATCTGCACGGTTCAATGAACACATGCGGAATCACCTGCATTCAAAAGGTGGAATCCCTTTGGACGGAGCGGACATGTGCTGCGTCCATAGCGCTGCCGATTACTGACCGTGGGAATATACCCTTAATGGTCCTACATAGGCTGGTGTGTGTGCGTGTTTAATATTAATGATGGTATCTGGCTGAAGAGGTTGAACAAGTAAATTACATCACAATTATTATTTTTTTATAATATATCTTTATTTAGCTCTGTGGATTTATAAAAATGCAAGAAAATCCGCATGAAAATCTGCAACAACTCCACATAAAAATCATGCGGATTTTCAACTGGGTTTTCTGCCAAGAGAGGCAGAAACCGTGCAGAGTTTTACACAAGCAAATCCACATTGTGCACACGTAGCCTAATAAGTTTTGTAGCAACTGTGAGAATCTATCCTGTTCACATAGAATATTGCTGCAGAATGATTTCAACAACTAGTACGGTATATACTCGAGTATAAGCCAAGATTTTCAGCCCACTTTTTTGGGCTGAAAGTAACCCTCTCGGCTTATACTCGAGTCATACCCAGGGGTCGGCAGGGGAGGGGGAGCGGAGCTGTGTAATAATACTCACCTGCTCCTGGTGTGGTCCCTGCACGTCCCTGGTTCCTCGGCGCCAGCAGCTTCTTCCTGTAGTGAGCGGTCACATGGTACCGCTCATTACAGTAATGAATATGGACCCGACTCCACTCCCATAGGGGTGGAGCCACATATTCATTACTGTAATGAGCGGTACCATGTGACAGCTCACTACAGGAAGGAGCTGCCGGCGCTGGGGAACAGACGTGCAGGAACCGCACCGGAAGCAGGTGAGTATAACTCAGTGCACGAAATTCACCTGCTTCCCATTCCACCGTCGGCGCCGCTGCGTCTTCCGCGTCCTCTGCAGTGACGCTCAGGTCAGAGGGCACGATGACGCGATTAGTGTGCGCCGCCCTCTGCTTGAACGTCAGTGCAGAGGACGGGGAAGACACAGCAGCGGTGGAACGCGGAGCAGGTGAATATAGTAAGTGCCGGGGGCCTGAACGGTAAGTATGTAATTTTTTATTTTTTTTAATCGCAGCAACAGCATATGGGGCAAATGTCTGTATAGATCAACTTATGGGGCCATGTGCAGCATTATATGGGGCAAATATCTGTATGGAGCATCTTATGGGGCCATGTGCAGCATTATATGGGGAAATTATCTGTATGGAGCATCTTATGGGGCCATGTGCAGCATTATATGGGGCAAATATCTGTATGGGGCTATGTGCAGCATTATATGGGGCAAATATCTGTATGGAGCATCTTATGGGGCCATGTGCATCATTATATGGGGCAAATATCTGCATGGGGCCATGTGCAGCATTATATGGGGCAAATATCTGTATGGGGCCATGGGTAGCATTATATGGGGCAAATATCTGTATGGAGCATCTTATGGGGCCATAATCCACATTTGTGGAGCATTATACAGGGCACATGTGTCTATAGAGCATCTTATGGGGTCATAGTCAACATTTGTGCAGCATTATATGGGGCATATTTTAATATGGAGCATCTTATGGAGCCCATCATAAACTGTATGGAGCATTATATGGGGCGTATTTTGTATGGAGCATCTTATGGGGCCATCATGAACTGTATGGAGCATTATATGGAGCTCCTGATTCAATATGGATATTCAAAAACACTTAAACTACTGATGTCTCAATTAATTTTACTTTTATTGGTATCTATTTTTATTTTTGAAACTTACCAGTAGCTGCTGCATTTTCCACCCTAGGCTTATATTCGTGTCATTAAAGGGACTGTCACCTGAATTTGGCGGGCTCTGTTAATGGTCCGATGGGCGGTGTTTTCTGTTCTTTCATGCATCCCTTCCTTTCCCGCTGGCCGCAATATTGTCTTGAATTTGATTAGGTTTCCTCCGTAGTACACGCGTGCGCAGTGCAATCTCGCCTTGCGCACGCGCAGTATGCTTTGCCCAACTGCGGGCAAAGCCGAAAAGCATTAATGCGCATGTGCCGGCACACTATGTCCCGGAACACAGCGAAATACTTCCGGGACATAGTGCGCCGGCACATGTGCACTAATGCTTTTCGGCTTTGCCCGCAGTTGGGCAAAGCATACTGCGCGTGCGCAAGGCGAGATTGCACTGCGCACGCGTGTACTACGGAGGAAACCTAATCAAATTCAAGACAATATTGCGGTCAGAGGGAAAGGAAGCGGTGCATGAAAGAACAGAAAACACCGCCCATCTGACCATTAACAGAGCCTGCCAAATTCAAGTGACAGAGTCCCTTTAAATTTTCCCAGCTTTTTGTGGCAAAATTAGGGGGGTCGGCATATACTCGGGTCGGCTTATACTCGAGTATATACGGTAAATTACATGTAGCTACAAACAGCTGCAGTTTTGAAAGCCAGAGGGGTCCGGCGCACGTTCCTCTTGTGTGGCTATACACTGTGTTCCAAATTATTATGCAAATTGGATTTAAGTTTCATAAAGATTTAATTGTTTTGTTTTTCAAATAAACTCATGGATGGTATTGTGTCTCAGGGCTCAATGGATCACTGAAATCAATCTTAAACACATGGGATAATTAGTTTTCCAGGTGATTCTAATTAAAGGAAAACTGCTTAAAAATGGTGTTCCACATTATTAAGCAGGCCTCAGTTTTCAAGTAACATGGGAAAGAAAAAGGATCTCTCTGCGGCTGAAAAGCGTTAAATAGTGCAATGCCTTGGTCAAGGGATAAAAACATTAGATATTTCCCGAAAACTTAAGCGTGATCATCATTCTGTTAAGATATTTGTGGCTGCATCTGAGCACAGATGTGTTCGTGCTGATAAAGGCATAATGAGGAAGGTTTCTGCCAGGCAAGTTTATCGGATTAAGAGAGCAGCTGCTAAAAACCCATTACAAACCAGCAACCAGTTATTTGAAGCTGCTGGTGCCTCTGGAGTCCCTCAAACCTCAAGGTGTAGGATCATTCAAAGGCTTGTATTGGTTCATAATCCTACTATTCGGCCACCCCTAAACAGTGATCACAAGCAGAAACGGTTGCAGTGGGCCCAGACATACATGAAGACAAATTTTCAAACAGTGTTGTTTACTGATGAGTGTCAATCAACCCTGAATGGTCCAGATGGATAGAATAGTGGATGGTTGGTGGATGGCCACAATGTCCCAACAAAGCTGCGACGTCAGCAAGGAGGTGGAAAAGTCATGTTTTGGGCCGGAATCATGGGGAAAAAGCTGGTAGGGCCCTTTAAGGTACCCGAAGGTGTGAAAATGACCTCTGCAAAGTATATAGAGTTTCTGACTGACAACTTTCTTCCATGGTATAAAAAGCAGAAACTTGCCTTCAGGAGCAAAATTATCTTCATGCATCACAATGCACCATCTCATGCTGCAAAGAATAGCTCTGAGTCATTGGCTGCTATGGGCATAACTCATGGTGTGGCCACCATCTTCCCCTGACCTCAACCCTATAGAGAACCTTTGGAGTATCATCAAGCAAAAGATCTATGAGGGTGCGAGGCAGTTCACATCAAAACAGCAGCTCTGGGAGGCTATTCTGACTTCATGCAAAGAAACGCAAGCAGAAACTTTCAAAAACTTACAAGTTCAATGGATGCAAGAATTGTGAAGGTGATATCAAAGAAGGGTTCCTATGTTAACATGTAACTTGGCCTGTTAGGATGTTTTGGAGTTAAATAGCTTTTTTGTTCAGTGAATGTGACCTCCTAATGCTGCAATTTCCACAAGTGAGCATTTTCAGTTCTTTAAAACATATCAACTGTTTAGAAATTCTACGGTGCCTAATAATTTGGAACAGTGCCTTTTGAGCTTTTATTCATTTTGGAGATTATACTATTATCATTGGGAGGTTTCTTCAATAAAATTTGATGTATAATCTAACAGGTGATGACTTTTATTAGACTGACTGTCATTTGCACTGACCATTTAGGAAAATCCGAGAAAAATGTCATTTGCATAATAATTCGGAACATGGTGTATTAGGTATTAATTGGTGTTCAGTGACAAATGTTTATTGGTAATTACATACATTTCTTAAATTTAGTGAGCTATATGCTCTGCTCTCCATCTTTCTTGTATAAGTTGTGACTTTACTCTGGCTGTAACTGCTAATTTTTTATTTTTTTTATCATTTGGGAGTTTAAAAATATCTAATTCCCTGTGTGCGTTCTCTGATGTTTAAGATGATGACACTTGTAGGTAAAAATGTTTTACATTGTGAACCCAAAAATATTTTTTCTTTGTAAGCTTTTTGATGACTAACCAGAGATGAATTACGGACAAACATTTTCGACACTCAGTACATGAAAATGTCTTTTCTCCTAGTCCCTGTCCATGATGTCTAACCAAAGCTTATTACTTGTAAAAATATTTTCCACATTATAAACATTAAATGCCTTTTCCCTATAGAGAATTTATAGACATTTCCTACATAGTGAACCTTAATATTGCTTCTCTCATATGTGAGTTATTAAGTTTTAGTCCCTGGATAAAACATTTTCCTCATACATTCTGAACATGAAAATTGCTTCTACCTTGTGTGATTTTTCTGATGCTGAGCAAGATTAGATTTCGTAGAATAACTTTTCCCACATTCTGAACATGAATATGGCTTCTCCCCCGTGTGAATTCTATGATGTGCAAGAAGATTTGATTTCACTAGAAAACATTTACCACATTCTGAACATGAAAATGGCTTCTCCCCAGTGTGAATTCTTTTATGTTTAGCAAGATGTGATTTCTCTGTAAAACATTTGCCACATTCTAAACATGAAAATGGCTTCTCCCCTGTGTGGGTTCTCTGATGTTTAGCAAGATCAGATTTCTGAGAACAACATTTCCCACATTGAGAGCATGAAAATCGCTTCTCCCCTGTGTGAATTCTCTTATGTGCAACAAGATTTGATTTCTCTGTAAAATATTTTCCACATACTGAACATGAAAATGGCTTCTCCCCTGTGTGAATTCTCTGATGTTTAACAAAATGTGAATGCTTTGAAAAACATTTCCCACATTCTGAACATGAAAACGGCTTTTCACCAGTGTGAATTTTCTGATGGTCAACAAGATTAGATTTCCGAGAAAAACAATTCCCACATACTAAACATGAAAAAGGCTTCTCCCCGCTGTGACTTCTCTCATGTCTCTTAAGTTTTGATTGACAATCAAAACATGTTCCACATTCTGAACATGAGAATGGCTTTTCCCCAGTGTGAATTTTTTGATGCACAAAAAGATTTGATTTCCGTGTAAAACATTTTCCACATTCTAAGCAAGGAAATTCCTTTGCTTCTGTGTGACTTTTCTCACATTTAACAAGCTTTGATATATCTTTGTTGTTAAGAGATGATGGTATATCTAGGATAATTACTTGCTCTTCATATATATCTTGTGTGATATCACAATCATCTGCTTTAATATCTGAAGATATTCCATATCCCTTTAACCTTCTGAAACAGTCACCTGCCAAGAATAAAACTGATTATGTTTATTTCATAATATTGTATTGATATTTTAAAAGTATGTCTATATAAACATGTCCTTCCAAGTTGCAGGGCATGTAGCAAAACTCAATAAAAAGTAGAAAAATATGCAACAAACATAGACTTCTGCTAAATACTATGTCATGTGGCGTTATTAAGGCATTTCTTATTAACCATGCAATAATAAATTGACATTTCTTTGAAACTATGACAAATGCCTAAGTACACACAGTATAGCATTTCAAACATCCTATAATAATATGTCATGCATATAAAATGTGTAGAGGTTCTGATAGATAAGAGATTTCTGATTCATCATATGGCTGATTAATAGTCCACTTTTAGGATCAGAGAACCAACAAACTTATAAGCAAAATTTAAGCATCTACACTTTCACCTCAACATAAATGATAAGAATAGACTTTTACTGACTCAACACTGGATATCCATTTGACACTGGCCAAAATAGGTTGCCTAGTCTAAAAAATCTCATAGTCTTCAGCCTTTAATTTAAACATTGCAAGGAATTATGGGCTTTGTTTCATGAAGTTCTGAATTTTGTGGTCTCCAAAAATAGTCAAGAAGTCTGGGAGATATTGTGCAAAAGGACTATTAATTGCTGACCTACAAAGCCATCCATAACCTGTCTCCTCCATATATCTCTGAACTAATCTCCCAATATCTTCCCTCACGTAATCTCCGGTCCTCACAAGACCTCCTTCTCTCCTCCACACTTTTTCGCTCCTCATCCAACCGCCTCCAAGACTTCTTCCGAATATCCCCCTGGAATTCGTTGGTCCAACATGTCCGACTATCAACCACATTCGGATCCTTCAGATCCGTCAGACGGAACCTAAAAACCCACCTCTTCAGGAAAGCCTACAGCCTGCACTGACCCCTCTGCCTCCTCATCACTACCGGAGATACTGCCTCACCAACACCGGAGCTCCTGCAACCCTCAACCTATCGTCTCCTTCCCCTTAATCCTGTAGAATGTAAGCCCGCAAGGGCAGGGTCCTTGCCCCTCTGTATCAGTCTGTCATTGTTAGTTTGTTTACTGTAAGTGATATCTCTAATTTGCATGTAACCCCTTATCATGTACAGCACCATGGAATCAATGGTGCTATATAAATAAATAATAATAATAAATAATAGCAGCTTCTATAATAATTTTGTGAGGTTCTGATGAAGAAATCTTCAATTAAGATTTCAGGATATTGTAATGTTTGCAGTGATTGTTAGGAGTTTATATGGTTTTCTGATTGTCGTTACTTAGATATGATCTAAGCTTGAAAACATTATTCTACTCTATGTAAAGGTATTTTTAATATTGAGTTTTATCCCAACATTTTTAATAACTTGCTAAAACATATTTTAGCTTTATAATCATTAGAAATAATTAAAATAAACAGGTTGTTCAAGTGTACTTCACCTATTGACATATTTCAACTGAATTCTTACATCCTTATTTTATTGTCTATAACAATATCATAATTTCATCCATATTTATTAATTATTTTGGCAAAAGGAGTGAATCTAAAGCAGAGAAACCTAAAGGACCACAGAGCTGACAACAAATAGCACAAAATGGTATCAGCCAATGACTGAGAAGAATCTGTGACTTTTCTCTGTTTCTACTCACCTACGTGATTATCTATAGAAATCTCCTCTTTACACCATGCATCATACCTCTCATATGTCTCTGAAGTATTAATATGGGTCAGATCTTTACCCTGAAACAAAGATTGTAAATGTCACAGACAGATGGAGAAGTCACATCTATGATCAGCTCTAATCCTGCCAACTCCACCGTTCTCATTACACAAGGATAAAACATATAATACTGGTGGATAAAACATGACTGAGCACAAGACCTTCACAGCCGTCTACATATCATAGGGGAGATCTCATGACACCTTTTCTCTATCTACCTGATGATCCTGAGGAACATTGGGATTGTCTTCGTTACAGTCCTGTGGAAGAAGAGGACGGGGACATCTCTCTGGTGTTGTCCTCTCACTGGATAAAACTAGAGGAATCACATACAGGGACTGAATTCATTCTTTACATACAGATAATTATAGGCCGTGTGTATTTAGTCCTGTCTATTACCTGGTGATGTCAGGGGCTGGGGAAGCTCCATCATGACGTCCTTGTACAGATCTTTGTGTCCTTCTAAATACTCCCACTCCTTCATGGAGAAATAGACAGCGACATCCTGACACCTTATGGGAACCTGATATATACAACAAAACAGTCATCCCCTGATCCCGTCATAGCGTTACTATATAATGTCCCAGCAGTGTCACCTCTCCAGTCAGCAGCTCAGTCATCTTGTAGGTGAGTTCTAAGATCTTCTGGTCATTGATGTCCTCATGTATCCGTAGGTGAGGTGGAGGTCCTGTGATTGGGCTCAGGGATCTATCCCATTCCTCAGATCCAGGGTACTGACAGCGCTCACTAGAGGTCTTCACTATTGTGTAATCCTGGTTATGGAGAGACACATTAACATATCTCAATGAGACATTTCCAGAGTCCTCACCTCTCCAGTTCTGTCTGTTAGTCTCATAAATAAGGATGATGTAATGTGACGTCATCAGAATCTCTCACCTCTCCAGTAAGCCGGAAGAGGATCTCTAGGGTGATGTGTAATATCCTCTCCACCATCTTGTCTCGGTCCCTATCCATCCTTAACGGGTCACTCAGGATAATTCTCTTATATAGATCTCCACTGAGTTGATCTGATAATAATCTTTATTTTTTTCTATCTGATACTGTAGGGACCTACATGGGAAGAAGATGAGAAAATGTAACATCACAAAGATCCCATGTAAGAATACAATTACTGGAGATAATAAGGGAAACTTGCAATGAGATGTATAATGCAGATGTTCTCTTCGTTTTCCTCATAAGGACTTGATCACGACATGTATGGCTTACTAGGACAGCTTCCCCATTCTCTCAATCACTGTGTTAGGGCTAGCGGAACGCACCAAATAATAAGACAGATAGAATATGTGCGTTCGCAGACCGGGGTCCACCGTGCAGAGATGGAACCTGCTGCCAAGTAATGACGGACTATATGGCGGTACTCATAAGTATACACACGTGGGTTAAACTTCACCCAGCGTGAAGGAAGCGATCCTGTTGCGTCACAGGACCGCGGTACCGCACATAGAGCGCGAGCAAGTAGTCAGCGAACTCAACCCCAACTAGGATTGAAGTCCGATTAGACCCTTGCTGGCACAACACCGCAACTGGGTGTGTAAGGAAACTAAATAACCATATAAAGGCACAAGAGTGCATGCGGTGCCGCACTGATGAACGCCACTAACCACCCAGGCTTGGGTAAGGAAAGCACAGAGGAAGTGCACGGCGCCGTACTGGCGGTCACAGCAACTGGACGCTGTAATGTGTGATTCGTGCTGTAGGATAAGTCGGGCGCTAGATAGCAACCATACACCTTCCGCGAACAGACATTCAATAGGGTAGGGGTATCCAAGGACGACTTGCACTCACAACATACACACATTAACAATTGTACACTAGCGCATGGCCGTGCGGTCATGCGCAGTTTATATAGTTGCAGCACAGGAAGTGGCCACAGAAACTTTGCCCTTCCAAGACCTGCCAAGAGGACCAATGGAATGTGCTGCAGAGCCTGAGCACATGACCCTCGATCTCCAACGGGAGATCTTGCCCTGGGCATGCTCAGTGTGTGCAGACAAGGACTTAGTCCCAGAGAAGTCCGCTCGCTGCTGACCAGCACTGACTTTAATGGCAGAAGCTGAAGAAGCAGCAGTAACTCTCTGAACAGAGTGAGACTGAGCAAGACGCTGGGACCGACGTCCCTGCTGAGCAGACTCCACTGCGGCTGGATAAGAATGGGAGACCGCAGTGGAGATGGCTCGAGATTCCCCCTGTGCAGAAGCGGGAACTCGAGATCTAACACACTGGCTCTTGGTCACTTCTTCAGCCACTGATTGGCTGCATTGATCACGATTGTCCAGACCAAGCAGTAAGTGCAGAGGATGGAGGGGACTCTAGCAGCATTGGAGTGAGTGTGGCAGGAGATGGTTAATGTGAATATTACTATTTTTTCTATTTTGGGGATTTTTTAGATACATCTATGCTACTAAACCCAATTAGTTTTAGACCACACACACTAACCTGTATCTAATTTTTCTATCCTTTCCTCCCACTACAATATAAAACCCACATTACATTTTATGAGACAGATAGATAGGGCCTATAGTGGAAATCATCTCACAATATAGTAGTCTGTTTCTCAGAGATCGCCTTAAATATGATCATTTTCCACATGCTGATTAATGAATGTAATTAGTACAATCTATTAACTATGCAACTGCTTTTTTTGGACAGATGATTCAGATCTTCTATCACTGAAATTGTCACCTCGGAGCTCCAGAGAACGTCACGCATTAACCCCTTCCCACCCAAGAAGCCGCGATCTGGCTGTAGGTGCAGAGAGCGGTGTGAGAATGTCTCAGTGATGGTCACATGTGGGGAATCGTCTGATCCGGGATCGGCTTCTCGTGTCGTAGATTGGAACATACACGACTGAGGGTCAGAAGTGACGTCATGTGATTTATTACCCCGGTCACTATTCTCGGGGGGACGGGGGGGCACAGTGTGCGCGATATGTGTCTGTACTATCCAACCCGCCAGGTCTGAGTCTACATCACCGGGAACAGAGGGAAAATATGTCTCCTGGAGCACAAACCCCCCAAAATCACCTCAGTAATGGAGGAGTTACTGCCCCCTACCCCCGCCCAGTAATGGGGAATCTCCAGCACCTACCTCCACCTGCAGAGCCGCACACCACATATATGGCTGCTCTGTGCGCACAGGACCTGTGATGAGGTCACAGGAGGGGAGGAGTCAGGGGTCACATGATCAGGGGCCTCAGTGTATGCAGGACTCTGCTGTGCTGGTTGTCATGGTGCTGGATGAGGGGAAGTTTATGTGTGAGGTCTAGAGAGGTTTACAGTGTGAATGTAGCAGAGCCGTGTGTGTACGGAGCGGAGCCGTGTGTACGATATGTACGGAGCGGAGCCGTGTGTGTACGATATGTAAGAAGTGGAGCCGTGTGTGTACGAGGTGTACGGAGAGGAGCCACATGTGTACGATGTGTACGGAGAGGAGCCACATGTGTACGAGGTGTACGGAGAGGAGCCACATGTGTACGATGTGTACGGAGCAGAGCCGCGTGTGTACAGAGAGGAGCCACATGTGTACGGAGCAGAGCCGTGTGTGTACGGAGAGGAGCCACAAGTGTACGATGTGTACGGAGCAGAGCCGTGTGTGTACGAGGTGTACGGAGCAGAGCCACATGTGTACGGAGCAGAGCCGTGTGTGTACGGAGAGGAGCCACAAGTGTACGATGTGTACGGAGCAGAGCCGTGTGTGTACGATGTGTAAGAAGTGGAGCCGTGTGTGTACGAGGTGTACGGAGAGGAGCCACATGTGTACGAGGTGTACGGAGAGGAGCCACATGTGTACGAGGTGTAAGGAGCGGAGCCGTGTGTGTATGAGGTGTACGGACCGGAGCCGTGTGTGTGCGAGGTGTAAGGAGCGGAGCCTTGTGTGTATGAGGTGTACGGAGCGGAGCCGTGTGTGTGCGAGGTATAAGGAGCGGAGCCAAAGCTGTATGAGGTGTATCGAGTGGAGTCGTGTGTGTATGATGTGTAAAGAGCAGAGCCGTGTGTGATGTGTGCGTAGCGGAGATGCAGCATCATATAAGTAGCAGTGCTATTTGCGCTAGGTAAATCTGATGTAAAGTTGTCAGTTGTGTCTTTGTGATGTGCATATAGCAGAGCTGTTTTTGTAACTACAGGTGCTTCTCATAAAATTAGAATATCATCAAAAAGTTAATTTATTTCTGTTCTTCAATACAAGTATAATGTATAGTCATTACAAACATAGTGATCTATTTCACGTGATTATTTCTGTTAATGTTGATGATTATGGCTTACAGCCAATGAAAACCCCAAAGTGATAATCTCAGTAAACTAGAATACTTTATTGTTGTGAATTCTGTGGCTGAGTTCACTTCTGTGGTCACAAGTGGTATTGCAGTCTCTGGGCTTCCTCCCTCAGGTGTTTTGGTGAGCTCGTTGGCTGCCTTGCTATTTAGCTCCACCTGAGTCTGTCTTCCTTGCTCCTTGTCAATGTTCCAGTGTTGGATCTGAGCTACTGCATCTTTCCTTGGGCCTGCTGCTCTGCTAGATAAGTGCTTCTAGTTTGTTTTCTGTTTTTTCTGTCCAGCTTGCTATTAACTTTTGCTGGAAGCTCTGAGAAGCAAAGGGGTGCACCGCCGTGCTGTTAGTTCGGCACGGTGGGTCTTTTTTGCCCCTTTGCGTGGTTTTCGTTTTAGGGTTTTTTGTAGACTGCATAGTTCTCTTTGCTATCCTCGCTCTGTCTAGAATATCGGGCCTCACTTTGCTGAATCTATTTCATTCCTACGTTTGTCTTTTCATCTTGCTAACAGTCATTATATGTGGGGGGCTGCCTATTCCTTTGGGGTATTTCTCTGAGGTAAGTCAGGCTTGTATTTCTATCTTCAGGCTAGTCAGCTCCTCAGGCAGTGCCGAGTTGCATAGGTAGTTGATAGGCGCAATCCACTGCTGCTTATAGTTGTGTGAGGATAGATCAGGTACTGCAGTCTACAGAGATTCCACGTCTCAGAGCTCGTCCTATTGTTTTTGGTTATTGCCAGATCTCTGTATGTGCGCTGATTACTGCACGCTGTGTTGCCTGATTGCCAGCCATAACAGTACAAGGAGCCCTCCAATGATTTCCAATAGAGGGAAAAAAGAAATCCTGACATCATTTTTTTTTCTTAGCTCTGTCTTCAGTCTTTTTTTTCCCCTAGACATTAGAGTGCTTCAGGACACAGCTGTGGACATGGATATTCAGGCTCTGTGCTCCTCAATGGATAATCTCGTTGTAAATGTACAAAAGATTCAAGATACTATTGATCAGAAATCGATGCTAGAACCAAGAATTCCGATTCCTGATTTGTTTTTTGGTGACAGAACTAAGTTCCTGAGCTTCAGAAATAATTGTAAGCTATTTTTGGCCTTGAAACCTCATTCTTCTGGTAATCCTATTCAACAGGTTTTGATTATTATTTCTTTTTTGCGCGGCGACCCACAGGACTGGGCGTTTTCTCTTGCACCAGGAGATTCTGCATTGAGTAATGTTGATGCATTTTTCCAGGCGCTGGGATTGCTTTACGATGAGCCTAATTCAGTGGATCAAGCTGAGAAAAATCTGCTGGCTTTATGCCAGGGTCAGGATGATGTAGAGGTATATTGTCAGAAATTTAGGAAATGGTCAGTACTCACTCTGTGGAATGAATCTGCACTAGCGGCTTTGTTCAGAAAGGGTCTCTCTGAAGCTCTTAAGGATGTAATGGTGGGATTTCCTATGCCTGCTGGTTTGAATGAGTCTATGTCCTTGGCCATTCAGATCGGTCGTCGCTTGCGCGAGCGTAAATCTGTGCACCATCTGGCGGTATTGTCTGAGAGTAAGCCTGAGCCTATGCAGTGCGACAGGACTATGACTAAAGTAGAACGGCACGAACACAGACGTCTGAACAGACTGTGTTTCTATTGTGGTGATTCTACTCATGCTATTTCTAATTGTCCTAAACGCACTAGGCGGTTCGATAGCTCTGCCGTTATTGGTACTGTACAGTCCAAATTCCTTTTGTCCATTACCTTAATGTGCTCTTTGTCATCATATTCTGTCATGGCGTTTGTGGATTCAGGCGCTGCCCTGAATCTGATGGATTTGGATTATGCTAAACGTTGTGGATTTTTCTTGGAGCCTTTGCGGTGTCCTATTCCGTTGAGAGGAATTGATGCTACACCTTTGGCCAAGAATAAGCCTCAGTACTGGGCCCAGCTGACCATGTGCATGGCTCCTGCACATCAGGAAGTTATTCGCTTTTTGGTACTGCATAATTTGCATGATGTGGTCGTGTTGGGGTTGCCATGGCTACAAACCCATAATCCAGTATTGGATTGGAACTCTATGTCGGTAACCAGCTGGGGTTGTCAGGGAGTACATGGTGATGTTCCATTTTTGTCTATTTCGTCATCCATTCCTTCTGACATCCCAGAGTTCTTGTCGGACTTTCAGGATGTATTTGAAGAGTCCAAGTCTGATGCCCTACCTCCGCATAGGAATTGTGATTGTGCTATCGATTTGATTCCTGGTAGTAAATTCCCTAAGGGTCGTTTATTTAATTTGTCCGTACCTGAACACACCGCTATGCGCAGTTATGTGAAGGAGTCCCTGGAGAAGGGACATATTCGCCCATCGTCGTCACCATTGGGAGCAGGGTTCTTTTTTGTAGCCAAGAAGGATGGTTCGCTAAGACCGTGTATTGATTACCGCCTTCTTAATAAGATCACTGTTAAGTTTCAGTATCCCTTGCCATTGATTTCTGACTTGTTTGCTCGGATTAAGGGGGCTAGTTGGTTTACTAAGATTGATCTTCGTGGTGCGTATAATCTGGTGAGAATCAGGCAGGGAGATGAATGGAAAACGGCATTTAATACGCCCGAGGGTCATTTTGAGTATCTGGTGATGCCGTTCGGACTTGCCAATGCTCCATCTGTTTTTCAGTCTTTTATGCATGACATTTTCCGTGAGTATCTGGATAAATTCTTGATTGTTTACTTGGATGACATTTTGATCTTCTCAGATGATTGGGAGTCTCATGTGAAGCAAGTCAGAATGGTTTTCCAGGTACTGCGTGCTAATTCCTTGTTCGTGAAGGGATCAAAGTGTCTCTTCGGTGTGCAGAAAGTTTCATTTTTGGGGTTCATCTTTTCCCCTTCTACTATCGAGATGGATCCGGTTAAGGTTCAGGCCATCCAGGATTGGACTCAGCCGACATCTCTAAAAAGTCTGCAGAAATTCCTGGGCTTTGCTAATTTTTATCGTCGCTTCATCTGTAATTTTTCTAGCATTGCCAGACCATTGACCGATTTGACCAAGAAGGGTGCTGATTTGGTTAATTGGTCTTCTGCTGCCGTGGAAGCTTTTCAGGAGTTGAAGCGTCGTTTTTGCTGTGCCCCTGTGTTGTGTCAACCTGATGTTTCTCTTCCGTTCCAGGTCGAGGTTGATGCTTCTGAGATTGGTGCAGGGGCGGTTTTGTCACAGAGAGGTTCTGGTTGCTCAGTGTTCAAACCATGTGCTTTCTTTTCCAGGAAATTTTCTGCTGCTGAGCGTAATTATGATGTGGGCAACCGAGAGTTGCTGGCCATGAAGTGGGCATTCGAGGAGTGGCGTCATTGGCTTGAGGGTGCTAAGCATCGCGTGGTGGTTTTGACTGATCATAAGAACCTTACTTATCTTGAGTCTGCCAAGCGCTTGAATCCTAGACAGGCCCGTTGGTCGTTATTTTTTGCTCGTTTTGATTTTGTGATTTCATACCTTCCGGGCTCTAAAAATGTGAAGGCGGATGCTCTGTCTAGGAGTTTTGTGCCCGACTCTCCGGGGTTATCTGAGCCGGCGAGTATCCTCAAGGAAGGAGTCATTGTGTCTGCCATCTCCCCTGATTTGCGGAGAGTGTTGCAGAAATTTCAGGCTAATAAACCTGATCGTTGTCCGGCCGAGAAACTGTTCGTCCCTGATAGGTGGACTAGTAAAGTTATCTCTGAACTTCATTGTTCGGTGCTGGCCGGTCATCCAGGAATCTTTGGTACCAGGGAGTTGGTTGCTAGATCCTTCTGGTGGCCATCTCTGTCACGGGATGTGCGTGCTTTTGTGCAGTCCTGTGGAATTTGTGCTAGGGCTAAGCCCTGCTGTTCACGTGCCAGTGGGTTGCTTTTGCCCTTGCCGGTCCCGAAGAGGCCTTGGACACATATTTCGATGGATTTCATTTCTGACCTTCCCGTTTCTCAAAAAATGTCGGTCATTTGGGTGGTCTGTGATCGCTTTTCTAAAATGGTCCATCTGGTGCCCTTGGTTAAATTGCCTTCCTCCTCTGATTTGGTGCCTTTGTTCTTCCAGCATGTGGTTCGTTTACATGGCATTCCTGAGAATATTGTTTCTGACAGAGGTTCCCAGTTTGTCTCGAGGTTCTGGCGAGCCTTTTGTGGTAGGATGGGCATTGACCTATCTTTTTCCTCGGCCTTCCATCCTCAGACTAATGGCCAGACCGAACGAACCAATCAGACCTTGGAAACATATCTGAGATGTTTTGTTTCCGCTGACCAGGATGATTGGGTGTCATTTTTGCCGTTGGCTGAGTTCGCCCTTAATAATCGGGCCAGCTCGGCTACCTTGGTCTCTCCATTTTTCTGCAATTCTGGGTTCCATCCTCGTTTCTCTTCAGGACAGGTTGAGTCTTCGGACTGTCCTGGTGTGGATTATGTGGTGGACAGGTTGCAGCAGATCTGGACTCAGGTAGTGGACAATTTGACCTTGTCCCAGGAGAAGGCTCAGCTTTTCGCTAATCGCAGACGCCGTGTGGGACCCCGACTTCGTGTTGGGGATCTGGTTTGGTTATCTTCTCGTCATATTCCTATGAAGGTTTCCTCTCCTAAATTTAAACCTCGTTTTATTGGTCCGTATAGGATTTCTGAGATTCTCAATCCGGTGTCTTTTCGTCTGACCCTCCCAGACTCCTTTTCCATACATAATGTATTCCATAGGTCGTTGTTGAGGAGATACGTGGCACCTATGGTTCCATCTGTGGAGCCTCCTGCCCCTGTTTTGGTGGAGGGGGAATTGGAGTATATTGTGGAGAAGATTTTGGATTCTCGTGTCTCTAGACGGAAACTCCAGTATCTGGTCAAATGGAAGGGTTATGCTCAGGAAGATAATTCCTGGGTTTTTGCCTCTGATGTCCATGCCCCAGATCTTGTTCGTGCCTTTCATGTGGCTCATCCTGGTCGGCCTGGGGGTTCTGGTGAGGGTTCGGTGACCCCTCCTCAAGGGGGGGGTACTGTTGTGAATTCTGTGGCTGAGTTCACTTCTGTGGTCACAAGTGGTATTGCAGTCTCTGGGCTTCCTCCCTCAGGTGTTTTGGTGAGCTCGTTGGCTGCCTTGCTATTTAGCTCCACCTGAGTCTGTCTTCCTTGCTCCTTGTCAATGTTCCAGTGTTGGATCTGAGCTACTGCATCTTTCCTTGGGCCTGCTGCTCTGCTAGATAAGTGCTTCTAGTTTGTTTTCTGTTTTTTCTGTCCAGCTTGCTATTAACTTTTGCTGGAAGCTCTGAGAAGCAAAGGGGTGCACCGCCGTGCTGTTAGTTCGGCACGGTGGGTCTTTTTTGCCCCTTTGCGTGGTTTTCGTTTTAGGGTTTTTTGTAGACTGCATAGTTCTCTTTGCTATCCTCGCTCTGTCTAGAATATCGGGCCTCACTTTGCTGAATCTATTTCATTCCTACGTTTGTCTTTTCATCTTGCTAACAGTCATTATATGTGGGGGGCTGCCTATTCCTTTGGGGTATTTCTCTGAGGTAAGTCAGGCTTGTATTTCTATCTTCAGGCTAGTCAGCTCCTCAGGCAGTGCCGAGTTGCATAGGTAGTTGATAGGCGCAATCCACTGCTGCTTATAGTTGTGTGAGGATAGATCAGGTACTGCAGTCTACAGAGATTCCACGTCTCAGAGCTCGTCCTATTGTTTTTGGTTATTGCCAGATCTCTGTATGTGCGCTGATTACTGCACGCTGTGTTGCCTGATTGCCAGCCATAACACTTTATAACAGCAGCTTGAAAAATTATTTTAAAATTAAATGCGCTCAATACTTGGTCGGGGCTCCTTCTGCATCAATTCCTGCATCAATGCGGCGTGGCATGGAGGCGATCAGTCTGTGGCACTGCTGAGGTGTTATGGAAGCCCAGGTTGCTTTGATAGCAGCCTTCAGCTTGTCTGCATTGCTGGGTCTGGTGTCTATGGGGTTAAGGTCAGACGAGTTTGCTGGCCAATCAAGCACAGTGATACTGTTGTTTTTAAACCAGGTATTTGTACTTTTGGCAGTGTGCACAGGTGCCAAGTCCTGCTGGAGAATGAATTTTCCATCTCCATAAAGCTTGTTGGTACAATGTGAACACAGACTAGAAAAAATTCTGATTTAGGTGAAATAATCGTTTATGTTGGCTGCTCTCGGATCACCAGTAGCCGGAGTAACGCAACACGTTAGCCAATCCCTTTTCTTTTGTGGTTGTAATAAACTTGTGACTGGGCATCTGAGAGATCAGACTAGCCTTGTCCATCACTTCTCAGTCAATTGTGTAATTGCACTGACGATTGGAGGCAGTGGAGTTGCGTCCCTTGTCATATTGGTGGCAGCAGTAGGATTTGTGTGACCCCCCCACAGCTGTTATCCTTGACACAGTGTGTCCAGAACTAAACACCGATGGGGCCACTGAACAGCAGCAGCCGCGTCAGGAAGACAAGAATAGGACGTCATCGTATGAAGATGGGAGGCACCGGACCCAGACCGCGACACCCATCGGACCTGAACCGAACCGGGACCGCCCCTGGGTGAGTATAATTTATCCTGTTTTTCTTATCTTGCAGGTTACATCAGGGGCTTATCTACAGCATTACAGAATGTTGTAGATAAGCCCCTGATGCCGGTGGCCACATATTATAGGCAAATTTTGGGGTGACAGATTCCCTTTAACCCCTTTACCCCCAAGGGTGGTTTGCACGTTAATGACCAGGCCAATTTTTACAATTCTGACCACTGTCCCTTTATGAGGTTATAACTCTGGAACGCTTCAACGGATCCCAGTGATTCTGACATTGTTTTCTCATGACATATTGTACTTCATGATAGTGGTAAAATTTCTTTGATATTACCTGCGTTTATTTGTGTTAAAAACTGAAATTTGGTGAAAATTTTGAAAATTTTGCAATTTTCCAACTTTGTGATTTAATTGCACAAAAATTCAGAGATGTGTCACACAAAATACTTAATAAGTAACATTTCCCACATTTTTTTTTGTTAGGGAGTTATAAGGGTTAAAAGTTGACCAGCAATTTCTAATTTTTGCAACACCATTTTTTTTTCTAGGGACCACATCTCATTTGAAGTCATTTTGAGGGGTCTATATTATAGAAAATACCCAAGTGTGACACCACTCTTAAAACTGCACCCCTCAAGGTGCTCAAAACCATATTCAAGAAGTTTATTAATCCTTCTGGTGCTTCACAGGAATTTTTGGAATGTTTAAATAAAAATGAACATTTAACTTTTTTTCACAAAAAATTTATTTCAGCTCCAATTTGTTTTATTTTACCAAGGGTAACAGGAGAAAATGGACCCCAAAAGTTGTTGTACAATTTGTCCTGAGTACACCGATACCCCATGTGTGGGGGTAAACCACTGTTTGAGCTTGGAAGCGAAGGAGCGCCATTTGACTTTTCAATGCAAAATTGACTGGAATCGAGATGGGACACCATGTTGCGTTTGGAGAGCCCCTGATGTGCCTAAACATTGAAACCCCCCACAAGTGACACCATTTAGGAAAGTAGACCCCCTAAGGAAGTTATCTAGAGGTGTGGTGAGCACTTTGACCCACCAAGTGCTTTACAGAAGTTTATAATGCAGAACCGTAAAAATAAAAAATCATTTTTTTCACAAAAATTATCTTTTCGCCCCCAATATTTTATTTTCCCAAGGGTAAGAGAAGAAATTTGACCCTAAAAGTTGTTGTACAATTTTTCCTGAGTACACTGATACCCCATATGTGGGGGTAAACCACTGTTTGGGCGCATGGGAGAGCTCGGAAGGGAAGGAGCGCCGTTTGACTTTTCAATGCAAAATTGACAGGAATTGAGATGGGAAGCCATGTTGCGTTTGGAGAGCCACTGATGTGCCTAAACATTGAAACCCCCCACAAGTGACACCATTTTGGAAAGTAGACCCCCTAAGGAACCTATATAGATGTATGCTGAGCGCTTTGACCCACCAAGGGCTTCACAGAAGTTTATAATGCAAAGCCGTAAAAATAAAACAAAAATTTACAAAAATTATTTTTTAGCCCCCAGTTTTGTATTTTCCCGAGGGTAACAGGAGAAACTGGACCCCGAAAGTTGTTGTCCATTTTGTCCTGAGTGCGCTGATACCCCATATATGGGGTGGAACTGCCGTTTGGACGCATGGGAGGGCTCGGAAGGGAAGGAGCGCCATTTGGAATGCAGACTTAGATGGAATGGTCTGCAGGCGTCACATTGCATTTGCAGAGCCCTTAATGTACCTAAACAGTAGAATCCCCCCACAAGTGACACCATTTTGTAAAGTAGACCCCTAAGGAACTTATCTAGATGTGTTGTGAGAGCTTTGAACCCCCAAGTATTTCACTACAGTTTATAATGCAGAGCCGTGAAAATAAAAAAAAAACTTTCCCCCCCAAATTATTTTTTAGCCCCCAGTTTTGTATTTTCCCGAGGGTAAGAAGAGAAATTCGACCCCAACAGTTGTCCAATTTGTCCTGAGTACGCTGATACCCCATAAGTGGGGGGGAGCCACCATTTGGGCGCATGGGAGGGCTCGGAAGGGAAGGAGCGCCATTTGGAATGCAGACTTAGATGGAATGGTCCGCAGGCGTCACATTGCGTTTGCAGAGCCCCTAATGTACCTAAACAGTAGAAACCCCCCACAAGTGACCCCATATTGGAAACTAGACCCCCAAGGAACTTATCTAGATGTGTTGTGAGAACTTTGAGCCCCCAAATGTTTAACTACAGTTTATAATGCAGGGCCGTGAAAATAAAAAATCTTTGGACCCCAAAAGTTGTTGTCCTATTTGTCCTGAGTACGCTGATACCCCATATGTTGGGGTAAACCCGTTTGGGCACATGGGAGAGCTCGGAAGGGAAGGAGCAGAACTTTTTCAACGCAGAATTGGCTGGAATTGAGATCGGACGCCATGTCGCGTTTGGAGAACCCCTGATGTGCCTAAACAGTGGAAACCCCCCAATTATAACTGAAACCCTAATCCAAACAGACCCCTAACCCTAATCCCAACAGTAACCCTAACCACACCTCTAACCCTGACATACCCCTAACCCTAATCCCAACCCTATTTCCAACCGTAAATGTAATCTAAACCTTAACTGTAACCCTAGCCCCAACTCAAGCCCTAACCCTAGCCCCAACCCTAGCCCTAACTCTAGCCCTAACCCTAATGGGAAAATGGAAATAAATACATTTTTTTAATTTTTCCCTAACTAAGGGGGTGATGAAGGGGGGTTTGATTTACTTTTATAGCGGGTTTTTTAGCGGATTTTTATGATTGGCAGCCGTCACACACTGAAAGACGCTTTTTATTGCAAAAAATATTTTTTACGTTACCACATTTTGAGAGCTATAATTTTTCCATATTTTGGTCCACAGAGTTATGTGAGGTCTTGTTTTTTGTGGGACGAGTTGATGTTTTTATTGGAAACATTTTCGGGCACGTGACATTTTTTGATCTCTTTTTATTCTGATTTTTGTGAGGCAGAATGACCAAAAACCAGCTATTCATTAATTTCTTTTGGGGAAGGCGTTTACACCATTCCGCGTTTGGTAAAATTGATAAAGCAGTTTTATTCTTCAGGTCAGTACGATTACAGCGATACCTCATTTATATCATTTTTTTATGTTTTGGCGCTTTTATACGATAAAAACTATTTTATAGAGAAAATAATTATTTTTGCATCGCTTTATTCTCACAACTATAACTTTTTTATTTTTTTGGTGATGATGCTGTATGGCGGCTCGTTTTTTGTGGGACAAGATGACGTTTTCAGCGGTACCATGGTTATTTATATCCATCTTTTTGATCGCGTGTTATTCCACTTTTTGTTTGGCGGTATGAGAATAAAGCGTTGTTTTTTTTTTTTTTTTTTCTTACGGTGTTTACTGAAGGGGTTAACTAGTGGGCCAGTTTTATAGGTCGGGTCATTACGGACGCGGCGATACTAATTATGTGTACTTTTATTGTTTTTTTTTATTTAGATAAAGAAATGTATTTATGGGAATATTTTTTTTTTTTCATTATTTAGGAATTTTTTTTTTAACTTTTTTACTTTGTCCTGGGGAGGGGGGGGGGCATCACAGATCGTTGATCTGACAGATTGCACAGCACTCTGTCAGATCACTGATCTGCCTTACAGAACTGCAGGCTTACCAAGCGCCTGCTCTGAGCAGGCACTTGGTAAGCCACCTCCCTCCCTGCAGGACCCGGATGCCGCGGCCATATTGGATCCGGGCCTGCTGCAGGGAGGGAGGTAGGAGACCCTCGGAGCAACGTGATCACATTGCATGGCTCCGGGGGTCTCAGGGAAGCACGCAGGGAGCCCCCTCCCTGCGTGATGCTTCCCTGTACAGCCGGCACACCGCGATCATGTTTGATCGCGGTGTGTCGGGGGTTAATGTGCCGGGGGCGGTCCGTGACCGCTCCTGGCACATAGTGCCGGATGTCAGCTGCGATAGTCAGGGATAGTATGACGTACTATCCCGTCGGTGGGCATACGGGCCCACCCCACCTCGACGGGATAGTACGTCAGATGTCAGAAAGGGGTTAAAAAAGACATCAACAAACTGCAGCAAGTTCAGAGAAGAATGACCAGAATGGTGACCGGTCTGCAAACTACGTCCTATGAGGAACGGCTACAGGATTTGGGAATGTTTAGCTTGGAAAAAAGAAGACTGAGAGGAGAATTAATAGCTGACTACAAATATCTCAAGGGCTGTCACATTAATAATAATAATCTTTATTTTTATATAGCGCTAACATATTCCGCAGCGCTTTACAGTTTTGCACACATTATCATTGTTGTCCCCGATGGGGCTCACAATCTAAATTCCCTATCAGTATGTCAGTATTGCAGAAGGATCACCTTTATTCTCATTTGCACAAGGAAAGACTAGATATTAGAAAAAACTTTTTGACAGTAAGGGTGATCAATGAGTGGAACAGGCTGCCATGAGAGGTGGTGAGTTCTCCTTCAATGGAAGTTTTCAAACAGAGGCTGGACAGACATCTGTCTGGGAAGATTTAGTGAATCCTGCTTTGAGCAGGGGGTTGGACCAAAATGACCAAGAAGGTCCCTTTCCGACTCTAACATTCTATGATTCTATAATTATTGTTTCTTCCTTTCACCCATGACAGCACCCCAGATAGAGTAGAAGATAAACCTAAATGCCTAGGGAGGTAGGAAGATCTGAAATCACATTGATAGAAATTTTAAAAAGCACAAGGTGAGGACTAGATTACAGTCTTACATATTTGTTCAATAGAAACATTTGCCCTTTCAACCTAGGAGGTCGAAACAGCTCTAGTAGAGCTCCAGAATGGTCTGATCACTCACAACTGCGATGGCTGCACTAATCAATCTAGATAACAAGGTTTTGGATGCTCTGTAATATTTCTTGGGACCCTGAAAGAAAATGAAGAGAGGCTAGCACTTCCTCCAAGTCTCCGTAGTAAGAGTCAAAGTGCATCAGACATGTAAATTGAAGATGTACTATTTTGCCAGATTGATAGCAATGTGTAGAAAACTTCTATGTGGTTTTAAAACTGGTATCTGAAGATATGCATCATGATACCATTGCCATGAAATACAAGAAAACTGGAAGACAATAGCGCAAAATGGGGTCTTACCTGGATATAGGATATGAGAACGATAGGTACAGGTATGTGCTCACGTGGCAAATTTGTGTGCCAAAACAAGAAAGAAAGCTCAGTAGAACGTCTGCTGCAAATCCAGGATGCATGCAATGGAAGGAAAAACCATAGAAAATGGATTTCTACTGCACTTCTGAAGACACCAAACGATGAAAAAGGAGATCCAGGAGTCGATGTGTTGAGAATTGCAGTTTTATTAGTCAACGAGTTTCAATGTTCATAGACATCTTCATCAGGACAAAACCCAAAAACCACATTGTTCTGAAGAAGAAATCTGTATGTAAGCTCTAATTGGATTGAGGAGGTCCCCTCTCCTGCAGAGTGTAAGCTCTTATGGTCAGTGGGGTTCTCTCTCACTCGTTCTCTCTCTCTCCTGTAGAGTGTAAGCTCTTATGGTCAGTGGGGTTCTCTCTCACTCATTCTCTCTCTCTCTCTCCTGTATAATGTAAGCTCTTATGATCAGTGAGGTTCTCTCTCACTTGTTCTCTCTCTCCTTTAGAGTGTAAGCTCTTATGATCAGTGGGGTTCTTTCTCACTCATTCTCTCTCTCCTGTACAGTATAAGCTCTTATGGTCAGTGGGGTTCTCTCCTACTCATTCTCTCTCTCCTGTAGAGTGTAAGCTCTTATGGTGAGTTGGGTTCTCTCTCACTCGTTATCTCTCTCTCTTGTAGTCTGTAAGCTCTTATGGTCAGTGGGGATCTCTCTCACTCATTCTCTCTCTCCTTTAGAGTGTAAGCTCTTATGGTCAGTGGGGCTCTCCCTCACTCATTCTCTCTCTCTCCCTGTAGAGTGTAAGCTCTTATGGTCAGTGGGGTTCTATCTCTACAATCTCTCAAGTGTATTTTCCAAGCAACTACAAGTTTTACAGTATTGAGATTCAGGCTAATATATTTCCTACAAATCAAATTTTTGGGAGAAAATATATCAAAGTCAAATTTCAAAAGATCCGCTTATCTTTAATGGTGTCCTTTTGGAAAAATAGAAAATAGCTTCAAATAATATAACACATCCAGGGTACAAATATGGAATACAAAATCATAAATGAGCCAAGAGGTCTCCTTCCCAGTACAGGCAGTTTACTAATGTTGTATATGGAGGACCTTCACTCTGTCCTTACAAAATAGAGTGAAAGGGGTTCCTGATTACATTTATCTGTTTCACTGCAGCTAGTAATAAACTTATTCAATTATACATTTTCCATCAATACTACCTTACATCTGTGTGACTTCTTACAATAGGTGGAGTTCCTACATCACAATGTTACAGATGCCCGTAGAGGAGTCCTGATGTACTCATAGTCATGTGCAGCAGTGTATAAGACTGTCAGTGTTTTACTGAAGTAGAAAATTTGGAGAGTAACAAAAGCACAAATAAGGTCTTATCTGGTTAAAAACATGGGGTCCACCAGGGAGAGGGTGCATCGGGGAGAGATTGTTTTGTTGCAACGAAGCAACATGTAAAAAGCATAGATCAGCTGCTGCAGGACACGGGACGATATTGGTGAAAACGGGTGCATGTCCCCAAATCAGCGCTGCTGATAAAGATGGATGGCGGACAATATTCTTTAAAGCTTTTTTTCAAAAAGGTTAATAGTCAACGTGTTTCGAGGTCAGGCAGGCCCTCTTTCTCAGGACAAAACCTTACAAGAAGATTGTCAGATCTGCACGTTTTTAAATGCTGCCTGATATATTTTTTTAAATAAAAATGTATAAACAATAAAAAGAACCAGTTCATATCTCGGATGGGTTGTTTCTCAAAGACAAATACACATGTTTTGATAAAGGAGTTTTTTATTCAGCAATCATTTTTATATAAATACCGTATATACTCGAGTATAAGCCGACCCGAGTATAAGCCGACCCCCCTAATTTTGCCACAAAAAACTGGGAAAACCTATTGACTCGAGTATAAGCCTAGGGTGGAAATGCAGCTACCGGTGAATTTCAAAAATAAAAATAGATCATTATTTCCCCATAGCTGTGCCATATAGTGCTCTGCGCCGTTCATATCTCCCCATAGCTGTGCCCCATATAGTGCTCTGCACTGTTCATATTCCCCCTTGGCTGTGCCATATAGTGCTCTGCAGCGTTCATATCTCCCCATAGCTGTGCCCCATACAGTGCTCTGCAGCGTTCATATCTCCCCATAGCTGTGCCCCATATAGTGCTCTGCAGCGTTCATATCTCCCCATAGCTGTGCCCCATATAGTGCTCTGCACTGTTCATATTCCCCCTTGGCTGTGCCATATAGTGCTCTGCAGCGTTCATATCTCCCCATAGCTGTGCCATATAGTGCTCTGCAGCGTTCATATCTCCCCATAGCTGTGCCCCATACAGTGCTCTGCAGCGTTCATATCTCCCCATAGCTGTGCCCCATATAGTGCTCTGCAGCGTTCATATCTCCCCATAGCTGTGCCCCATATAGTGCTCTGCACTGTTCATATTCCCCCTTGGCTGTGCCATATAGTGCTCTGCAGCGTTCATATCTCCCCATAGCTGTGCCATATAGTGCTCTGCAGCGTTCATATCTCCCCATAGCTGTGCCCCATACAGTGCTCTGCAGCGTTCATATCTCCCCATAGCTGTGCCCCATATAGTGCTCTGCAGCATTCATATCTCCCCATAGCTGTGCCCCATATAGTGCTCTGCAGCGTTCATATCTCCCCATAGCTGTGCCCCATACAGTGCTCTGCAGCGTTCATATCTCCCCATAGTTGTGCCCCATACAGTGCTCTGCAGCGTTCATATCTCCCCATAGCTGTGCCCCATACAGTGCTCTGCAGCGTTCATATCTCCCCATAGCTGTGCCCTATACAGTGCTCTGCAGCGTTCATATCTCCCCATAGCTGTGCCCTATACAGTGCTCTGCAGCGTTCATATCTCCCCATAGCTGTGCCCCATATAGTGCTCTGCAGCGTTCATATATCCCCATAGATGCTCCACATAAATCTGTGCCATGGCCGCTGCTGCTGCTGCAATAAAAAAAAAAAAGCCATACTCACCTTTCTTGCTTGCAGCTCCCAGCGTCCGGTCCCGGCGTCTCGTCCCGGCGTCTCTGCACTGACTGATCAGGCAGAGGGCGCCGCGCACACTATATGCGTCATCGCGCCCTCTGACCTGCACAGTCAGAGCGGAGACGCTGGGAAGATGGAGCGGCGCCCGGCGGCTGGAACGCGGACAGGTGAATATGACATACTTACCTAGTCCCAGCGATCCTGGCGCTCCCCGCCTGTCACAGCTGTCTTCGGTGCCGCAGCTTCTTTCTCTATCAGCGGTCACCGTTACCGCTGATTAGAGAAATGAATATGCAGCTCCACCCCTATGGGAGGTGGAGTGTTGTGGATTCTGTTTTTGGGCTCCCTCTGGTGGTTACAGATGGTACTGGGTGACTTGTGTTCTCTGCTGTCTCTGGTGTCCACCTGTTCTATCAGGATATGGGAGTTTCCTATTTAACCTGGCTTTCTTGTCATTTCCTCGCCGGCGATCAATGTAATCAGTGTGTCTTGTTACCTCTGCTTTCCGCTTCTGTAATCATCAGGACAAGCTAAGTTTTTGATTTTCCTGTTCCACGTTTTGCTTTATTTTTGTTTTAGTCCAGCTTGCAGTTATGTGATTCCTTGTTGCTGGTTGCTCTAGTAGGCTGATATTACTCCTCATGTTCCATGAGTTGGCACATGAGTTCAAGTAATTTCAGGATGGTTTTTTGTAGGGTTTTTCGCTGACCGTGCAGTTCACTTTTGTATCCTCTGCTATCTAGTTTTAGCGGGCCTCATTTTGCTGAATCTGTTTTCATTACTACGTATGTGCTTTCCTCTCATTTCACCGTCATTACATGTGGGGGGCTGCTATTTCTGTGGGGTGTTTCTCTGGAGGCAAGAGAGGTCTTTGTTTCTTCTAATAGGGGAAGCTAGTCCTTCGGCTGGCGCGAGACGTCTAGAATCATCGTAGGCACGTTCCCCGGCTACTGCTAGTGTTGTGAATTAGGTTCAGGATCGCGGTCAGCTCAGTTTCCATCACCCTAGAGCTTGTTCTGTTTTTTTGTGCTTGTCCTTTTGTGATCCCCTGCCATTGGGATCATGACAGTATCGCCGGCCCGAAAAGTGGTAATCGTATTGGCTGAAGTAGGAGGAAAAGTAGTCTGAGGAAGTTTTTTTTTTTTTTTTCCTTCCCTCAGAGTTTGCTGCCTAGCCTTAATTGCAGCCTGGCTGCGTCTTACCTCCTCTTAATCCTTGAATGGCTCTGACCTCAGCTGTTTATTATGGACGTCCAGAGTTTGACTTCCAGCCTGAATAATCTTGCTGCTAAGGTTCAAAATATACAAGATTTTGTTGTACATGCTCCTATGTCTGAACCTAGAATTCCTATCCCAGAGTTTTTTTCTGGAGATAGATCTAGTTTTCTGAATTTTAGGAACAATTGCAAGTTGTTTCTTTCTTTGAAATCTCGCTCCTCTGGAGACCCTGCTCAGCAAGTCAAGATTGTAATATCTTTCCTGCGGGGTGACCCTCAGAATTGGGCATTTGCATTGGCACCAGGGGATCCTGCGTTGCTCAATGTGGATGCGTTTTTTCTGGCATTGGGTTTGCTCTATGAGGAACCTAACCTAGAGATTCAGGCTGAAAAAGCTTTATTGGCTCTCTCTCAGGGGCAAGATGAAGCAGAAAAATATTGTCAGAAATTTCGGAAATGGTCGGTGCTTACTCAGTGGAATGAGTGCGCTCTGGCTGCAAGATTCAGAGATGGCCTTTCTGAGGCCATTAAAGATGTTATGGTGTGGTTCCCTGCGCCTACAGGTCTGAATGAGTCTATGACTATGGCTATTCAGATTGATCGGCGTTTACGGGAGCGCAAACCTGTGCATCATTTGGCGGTGTCTTCTGAACAGGCACCTGAGACAATGCAATGTGATAGAATTCAGTCCAGAAGTGAACGGCAAAACTATAGGCGGAAAAATGGGTTGTGTTTTTATTGTGGTGATTCAGCTCATGTTATATCAGCATGCTCTAAACGCACAAAAAAGGTTGATAAGTCTGTTGCCATTAGTACTTTACAGTCTAAGTTCATTCTGTCTGTGACTCTGATTTGTTCATTATCAGCCATTTCCGTCGATGCCTATGTGGATTCAGGCGCTGCCCTGAGTCTTATGGATTGGTCATTTGCCAACCGCTGTGGGTTTAGTCTCGAGCCTCTGGAAGTCCCTATTCCTTTGAAAGGAATTGACTCTACACCTTTGGCTATGAATAAACCTCAGTACTGGACACACGTGACCATGCGTATGACTCCCGTTCATCAGGAGGTGATTCGCTTCCTGGTACTGTATAATTTACATGATGTCTTAGTGCTTGGTCTGCCATGGTTACAAACTCATAACCCAGTCTTGGACTGGAAAACGATGTCTGTGTTAAGCTGGGGATGTCAGGGGGTTCATGATGATGCACCTCCGATTTCTATCGCTTCATCTACTCCTTCTGAGGTTCCTGTATTTTTGTCTGATTATCGGGATGTTTTTGAGGAGCCTAAGCTCAATTCGCTTCCTCCTCACAGGGATTGCGATTGTGCTATAGATTTGATTCCTGGCAGTAAATTTCCTAAAGGTCGTTTGTTCAATCTGTCAGTGCCAGAGCATACTGCTATGCGGGATTATGTTAAGGAGTCCTTGGAAAAGGGACATATCCGTCCATCTTCGTCTCCTTTGGGAGCAGGTTTTTTTTTCGTGGCCAAAAAAGATGGTTCCTTGAGGCCTTGTATAGATTACCGTCTTTTGAATAAGATTACGGTCAAATATCAGTATCGTTTGCCTTTGTTGACTGATTTGTTCGCTCGCATTAAGGGGGCTAAATGGTTCACTATACGCACCCCGAAGATCAATCTTAATCTTGTGCGGATTAAGCAGGGTGATGAGTGGAAAACCGCATTTAATACGCCTGAGGGCCATTTTGAGTATTTGGTGATGCCTTTTGGACTTTCTAATGCTCCTTCTGTCTTCCAGTCCTTTATGCACGATATTTTCCGTGAATATCTGGATAAATTTATGATTGTGTATTTGGATGATGTTTTGGTTTTTTCTGATGACTGGGAGTCCCATGTTCAGCAGGTCAGGAAGGTGTTTCAGGTCCTGCGGGCCAATTCTTTGTTTGTGAAAGGTTCAAAGTGTCTCTTTGGAGTCCAGAAGATTTCTTTTTTGGGGTATATTTTTTCCCCTTCTACTATTGAGATGGATCCCGTCAAGGTTCAAGCTATTTGTGACTGGACGCAGCCTACATCTCTTAAGAGTCTACAGAAGTTCTTGGGCTTTGCTAATTTTTATCGTCGTTTCATAACTAATTTTTCTAGTGTTGTTAAGCCTTTGACGGATCTGACTAAGAAGGGTGCTGATGTTGCTGATTGGTCTCCTGCGGCTGTGGAGGCCTTTCAGGAACTTAAGCGCCGGTTTTCTTCTGCTCCTGTGTTGCGTCAGCCAGATGTTTCGCTTCCTTTTCAGGTTGAGGTTGATGCTTCTGAGATTGGAGCGGGGGCGGTTTTGTCACAGAGAAGCTCCGATTGCTCGGTGATGAAGCCATGTGCATTCTTTTCTAGAAAGTTTTCGCCCACTGAGCGGAATTATGATGTTGGTAATCGGGAGCTTTTGGCCATGAAGTGGGCATTTGAGGAGTGGCGTCATTGGCTTGAGGGTGCTAGACATCGTGTGGTGGTCTTGACTGATCACAAAAATTTGATTTACCTTGAGTCTGCCAAGCGTCTGAATCCTAGACAGGCTCGTTGGTCACTGTTTTTCTCCCGTTTCGATTTTGTGGTTTCATACCTGCCAGGTTCAAAGAATGTGAAGGCGGATGCTCTTTCTAGGAGTTTTGTGCCTGATTCCCCTGGAAATTCTGAGCCCACTGGTATCCTTAGGGATGGGGTGATTTTGTCGGCTGTCTTCCCAGACTTGCGACGTGCTTTGCAGGAGTTTCAGGCGGATAAACCTGATCGTTGTCCGCCTGAAAGACTGTTTGTTCCGGATAATTGGACCAGTAGTCATCTCCGAGGTCCATTCTTCTGCGTTGGCAGGTCATCCTGGAATATTTGGTACTAGAGACTTGGTAGCCAGGTCTTTTTGGTGGCCTTCCTTGTCGAGGGATGTGCGTTCTTTTGTGCAGTCTTGTGAAGTTTGCGCTCGGGCTAAGCCTTGCTGTTCTCGGGCCAGTGGATTGTTGTCACCTTTGCCTATCCCGAAGAGGCCTTGGACGCACATTTCCATGGACTTTATTTCGGATCTCCCTGTCTCTCAAAAAATGTCCGCCATCTGGGTTGTGTGTGACCGCTTTTCTAAGATGGTTCATCTGGTACCCTTGCCTAAGTTACCTTCCTCCTCTGACTTGGTCCCTCTGTTTTTTCAGAACATGGTTCGTTTGCATGGGATTCCGGAGAACATTGTTTCTGACAGGGGATCCCAGTTTGTGTCTAGATTTTGGCGGACGTTCTGTGCTAAGATGGGCATTGATTTGTCCTTTTCGTCTGCATTCCATCCTCAGACGAATAGCCAGACGGAACGAACTAATCAGACCTTGGAAACTTATTTAAGGTGTTTTGTTTCTGCTGATCAAGATGACTGGGTTACCTTTTTGCCGCTTGCCGAATTTGCCCTTAATAATCGGGCTAGTTCTGCTACCTTGGTTTCTCCTTTCTTTTGTAATTCGGGGTTTCATCCTCGTTTTTCCTCTGGTCAGGTGGAGCCTTCTGATTGTCCTGGAGTGGACATGGTGGTGGATAGGTTGCATCAGATTTGGAGTGATGTGGTGGACAATTTGAAGTTGTCCCAGGAGAGGGCTCAGCAGTTTGCTAATCGCCGTCGCCGCGTGGGTCCTCGACTTCGTGTTGGGGACTTGGTGTGGTTGTCTTCTCGTTTTGTTCCTATGAAGGTCTCTTCTCCTAAGTTCAAGCCTCGGTTCATCGGTCCCTATCGGATCTTGGAAATTCTTAACCCTGTGTCGTTTCGTTTGGATCTCCCGGCATCGTTTGCTATTCATAATGTGTTCCATCGGTCGTTGTTGCGGAGGTATGTGGTACCTGTTGTTCCTTCGCTTGAGCCTCCTGCTCCGGTGCTGGTGGAGGGAGAATTGGAGTATGTTGTGGAGAAGATCTTGGATTCTCGTGTTTCCAGACGGAAACTTCAGTATTTGGTCAAGTGGAAGGGTTATGGTCAGGAGGATAATTCTTGGGTGGTTGCCTCTGATGTTCATGCTGCTGATTTGGTCCATGCATTTCATAGGGCTCATCCTGGTCGCCCTGGTGGTTCTCGTGAGGGTTCGGTGACCCCTCCTCAAGGGGGGAGTACTGTTGTGGATTGTTTTTGGGCTCCCTCTGGTGGTTACAGATGGTACTGGGTGACTTGTGTTCTCTGCGGTCTCTGGTGTCCACCTGTTCTATCAGGATATGGGAGTTTCCTATTTAACCTGGCTTTCTTGTCATTTCCTCGCCGGCGATCAATGTAATCAGTGTGTCTTGTTACCTCTGCTTTCCGCTTCTGTAATCATCAGGACAAGCTAAGTTTTTGATTTTCCTGTTCCACGTTTTGCTTTATTTTTGTTTTAGTCCAGCTTGCAGTTATGTGATTCCTTGTTGCTGGTTGCTCTAGTGGGCTGATATTACTCCCCATGTTCCATGAGTTGGCACATGAGTTCAAGTAATTTCAGGATGGTTTTTTGTAGGGTTTTTCGCTGACCGCACAGTTCACTTTTGTATCCTCTATCTAGTTTTAGCGGGCCTCATTTTGCTGAATCTGTTTTCATTACTACGTATGTGCTTTCCTCTCATTTCACCGTCATTACATGTGGGGGGCTGCTATTTCTGTGGGGTGTTTCTCTGGAGGCAAGAGAGGTCTTTGTTTCTTCTAATAGGGGAAGCTAGTCCTTCGGCTGGCGCGAGACGTCTAGAATCATCGTAGGCACGTTCCCCGGCTACTGCTAGTGTTGTGAATTAGGTTCAGGATCGCGGTCAGCTCAGTTTCCATCACCCTAGAGCTTGTTCTGTTTTTTTGTGCTTGTCCTTTTGTGATCCCCTGCCATTGGGATCATGACAGTGGAGCCGCCTATTCATTTCTCTAATGAGCGGTCCCACGTGACCGCTGAAGAGGGGAAGAAGCTGCAGCACAGAAGACCGTGGGACGGCAGGGACAGCGCGAGGATCGCTGGGACTAGGTAAGTATGCCTCAGCGCCCTCTCCCCCTCACCCGCCGACCCCACCGCTACCGTGACTCGAGTATAAGCCGAGAGGGGCACTTTCAGCCCAAAAATTTGGGCTGAAAATCTCGGCTTATTCTCGAGTATATATGGTACCTGTTTTTACATTTTTATTTCTCCAGATGGTTCTTTTTATTGTTTATTCGTAGATTCGTTACATGCATGGTCTGTTTATTTGTATTGTATTTAATCATGGTTTGTGATGTTTTTACTTTATCAACTTTGACTTTAAAAAAATGTGATAGCATATAAGAACGTGCAGATCTGACAATCCACTTGTAAGGTTTTGTCCTGAGGAAGAAGTCCTGAATAACCTTGAAACACGTTGACTATTAACCTATTTGAAAAAAAAACTTTGAAGAATACCGTATGCAGCGGTGCCGTGAGAGCATTGGAGCTGATAACTCCAAGTGATACACTGCGGGAGTGATTACCTCCAGTCAGTGTATCGCAGGAGGCCAGGTAGAGCCTCTCTCTCGATGTGACTGTTCTACGCGTGAGATAATCATGGACTACGTTGGACAGGGAGTATTATATGTTGGTTTATTTTATTTTTTTGCAGGAGACAAGGGCGTCGGGGATTAAGTGTTCAGTAAGTATGGTAAATTAAGATTCAATAAAGGAGTCTGTGGCATTATTTCAAATAAAGGACTTTATTCTGGCCGTGTTCTTACCTTGTAACTATAGGGTTAGTAATGGAGAGGTGTCTTATAGACACCTCTCCATTACTAACTTGTGGACTTGATGTCACCTGACATTACAAAGGTGACATCAACCCCACAAATATAAACCCAACTTGCCACCGCTACAGGGCAAGTGGGAACAATGAGGCTAAGTGCCAGAATTGGCGCATCTATAAGATGCGCCATTTCTGGGACAGCTGAAAGCTGATGTTTTTAGCCTTGGGGATGCCAATATTCATGGCCCGCTCCCAGGCTATTAATATCAGCCCGCAGCTGTCTGCCTAGCCTGTGCTGGTTCGATTTTATAGGGGCAACCCATGTCAATTTTTTTCTGGGGTTCCCCTTTAAACTAGCCAGTAATGGCTAAGCAAACAACTGTGAGTTGATATTAATAGCCTGGGAACCTTTATGGCTATTGGCTCCTTACCAGAATATTAACATCTGCCCTCAGCCATCTGCTTTCTCTCTGCTGGTTATTAAAATTATGCGGGAGCCCACACAATTTTATTTTTAATTTTTTGAAAAATAAACATATATTGCATTTCACGCAGATTTCTGACAGTTGTTTAAGGGTACAGCATATGTAGGTTAATTATGTGGGGGTATGTTCCCAGTCAGTAAACTCTGCGGATTGGACGATGCGTACATCCGCAGCGTCCAACCTGCAGCAGCCAGATGTTACAGCATAGTGGATGGGATTTCAAGAAATCCCATCTCCACAATGCGTGAACGTATGCCTCCAGCTTCCCTGCAGAGGCGGACATGCAGTGCGTCTCTCCAGACCGCAGCATGTCTATTTATCTTGCGGAAACGCTCAGTCCCCGCAAGATAAATATCACCAGTCCAATGTATTGAATGCGGTGATTCTGCACGGTTCAATGAACACATGCGGAATCACCTGCATTCAAAAGGTGGAATCCCTTTGGACGGAGCGGACATGTGCTGCGTCCATAGCGCTGCCGATTACTGACCGTGGGAATATACCCTTAATGCTCCTACATAGGCTGGTGTGTGTGCGTGTTTAATATTAATGATGGTATCTGGCTGAAGAGGTTGAACAAGTAAATTACATCACAATTATTATTTTTTTATAATATATCTTTATTTAGCTCTATGGATTTATAAAAATGCAAGAAAATCCGCATGAAAATCTGCAACAACTCCACATAAAAATCATGCGGATTTTCAACTGGGTTTTCTGCCAAGAGAGGCAGAAACCGTGCAGTTTTACACAAGCAAATCCGCAATGTGCACACGTAGCCTAATAAGTTTTGTAGCAACTGTGAGAATCTAGAGAATCTATCCTGTTCACATAGAACAATAACAATATTGCTGAAGAACGATTTCAACAACTAGTACGGTATATACACGAGTATAAGCCAAGCTTTTCAGCCCACTTTTTTAGGCTGAAAGTAACCCTCTCGGCTTATAATCGAGTCATACCCAGGGGTCGGCAGAGGAGGGGGAGCGGAGGTGTGTAATAATACTCACCTGCTCCTGGCGTGGTCCCTGCACGTCCCTGGTTCCCCGGCGCCAGCAGCTTCTTCCTGTAGTGAGCGGTCACATGGTACCGCTCATTACAGTAATGAATATGGACTCGACTCCACTCCCATAGGGGTGGAGCCACATATTCATTAATGTAATGAGCAGTACCATGTGACAGCTCACTACAGGAAGGAGCTGCCGGCGCTGGGGAACAGACGTGCAGGAACCGCTGCTGCGTCTTCCGCGTCCTCTGAAGTGACACTCAGGTCAGAGCGCACGATGACTTGATTAGTGTGCGCCGCCCTTTGCCTGAATGTCAGTGCAGAGGACGGGGAAGACACAGCAGTGGTGAAACGGGGAGCAGGTGAATATAGCAAGTGCCGGGGGCCTGAAAGGTAAGTATGCTTACATACTTGCAGTGCAATCTCACCTTGCGCACGTGCAGTATGCTTTGCCCAACTGCGGGCAAAGCCGAAAAGCATTAATGCGCATGTGCCGGCGCACTATGTCCCAGAACACAGCGAAATACTTCCGGGACATAGTGTGCCGGCACATGAGCACTAATGCTTTTCGGCTTTGCCCGCAGTTGAGCAATACTGCGCGTGCGCAAGGCGAGATTGCACTGCGCACGCGTGTACTACGGCGGAAACCTAATCAAATTCAAGACAATATTGCGGTCAGCAGGAAAGGAAGGGGTGCATGAAAGAACAGAAAACACCGTCCATCTGACCATTAACAGAGCCCGCCAAATGCAAGTGACAGAGTCCCTTTAAGTTTTCCCAGTTTTTTGTGGCAAAATTAGGGGGGTCGGCATATACTCGGGTCGGCTTATACTCGAGTATATACGGTAAATTACATGTAGCTACAAACAGCTGCAGTTTTGAAAGCCAGAGGGGTCCGGCGCACGTTCCTCTTGTGTGGCTATACACTGTGTTCCAAATTATTATGCAAATTGGATTTAAGTTTCATTAAGATTTAATTGTTTTGTTTTTCAAATAAACTCATGGATGGTATTGTGTCTCAGGGCTCAATGGATCACTGAAATCAATCTTAAACACATGGGATAATTAGTTTTCCAGGTGACTCTAATTAAAGGAAAACTGCTTAAAAATGGTGTTCCACATTATTAAGCAGGCCTCAGTTTTCAAGTAACATGGGAAAGAAAAAGGATCTCTCTGCGGCTGAAAAGCGTTAAATAGTGCAATGCCTTGGTCAAGGGATAAAAACATTAGATATTTCCCAAAAACTTAAGCGTGATCATCGTTCTGTTAAGAGATTTGTGGCTGAATCTGAGCACAGATGTGTTCGTGCAGATAAAGGCATAATGAGGAAGGTTTCTGCCAGGCAAGTTTATCGGATTAAGAGAGCAGCTGCTAAAAACCCATTACAAACCAGCAACCAGTTATTTGAAGCTGCTGCTGCCTCTGTAGTCCCTCGAACCTCATGGTGTAGGATCATTCAAAGGCTTGTATTGGTTCATAATCCTACTATTCGGCCACCCCTAAACAGTGTTCACAAGCAGAAACGGTTGCAGTGGGCCCAGACTTACATGAAGACAAATTTTCAAACAGTGTTGTTTACTGATGAGTGTCAATCAACCCTGAATGGTCCAGATGGATAGAGTAGTGGATGGTTGGTGGATGGCCACAATGTCCCAACAAAGCTGCGACGTCAGCAAGGAGGTGGAAAAGTCATGTTTTGGGCCGGAATCATGGGGAAAAAGCTGGTAGGGCCCTTTAAAGTTCCTGAAGGTGTGAAAATGACCTCTGCAAAGTATATGGAGTTTCTGACTGACAACTTTCTTCCATGGTAAAAAAAAAAGCAGAAACTTGCCTTCAGGAGCAAAATCATCTTCATGCATGACAATGCACCATCTCATGCTGCAAAGAATACCTGCAGTCATTGGCTGCTATGGGCATAAAAGGAGATAAACTCATGGCGTGGCCACCATCTTCCCCTGACTTCAACCCTATAGAGAACCTTTGGAGTATCATCAAGCAAAAGATCTATGAGGGTGCGAGGCAGTTCACATCAAAACAGCAGCTCTGGGAGGCTATTTTGACTTCATGCAAAGAAACACAAGCAGAAACTTTCAAAAACTTACAAGTTCAATGGATGCAAGAATTGTGAAGGTGATATCAAAGAAGGGGTCCTATGTTAACATGTAGCTTGGCCTGTTAGGATGTTTTGGAGTTAAATAGCTTTTTTGTTCAGCGAATGTGACCTCCTAATGCTGCAATTTCCACAAGTGAGCATTTTCAGTTCTTTAAAACATATCAACTGTTTAGAAATTCTACTGTGCCTAATAATTTGGAAAAGTGCCTTTTGAGCTTTTATTCATTTTGGAGATTATACTATTATTATTGGGAGGTTTCTTCAATAAAATTTGATGTATAATCTAACGGGTGATGACTTTTATTAGACTGACTGTCATTTGCACTGACCATTTAGGAAAATCCGAGAAAAATGTCATTTGCATAATAATTCGGAACATGGTGTATTAGGTATTAATTGGTGTTCAGTGACAAATGTTTATTGGTAATTACATACATTTCTTAAATTTAGTGAGCTATATGCTCTGCTCTCCATCTTTCTTGTATAAGTTGTGACTTTACTCTGGCTGTAACTGCTAATTTTTTATTTTTTTATCATTTGGGAGTTTAAAAATATCTAATTCCCTGTGTGCTTTCTCTGATGTTTAAGATGATGACACTTGTAGGTAAAATGTTTTACATTGTGAACCCAAAAATATTTTTTCTTTGTGAGCTTTTTGATGACTAACCAGAGATGAATTATGGACAAACATTTTCGACACTCAGTACATGAAAATGTCTTTTCTCCTAGTCTCTGTCCATGATGTCTAACCAAAGCTTATTACTTGTAAAAATATTTTCCACATTATAAACATTAAATGCCTTTTCCCTAAAGAGAATTTGTGGACATTTCCTACATAGTGAACCTTAATATTGCTTCTCTCATATGTGAGTTATTAAGTTTTAGTCCCTGGATAAAACATTTTCCTCATACATTCTGAACATGAAAATTGCTTCTACCTTGTGTGATTTTTCTGATGCTGAGCAAGATTATATTTCGTAGAATAACTTTTCCCACATTCTGAACATGAATATGGCTTCTCCCCTGTGTGAATTCTATGATGTGCAAGAAGATTTGATTTCACTAGAAAACATTTACCACATTCTGAACATGAAAATGGCTTCTCCCCAGTGTGAATTCTTTTATGTTTAGCAAGATGTGATTTGTCTGTAAAACATTTGCCACATTCTAAACATGAAAATGGCTTCTCCCCTGTGTGGGTTCTCTGATGTTTAGCAAGATCAGATTTCTGAGAACAACATTTTCCACATTGAGAGCATGAAAATCGCTTCTCCCCTGTGTGAATTCTCTTATGTGCAACAAGATTTGATTTATCTGTAAAATATTTTCCACATACTAAACATGAAAAAGGCTTCTCCCCGCTGTGAATTCTCTCATGTCTCTTAAGTTTTGATTGACAATCAAAACATGTTCCACATTCTGAACATGAGAATGGCTTTTCCCCAGTGTGAATTTTTTGATGCACAAAAAGATTTGATTTCCGTGTAAAACATTTTCCACATTCTAAGCAAGGAAATTCATTTGCTTCTGTGTGACTTTTCTCACATTTAACAAGCTTTGATATATCTTTGTTGTTAAGAGATGATGGTATATCTAGGATAATTACTTGCTCTTCATATATATCTTGTGTGATATCACAATCATCTGCTTTAATATCTGAAGATATTCCATATCCCTTTAACCTTCTGAAACAGTCACCTGCCAAGAATAAAACTGATTATGTTTATTTCATAATATTGTATTGATATTTTAAAAGTATGTCTATATAAACATGTCCTTCCAAGTTGCAGGGCATGTAGCAAAACTCAATAAAAAGTAGAAAAATATGCAACAAACATAGACTTCTGCTAAATACTATGTCATGTGGCGTTATTAAGGCATTTCTTATTAACCATGCAATCATAAATTGACATTTCTTTGAAACTATGACAAATGCCTAAGTACACACAGTATAGCATTTCAAAAATCCTATAATAATATGTCATGCATATACATTTAAAATGTGTAGAGGTTCTGATAGATAAGAGATTTCTGATTCATCATATGGCTGATTAATAGTCCACTTTTAGGATCAGAGAACCAACAAACTTATAAGCAAAATTTAAGCATCTACACTTTCACCTCAACATAAATGATAAGAATAGACTTTTACTGACTCAACACTGGATATCGATTTGACACTGGCCAAAATAGGTTGCCTAGTCTAAAAAAAAATCTCATAGTCTTCAGCCTTTAATTTAAACATTGCAAGGAATTATGGGCTTTGCTTCATGAAGTTCTGAATTTTATGGTCTCCAAAAATAGTCAAGAAGTCTGGGAGATATTGTGCAAAAGGACTATTAATTGCTGACCTACAAAGCCATCCATAACCTGTCTCCTCCATATATCTCTGAACTAATCTCCCGATATCTTCCCTCACGTAATCTCCGGTCCTCCCAAGACCTCCTTCTCTCCTCCACACTTTTTCGCTCCTCATCCAACCGCCTCCAAGACTTCTTCCGAATATCCCCCTGGAATTCGTTGGTCCAACATGTCCGACTATCAACCACATTCGGATCATTCAGATCCGTCAGACGGAACCTAAAAACCCACCTCTTCAGGAAAGCCTACAGTCTGCACTGACCCCTCTGCCTCCTCATCACTACCGGAGATACTGCCTCACCAACACCGGAGCTCCTGCAACCCTCAACCTATCATCTCCTTCCCCTTAATCCTGTAGAATGTAAGCCCGCAAGGGCAGGGTCCTCTTCCCTCTGTATCAATCTGTCATTATTAGTTTGTTTACTGTAAGTGATATCTCTAATTTGCATGTAACCCCTTATCATGTACAGCACCATGGAATCAATGGTGCTATATAAATAAATAATAATAATAAATAATAGCAGCTTTTATAATAATTGTGTGAGGTTCTGATGAAGAAATCTTCAATTAAGATTTCAGGATATTGTAATGTTTGCAGTGATTGTTAGGAGTTTATATGGTTTTCTGATTGTCGTTACTTAGATATGATCTAAGCTTGAAAACATTATTCTACTCTATGTAAAGGTATTTTTAATATTGAGTTTTATCCCAACATTTTTAATACCTTGCTAAAACATATTTTAGCTTTATAATCATTAGAAATAATTAAAATAAACAGGTTGTTCAAGTGTACTTCACCTATTGACATATTTCAACTGAATTCTTACATCCTTATTTTATTGTCTATAACAATATCATAATTTCATCCATATTTATTAATTATTTTGGCAAAAGGAGTGAATCTAAAGCAGAGAAACCTAAAGGACCACAGAGCTGACAACAAATAGCACAAAATGGTATCAGCCAATGACTGAGAAGAATCTGTGACTTTTCTCTGTTTCTACTCACCTACGTGATTATCTATAGAAATCTCCTCTTTACACCATGCATCACACCTCTCATATGTCTCTGAGGTATTAATATGGGTCAGATCTTCACCCTGAAACAAATATTGTAAAGATCACTGACAGATGGAGAAGTCACATCTATGATCAGCTCTAATCCTGCCATCTCCACCATTCTCATTACACAAGTATAAAATATATAATACTGGAGGATAAAACAAGACTGAACACAAGAACATAACAGCCGTCTACATATCATAGGGGAGATCTCATGACACCTTAGCTCCATCTACCTGATGATTCTGAGGAACATTGGGATTGTCTTCTTTACAGTCCTGAGAAAGAAGAGGACGGGGACATCTCTCTGGTGTTGTCCTCTCACTGGATAAAACTAGAGGAAACACATACAGGGACTGAATTCATTCTTCACATACAGATAATTATAGGCAGGGGCGGATTATCAGAGGGTCAATATGGGCGGTAACCCAGGGCCCAGTGGTCGGGGGGGGCCCTGGGCTACCGCACATATTGACCCTCCGCTAATCGTCTGTGAATGCCCGCCGGCATTTATGTGCCCCCGGACCCAGTGGGCAGAGAGAGGGGGCCTGCATCGGGCCCCTTCTCATCTGCTCACCGGGCCCCTTCCGGTGCTGCGGCGGTTTCCTATTGACGTGTGTCATTGTCAGTCGCCGGCGAGTGTGCGATGCTGGAGGGAGCTCGCCGCCTGGAGCGCGGACAGGTGAGGAGACTGTTTGTTTTTTTGATAAGCTAACGGTGGACACACTGGGGGGCAATGCTGGAGGACACACTGGGGCAATGCTGGAGACACTGGGGGCAATGCTGGAGACACTGGGGCAGATTGCTGGAGACACTGGGGCAGATTGCTGGAGACACTGGGGCAGATTGCTGGAGGACACACTGGGGGCAATGCTGGAGACACTGGGGCAGATTGCTGGAGACACTGGGGCAATGCTGGACACACTGGGGCAGATTGCTGGACACACTGGGGCAATGCTGGAGGGCACACTAGGGCAGATTGCTGGACACACTGGGACAGATTGCTGGAGACACTGGGGCAATGCTGGAGACACTGGGGCAATGCTGGAGACACTGGGGCAGATTGCTGGACACACTGGGGCAGATGATTGCTGGACACACTGGGGCAGATTGCTGGAGGACACACTGGGGCAGATTGCTGGAGGACACACTGGGGCAGATTGCTGGAGGACACACTGGGGCAGATTGCTGGAGGACACACTGGGGCAATGCTGGAGACACTGGGGCAATGCTGGAGACACTGGGGCAATGCTGGAGACACTGGGGCAATGCTGGAGGACACACTGGGGCAGATTGCTGGAGACACTGGGGCAATGCTGGAGACACTGGGGCAATGCTGGAGACACTGGGGCAATGCTGGAGACACTGGGGCAGATTGCTGGACACACTGGGGCAATGCTGGAGGACACACTGGGGCAGATTGCTGGAGACACTGGGACAATGATGGAGACACTGTGGCAATGCTGGAGACACTGGGGCAATGCTGGAGGACACACTGGGGCAGATGATTGCTGGAGACACTGGGGCAATGCTGGAGACACTGGGGCAATGCTGGAGACACTGGGCCAGATTGCTGGACACACTGGTGGTAATATGCTGGACACACTGGGGCAGATTGCTGGACACACTGGGGGAAATGCTGGACACACTGGGGCAGATTGCTGGACACACTGGGGGAAATATGCTGGAGTCAGACACTGGGACAGATTGCTGGAGACACTGTCTGGGGGCAATGCTGGACATACTGGGGCAGATTGCTGGACACACTGGGGGTTATATGCTAGACACACTGGGGGTAATATGCTGGACACACTGGGGCATATTGCTGGACACACTGGGGGCAGGACTGGAGGCATGGGCAGAATGTAGACACGGGGCATGATTGGAGACAGGGGGCAGAATGAAAGACATGGGGCAGGATTGGATACGATGGAGACAGATGGGGCAGGATGGGGAGATCATATGGTGTAGAATGGATACTCATGAGGGCAGGATGCGAGAACATATGGCTGAAGCCAGGAATGAGACACACGGGGCCAGGGTGGGGAATATTATTACCATAGGGGCTAATTAAGGGATATTATTACTGCAGTGATGTATTTATTTTATTTTTTGAGTATACTGTTTTAAATGGGGGGGCGGTCCTGTTACTGTGCAGACACTGCAGAGTGACACTATATCGCCTTTTTTTCTTCATGTGGTGTAATGTAGAAGTTGTGAAAAATTAAGTAATGTGTTCTGCAAGCGGAGCTTGAGATAACTGTGTTATTTCCTGCAGAAACGAGTCCTGGCTGGAAGAAATGATGGCGGTTTGTGCTGGATGAAAGATGAAGGACTTCACCTAGAGACGTCACTGGTGAGTCAGTGTTACCTATACACTGACACTATACACTGTATACTATATACAGAGGTCCTGTGTACAATGTCACCAGTGATCACTGTATTACCTCTACACAGACACTGCATACTAAGTACAGATCTCCTGTGAATACTGGCACTTATGGTGATAGTATTGTGTTTTTGTTTTTTTTATTACTGATCAGTATTGAAGTATTCAGTCACTATGTGGTGGTGATGTGGTCTGGAAATGGTGTTGTGGTATTTGTCCCTTGTATGTGCTATTTGGTCACCAAGTGGTGGTAATATGTGGACTTGACATGGTGCGGTGGTATTTGTTCCTTGTATGTGATATTATTCGATCACTGTGGTTGTAATTTGTGGTCTGGTCATGGTGCGGTGGTATTTGTTCCTTGTATGTGATATTATTGGTCAAAATATACCTAAATTGTATTGCAGATTTTAACAAATATTTAATAGGTTACAGTAAAGTAGGGCCCGGCCATTTTTCTGGAACAATCTGGTTCGGGTATATCATGACCCCCGTCACATGACCGGGGGGGGGGGCCCACAGTGTCTGAACAGCCCGGGGCCCTGGCTACCCTTAATCCACCCCTAATTATAGGCCGTGTGTATTTAGTCCTGTCTATTACCTGGTGATGTGAGGAGCTGGGGAACCTCCATCATGACGTCCTTGTACTGATCTTTGTGTCCTTCTAAATACTCCCACTCCTCCATGGAGAAATAGACAGCGACATCCTGACACCTTATGGGAACCTGATATATACAACAAAACAGTCATCCCCTGATCCCTTCATAGCATTACTGTATAATGTCCCAGCAGTGTCACCTCTCCAGTCAGCAGCTCAGTCATCTTGTAGGTGAGATCTAGGATCTTCTGGTCATTGATGTCCTCATGTATCAGTAGGTGAAGTGGAGGTCCTGTGATTGGGCTCAGGGATCTATCCCATTCCTCAGATCCAGGGTACCGACAGTGCTCACTAGAGGTCTTCACTATTGTGTAATCCTGATTATGAAGAGACACATTAATAAATCTCACTACAGATATTTCCAGAGTCCTCACCTCTCCAGTTCTGTCCATCTGTTATTCCCATAGATAAGAATGATGTAATGTGACATCACCAGAATCTCTCACCTCTCCAGTAAGCCGGAAGAGGATCTCTAGGGTGATGTGTAATATCCTCTCCATCATCTTCTCTCGGCCCCTATCCATCCTTAACGGGTCAATCGGGATAATTCTATTATATAGATCTCCACTGAGTTGATCTGTTAATAATCTTTATTTTTTTCTATCTGATATTGTAGGGACCTGCATGGGAAGAAGATGAGAAAATGTAACATCACAAAGATCCCATGTAAGAATACAATTACTGGAGATAATAAGGGAAACTTGCAATGAGATGTATAATGCAGATGTTCTCTTCGTTTTCCTCATAAGGACTTGATCACGACATGTATGGCTTACTAGGACAGCTTCCCCATTCTCTCAATCACTGGCTCTTGGTCACTTCTTCAGCCACTGATTGGCTGCATTGATCACGATTGTCCAGACCAAGCAGTAAGTGCAGAGGATGGAGGGGACTCTAGCAGCATTGGAGTGAGTGTGGCAGGAGATGGTTAATGTGAATATTACTATTTTTTCTATTTTGGGGATTTTTTAGATACATCTATGCTACTAAACCCAATTAGTTTTAGACCACACACACTAACCTGTATCTAATTTTTCTATCCTTTCCTCCCACTACAATATAAAACCCACATTACATTTTATGAGACAGATAGATAGGGCCTATAGTGGAAATCATCTCACAATATAGTAGTCTGTTTCTCAGAGATCGCCTTAAATATGATCATTTTCCACATGCTGATTAATGAATGTAATTAGTACAATCTATTAACTATGCAACTGCTTTTTTTGGACAGATGATTCAGATCTTCTATCACTGAAATTGTCACCTCGGAGCTCCAGAGAACGTCACGCATTAACCCCTTCCCACCCAAGAAGCCGCGATCTGGCTGTAGGTGCAGAGAGCGGTGTGAGATTGTCTCAGTGGTGGTCACATGTGGGGAATCGTCTGATCCGGGATCGGCTTCTCGTGTCGTAGATTGGAACATACACGACTGAGGGTCAGAAGTGACGTCATGTGATTTATTACCCCGGTCACTATTCTCGGGGGGACGGAGGGGCACAGTGTGCGCGATATGTGTCTGTACTATCCAACCCGCCAGGTCTGAGTCTACATCACCGGGAACAGAGGGAAAATATGTCTCCTGGAGCACAAACCCCCCAAAATCACCTCAGTAATGGAGGGGTTACTGCCCCCTGCCCCCGCCCAGTAATGGGGAATCTCCAGCACCTACCTCCACCTGCAGAGCCGCACACCACATATGGCTGTTCTGTGCGCACAGGACCTGTGATGAGGTCACAGGAGGGGAGGAGTCAGGGGTCACATGATCAGGGGCCTCAGTGTATGCAGGACTCTGCTGTGCTGGTTGTCATGGTGCTGGATGAGGGGAAGTTTATGTGTGGGGTCAGGAGGGGTTTACAGTGTGGATGTAGCAGAGCTGTGTGTGTACGAGGTGTACGGAGCGGAGCCGTGTGTATGAGGTGTACGGAGCAGAGCCATGTGTGTACGAGGTGTACGGAGCGGAGCCGTGTGTATGAGGTGTACGGAGCAGAGCCATGTGTGTACAAGGTGTACGGGGCAGAGCCGCGTGTGTATGAGGTGTTCTGAGCGGAGCCGGGTTTGTACGGAGCGGAGCTGCGTGTGTACGAGGTGTATGGAGCAGGCCCGCCTGTGTTAGAAGCGGAGCCGCATGTGTACGAGGTGTACGGAGCAGAGCCGTGTGTGTATGAGGTGTACGGAGCGGAGCCGTGTGTGTACGAGGTGTACGGAGCAGAGCCGTGTGTGTACGAGGTGTTCGGAGCGGAGCCGTGTGTGTATGAGGTGTACGGAGCGGAGCCGTGTGTGTGCGAGGTGTAAGGAGCAGAGTCAAGTGAGTATGAGGTGTATCGAGTGGAGTCGTGTGTGTATGATGTGTAAAGAGCAGAGCCGTGTGTGATGTGTGCGTAGCGGAGATGCAGCATCATATAAGTAGCAGTGCTATTTGCGCTAGGTAAATCTGATGTAAAGTTGTCAGTTGTGTCTTTGTGATGTGCATATAGCAGAGCTGTTTTTGTAACTACAGGTGCTTCTCCTAAAATTAGAATATCATCAAAAAGTTAATTTATTTCTGTTCTTCAATACAAAAAGTGAAACTCGTATATTATATAGTCATTACAAACAGAGTGATCTATTTCACGTGATTATTTCTGTTAATGTTGATGATTATGGCTTACAGCCAATGAAAACCCCAAAGTCATAATCTCAGTAAATTAGAATACTTTATAACACCAGCTTGAAAAATTATTTTAAAATCCGAAATGTTGGCCTGCTAAAATGTATGTTTATTAAATGCACTCAATACTTGGTCGGGGCTCCTTTTGCATCATTTCCTGCATCAATGCGGCGTGGCATGAAGGCGATCAGCCTGTGGCACTGCTGAGGTGTTATGGAAGCCCAGGTTGCTTTGATAGCAGCCTTCAGCTCGTCTGCATTGTTGGGTCTGGTGCCTATGGGGTTAAGGTCAGGCGAGTTTGCTGGCCAATCAAGCACAGCGATACTGTTGTTTTTAAACCAGGTATTGGTACTTTTGGCAGTGTGCACAGGTGCCAAGTCCTGCTGGAGAATGAAATTTCCATCTCCAAAAAGCTTGTTGGCACAATGTGAACAAAGACTAGAAAAAATTCTGATTTAGGTGAAATAATCCTTTATGTTGGCTGCTCTCGGATCACCAGTAGCCGGAGTAACACAACACGTTAGCCAATCCCCTTTCTTTTGTGGTTGTAATAAACTTGTGACTGGGCATCTGAGAGATCAGACTAGCCTTGTCCATCACTTCTCAGTCAATTGTGTAATTGCACTGATGATTGGAGGCAGTGGAGTTGCGTCCCTTGTCATATTGGTGGCAGCAGTAGGATTTGTGTGACCCCCCCACAGCTGTTATCCTTGACACAGGGTGTCCAGACCTAAACACCGATGGGGCCACTGAACAGCAGCAGCCGCATCAGGAAGACAAGAATAGGACGTCATCGTATGACGATGGGAGGCGCCGGACCCTGACCGCGACACCCATCGGACCTGAACCGAACCGGAACCACCCCTGGGTGAGTATAACATAACCTGTTTTTCTTATCTTGCAGGTTACATCGGGGGCTTATCTACAGCATTACAGAATGCTGTAGATAAGCCCCTGATGCCGGTGGCCACAGCTTATAGACAAATTTTTGGGTGACAGATTCCCTTTAAAAAAGACATCAACAAACTGCAGCAAGTTCAGAGAAGAATGACCAGAATGGTGACCGGTCTGCAAACCATGTCCTATGAGGATAAATATAGAGATATTGGCCTGCACTCTGTATTAGGACGGGGTGCTGGTGCGACAGACCATAAGGTCTAATATCAATGTAATATTAAATCCACCGCACTCCCTACGTGGAATATCTTTAAGCAGAAATGTAACTTTTTTTTATAATTTGCTAATTTATTCAAGTAAAGAAATAATAAATCAATAACATCGGATCAAACACAAGGCAATTATTACAAATTGTGTATGCGACTCAGAATGGTGACGTTTCGACCCTCCCGGGTCTTAATCTAGGGTCGCACTAAATCCAGGTTTTTTAGTAAATAATAGAAAGGACGTCGTCCCTGTGATGTCCAGGGGCAGGTATTGCTTTCTAATGAGTGTAGCCTAGTGGGTGATCCGTCTCTAGGTGCACCCTTATTTGAAAATAACAGCGGCGCAACAGCGTCTTGCTGATAATTTAATGGTGGATACGGCCCAAGGGATAATCCGTTTATGGGTATAGCCTTATTAAAGAATAGCAGAGGCGCATCCGCGTCTTGCTGGTGATAGGACCATACAGCCTAAAGGGGGATCCGTGTATGGGTATAACCTTAATTATGAAAAACAGCGGCGCATCTGCGTCTTGCTGATGTTTTAACGAAAAATACGGCCAAAAGGGTGATCCGTTATTGGGTAAAGCCTTAAAAGGGAGAAACAGCGGCGCTTCTGCGTCTTGCTGATGGAGAAGGCATGAAACCCTGGGAGGTGAGTGAGCGGCGCTCCTGCGTCCTGTAGTGTGGACGCACTAAACCTGCATGGCCCTGTGTGAAAAAGTTATTTTCCCCCTCAAAACATAAATGAACTGTTGTTTATCACATCTTTGGGAAGCAGAGTTCAAATTCCCTGGCCACACGCAGGCCTGATTACTGCCACACCTTTTCTCAATCAAAAATCACTTAAATATGACTTGCCTGTGATGTAGACCAAAAGTTCCTGAAAAGCTAGACATCATGCCACAATCCAAGAAATTCTAGAATACATGAGAAACAAAGTAATTGAGATTTATCAGTCTGGAACAGGTTATAAAGCCATTTCTCAAGCTTTGGGACACCAGAGAACCACAGTGAGTGTCATTATCCATAAATGGCAAGAAACATAGAACAATGGTGAACCTTTCCATAAGTGGCCGGCAAACCAAAATTACCCCAAGAGCGCAGTGATCACTCAATCCAGAGGGCACAAAAGACCCCACAACAACATCCAAACAACAGCAGAACTCACTTCCCTCAAATGGCCTGCATGGCAGAGTTCCAAGATGAAAACCACTGCTGAGCAATAAGAAAATAAAGACTCGTCTTAGTTTTGCCAGAAAACATCTTGACTTCTGGGAGAAGACGAGACGAGACAAAAGTTGAACTTTTTGGAAGGTGTATGTCCTATTACATCTGGTGTAGAGTTAACACAGCATTTCAGAAAAGAAACATCATACCAACGGTAAACTATGATGGTGGTAATGTGATGGTCTGGGGCTGTTTTGCTGCTTCAGGACCCGGAAAACTTGCTATGGTAATTGGAACCATGAATTCTGTTGTCTACCAATAATCCTGAAGTAGAATGACCGACCATTTGTTCGTGACCTCAAGCTGACGCGCAGTTGGTTATGCAGAAGGACTATGATCCAAAACACATCACCAACTCCACCTCTGAATGGCTTAAGAAAAATAAAATTAAGACTTTGGAGTGGCCTAGTCAAAGTTCTGACCTTAATCCGATTGAAATGCTGTGGCATGACCTTAAAAGGGCGGTTCCTGCTCGGAAACCTTCTGGTGTGGCTGAATTAAAACAATTCTGAAAAGATGAGAGGGACATTGTCAGTTATCACAAACACTTGATTGCAGTTGTTGCTTCTAAGGGTGGCCCAGCCAGTTATTAGGTTTAGGGGCAATTACTTGTTCACACATGGATCTGTAGGTTTGGGTTTCTTTTTCTCTAATAATAAAGACCTTCTGTCACGATTTCCACTCTGTTTCTGTCTTTTTGTTACTTTGTGTCGTGGCTGTCAGTCTGTGCTGCAATCACCTGTGTTCATTTTCCTTAATTAGGCTTCTACTTAAGCATGCTAGTTCATTCCCCCAGTGTCAATCGTACACTTGCTGTTGCCTGTGGAACATTGATCCCTCTGCGCTCTGTGCCTGACCCTGCTTGACTTGATTATCTTCCCGGACTCTGACCCTTTGTTTGTGATCTGACTTCGCTTGTGCCTGCTCCCTGTATCTGTTTTGTCTCTCTGGCTTTCCTGACCTCAGCTCGTATATTGGACTTCATCTCTGACTTCCCTTTGTTGTACTGCACCATTTCCTGGACTTGACCTCCAATTGTTTGACCTCCCTTTACCTACAGTAAGTAGCTTATATATTTACTACCGTGACTCGCGTCACACCTTCATTTAAAAACTGGATTTTATGTTTACTTGAGTTATCTTTGTCTAATATTTAAATTTGTTTGGTGTTCTGAAACATTTAAATGTGACAACAAGAAAAAGCATAGGAAATCAGGATGGGGCAAACACTTTTTCACACAACTATATTTAATAGTTAAAGTTGCACTCTGTAATGCTATAGCATGTAAAGATGAAAAAGAAATTGCATTACTGTTCTAGCAAATAGGAAAAAAACAAAGATACTTCGCACACGCAGCCACAACAAGGCGATCTTCCTTGATGGGAACCTAACCTAACGTGTTTTTTCTTTTGGTCTGATAGCCTACATTTACATGACTGGGCTCTAGTGGCTGCTGGGCATACATTAATTAGCCAAGTTATGCGCCAAGTATCCTGCATATCTGAGTATCTGGGTGTGTCTAAAAAACAGATCTTTCAGCCCCCACCCAAAATGACATGCAGGGAGACCGGCTATAAAATGTGTTCAGATAGATTTGCTTATATGCATGACATTATACCTGAGGAAGACTCTAAGAAGTCGAAACCGGTTGTGTTTTAGTTTGAAATTAAAATAATTCTTTAATCAGAACATGGAGTTCCATCACCGTCTTTCAGGAGCGCACGTTGCTGGGAAAAATGTTCACAAAGTATTATCGCCTATGAAAGCACTGTTCAGTGCTCTCATTAGTTCCCAGATCTCTGCAGCAAACTGAATGGAAAGAGTAATGGAGTGATCCATGAATTGGATCTATACGCATTATCTCAAAACACCAAAAAGGTGAGTGAATTCACACTGAATATATACCTTTGGTAACTAACTACTACACTTATAAGCCTGCGCTTCCCATTTTCTCTCCCTACAATCCCCTAATGCCTAAGAAGATGAGACTTGTAGGTAAAAAATTTTACTACATTATGAACACGAAAATATTTTTCTTTGCGATCTTTTTGATGACCAATTAAAGATTAATTATTGACAAACATTCTCCACATTCAGCACATGAAAATTGCTTTTCTCCTAGTCCCTGACTATGATGTCTAATAGCGATGAGCGAGTGTACTCGTTGCGCGGGTTTTCCCGAGCAGGCTCGGGTGGTCTCCGAGTATTTGTAACTGCTCGGAGATTAAGTTTTCATCGCCTCAGCAGCATGATTTGCGGCTACTAGACAGCTTGAACACATGTGGTGATTCACTAGCAACCAGGCAACCCCCACATGTACTCAGGCTGGGTAGTAGCTGTAAATCATTCAGCTGCGGCGATTAAAATTAAATCTCCGAACAATAACAAATACTCGGAAAAACCCGAGCAACGAGTATACTCGCTCAGCACTATTGTCTAACCAAAACTGATTACTTGTAAAAAAAAATTCCACATTATAAACATTAAATGCCTTTTTCCCTTACTGAATTTTCTGTGGACATTTCCTACATAGTGAACCTTAAGGCTAATTTCACACTGGGCGTTTTTTTTCTGCAGCAAAACCAGATTTCTTGGCAGGAAATAAACGGAGGCAAAAACGCATGCTTTGGTGCATTTTTTTCATGCATTTTTTTGGGCTAACTTGTGTCTCTTTCTGCATGCTAATAAAGTTGAGTGCCCCAAGAGAAAAGAAAAACTACTTCCTGTAGAACCATAACTCTAGATCACGATCGGACTGGAAAAAAATATCGCACTGCACTTAGACCATGCAAGTGCGGTCTAATTTTTACACACCAATGATTAGTAGCCGAGTAGAGTAAAATTACAGCAGGACCAGACATGAAGAAGTAGATAGATTACATACAGTATATGCACATAGAATAGTTATACAGATGTCAGTGACATATACAATTAGTACAGTGTGTGTGCAGCTTACTGTACATGTATTTAAGTATTAAAAGATCATTTTCCTGAAAAAAAAAATGGTGTGGGTTCCTGTGCAACTTTCTTAACCAGCAGAGGGAAAGCCAACAGATGGGGGATGTTGTTTATAGCCTGGGAAGGGGGTAATACCCATGGAGCTTTCCAGACTTTTAATATCAGGTCACAGCTGTATACACAGCCTATAAAACCCAAAAAATGAAGTAGGGTCTCCCTATAATTAATAACCAGCAAAGGCTATGCAGACAGCTGTAGGCTGATATTAGTAGCCTAAGAAGGGGCCATGGATATTTCCCCCTCCCCAGCTAAAAGCATCATCTCTCAGCTGCCCAGAAAAGTCGCATCTATAAGATGTGCCAATTCTGCCACTTACCCTCGCTCTTTCCACTTGCCCTGATGTGGTGACAAGTGGGGTAATAGTTGAGGGATGATGTCACCGTTGTATTTGTATTGTCAGGCAACATCAAGCCAGGAGGTTAGTAATAGAGAGGTATCTATAAGGCATCCCCATTACTAACCCCATAGTCATATTGTATAAAAACACACACACAAAATAAAGTCCTTTAATTGAAACCACACCGTAATCCATGCCTGGTGGATAAAAAGTTTTAAACTGCGGTGACCTCGGTGAGATCCCCACTAGTACCATGAGAAAGTCTCATGATCCAGAGGCGAGTTCACCGCAGTACAGATTCACTGCAGTGAAATTTTCACGGTGAACTCGCCTCTGCACTGTGAGACTTTCTCACACTGCGGAGATCTCACTAAGGTCACCGTAGTTCAGCCCGGCTGGGAACACAGCCACAGTGACCTGCGGTAATCTCGATGACGTCACCGCTATTCACTGATGCAGCTCATCCAGCAGTGGTTCTCAGCCTGGACGGTTGCATCTTTGCACCATCCGGATTGAAAACTGTTTATCCCCCAGACATGGATTACGGCATGGGACAGAACGACGGACAGGTGAGGGATATTGTTTTTATTTTATTTTTTCTTTTTACCGGAAACGAGGGATTTAGGCTACTTTCACACTAGCGTTAACTGCAATACGTTAAAATGCGTCGTTTTGCCGAAAAAACGCATGCAGCAAAATATTTTGCTGCATACGTTTTTTCCCCATAGACTTGTATTGGCGACGCATTGCGACGAATTGGCATTCGTCGGTATACGTCTTTCGGCGGATGCGTCGAAAAGAGGCGACACGTCGTCTGGAAAAACGTAGATTGTAACGTTTTTTGGCTCCGACAATAAAACGTGTCTCGGCACATCCGTCGGCATACGTCTTTTGCTAGAATGAAAGTCTATGAGCGACGGATGCATCGAGACACGTCGTACGACGCAATGCAGCGCTGCAATACGTTTTTTTCTATTGAGCATGCTCAGAAACAGGATTTTTTATCTAAATGGCCAGACATCCCCAAATCTATATAAACCTGGTCTGGGCCTTCAACCCCCACATATGCCAGCAAGACCCAGAGACAAGAAGAAGCCTCCAGCCAGCCGGACACCAAGAGCCCAGCCAGAAACCAAGAGCCCAGCCTGGACACCAAGAGCCCAGCCGGACACCAAGACCCCAGCCTGGCAGCAAGACCCCAGCCTGGCAGCAAGACCCCAGCTGGACACCAAGACCCCAGCCTGGCAGCAAGACCCCAGCCGGACACCAAGACCCCAGCCGGACACCAAGACCCCAGCCTGGCAGCAAGGACCAGACACACTCCAACAGTGTGAGTATATTGCCATTTTTGTGTGTGTGTGTGCGCATTTGTGTATGCCGTACTGACTACAGCAAGAGCTTTTAAAACCTGAATCCAACCTGAGGCCTGCCGTCGTCCTGCAACAGCCAGTGCCCTGCTACAGTCCAGATCCACCCTGAGGCCTGCCACTGTGAAGACATCAAGCTCCAGCCGGAGGACTGATGGCTGTGTGTGTGTGTGTGTGTGTGTGTATTTTTGTAGTGCTGTGTGCTTTTGTATGTATGTGTTCACGTGGCTGCACCTTATTATGCCTTTGTCAATATTACGCCTGTTCATGTGTTATGCTTGCGTTATGATTCTGCTTGCAGGTATGTTTTTGTGCGTCTTGTTGGTTGCATGTGCATTTGTCAATGCCATATTGGTTAATGTTGATTTTTGATGTATTTACAAAAGGTACCGTCACACTGAGTGACGCTGCATCGATACCGACAACGATCTGGATCGCTGCAGCGTCGCTGTTTGGTCGCTGGAGAGCTGTCACACAGACAGCTCTCCAGCGACCAACGATGCCGGTAACCAGGGTAAACATCGGGTTACTAAGCGTGGCCCTGCGCTTAGTAACCCGATGTTCACCCTAGTTACCAGCGAACACATCGCTGAATTGGCGTCACACACGGCGATTCAGCGATGTCTGCAGGAAGTCCAGTGACGAAATAAAGTGCTGGACTTTCTGCAGTGACCAACGACATCACAGAAGGATTCTGATCGCTGCTGCGTGTCAAACTGAATTATATCGCTAGCCAGGACGCTGCAATGTCACGGATCGCTAGCGATATCGTTCAGTGTGACGGTACCTTTAGTATAGTGGTTTGTGCAGCATGTGGGTTTTTTTTTTATTGGATGTATTATTGCAAAGCCTAGTGGTCTGCAGCTTTTGGTTAGAATGTGTGAGTGCTTTTTTTAAAAAAAGTTTTAATTTTATTAATTTACTGTTGAAACCATTCGCAGTTGATGTACATGTATTTAAAATAAAGAGCATTTCTGCTCCATTGTGATTTAAAAAAAAAAAAAATTATTAATAAAATGTTTATTAAAAAATTGTATAATTTCATAAAGGTAAATTTAAAACAGGTGTATGTACCAATGGTTACACATGCAATACAGAGTTGGTTGAGGGTTCATTTTTTACTAAAGGTTATCCTTTAAAAGGTTTTTTGGGGGAGGTAATTTTTTTTTTTTAGTTAAACTTAAAAATATTTTTAAAGGTGTCTCACATTTTTACATTTATTTTTTTTTTGGGGACATGGAAAAGAATGGTATAACGTGCACCTGTTTTTGGGTTTGGGTGTTCACCTATTTTACACAATTTAACAGGGTGTTTATTGCTGAACATTACCTAGTTCTGGTGTGGTCTAACTATAAATCCATTATACTTATTATATTGCAGATAGAGTAGGAACCACAGGCACCAGGTCCACAGCCACAAGGTCCACAGGCACCAGGACAAAGCCACCAGGACCGCATCGTCAAATTATTGAAAGTAAGTGTTGAAGATCCCAAATCTGCTACTTCAATGTGTAGAGCAGATTGCAAGTGTCTTTTAACTTACAGACCCACCAGGTCCACAGCCACAAGGTCCACAGGCACCAGGACAAAGCCACCAGACCACAGCCACCAGGACCGCATCGTCAAATTATTGAAAGTAAGTGTTGAAGATCCCAAATCTGCTACTTCAATGTGTAGAGCAGATTGCAAGTGTCTTTTAACTTACAGACCCACCAGGTCCACAGCCACAAGGTCCACAGGCACCAGGACAAAGCCACCAGACCACAGCCACCAGGACCGCATCGTCAAATTATTGAAAGTAAGTGTTGAAGATCCCAAATCTGCTACTTCAATGTGTAGAGCAGATTGCAAGTGTCTTTTAACTTACAGACCCACCAGGTCCACAGCCACAAGGTCCACAGGCACCAGGACAAAGCCACCAGACCACAGCCACCAGGTCCACAGGTTACCGGAACACAATGTCCTCTTCTGGCAGCCCTCCTCCACAGCAACAGCGTGTATCGGTAAGTAAATAACCCAATGTTTTTTTGTTTTTTTTTTAAATTTTCATAAATTTTATTCACTACATGCATTTATTATGTTTACACAGGAAACAGAATCCGATGAGGAGCTATTCAGAAGGGACCGAGACGGGTGGAGATATACAAGTGGAGGAGGAACCAAGTGTAAGTAGTTGTGAATCACTTGCTTCACACCATACACCAGCACCATACATGAAACAGATTTTCAGATACAACGGAACCAAGAAAACATATACATACATTCAAGCTAATTTTTTTTCTCCTTTATTTCAGTCTCCTGCTGCTGCTGCTGCTGAACACCATGAAGGTTCTCCCAGGCACTCCCAGAGTCGGCGGACTCATCGCCGCGGTCGGCCATCAGTAAGTTGCTTTTTTTTGGGGGGGGGGGGTCGATTGGTCATTTTTTTTTAAGTGTACTAATTTTTATTTTTTTCGTATATATATTTTTTCTCACAGGCTTCACAGCGTGCTCCCGCAGAAGACTCTGACATAGAGATTGAAGCCCTCATCGAGGATGTCCGAGAGCGGGAGCCGCTGTGGAACATGGCTGACCGCAGGCATGCTGATACCAGTGTCACCCGTCGGCTCTGGTTGGAAGTATGCCAGAACATATTTCCGAGGTGGGAGGACCTTCTTCCACAGCAGCAGAGCAAACTATGTAAGTATTCACTTTTCAGTGATGTTTAGAGCTGAATGTAATGTATTGTATTTACCTTTTTTTTTTTTCTTCATTCCTGTCTTCACAGGTTGCCAGGTTGCAAGGTTAGGAAGCGGTGGCGGTCACTGAGGGATCGTTTTAAAAGAGAATTTAACGAGGAGATGCAGGCCCGGAGTGGCTCAGCAGGAAGGAAGAAGAGGAGCTATAGATACGCCCCTAACCTCTCCTTCCTGAGGCAAACCATGCTGAGTAGAGTGTAAGTATTCAACATCACAGTAAGAACCTGTCTAATCACAAAACTTTTGTTTCAGTCCGGGCTTTTTCATATCAATATATTAATTTTTTTTTTTTCTTTCACAGCACCTTCTCCAGCCACCGTGCGCCTGCATCTACCTCTGCGCCCTCTGAAGCGATCCCTCCTGAGTCCGCCACCGGGGACCATGTCGGTAGGCCCCACACCTCTCACCCCTCTGTCCCCTCCACTTCATCCACCTCTACCAGTGGAGCGCAGCCTTCCTTATTCGCATCTGATGGTCAACAGATAGCGTTCCCTTTACCCCACCCCTCGGACCCTGCCACCTCTACACCACCGTTAGGTTCGTGGCGGCAGCGTCAGAGGGGTCAGGAAAGGAGCTATGCTCCTGAGTTCTTGCATCTAAATGCAGACTTCCAAAATTCATTTAAAATTTTGGGAGAACAAGTGACTGCTGGTTTCAGCATGGTGCAATCTCGCATGAGTGAAAACCACCATGAAATCAGCAGTCGCTTGGATAGGCTGCATTTAGATGTAAGTCAAGCTCCAGCAAATCTTTTTTTTCAGTCCATGCTCAGGAGCATGGAAAAACTTTCTTTTGATCAGCAGATGCGGGTAATGAATAGCTGCCATAACGCTCTTCTGAAGGTCATCAATGAACCACAATCTACCCCCACACCTCCCCACACATCCCAGTCCCAATTTCAACACCATGCCCTACAATATCCACATCAGTCCCAATATCCACATCAGTACCAATACCCAACCCGGCCCACAACCCAAATGTATTCACCCGTGTTTTCTTCGTCTTTGCCCAGCTTTCCTTCCCCAGGAAGTTTTCCACCTACCCCAACACAACCCCCCTCCGGTCAGCCTCCTGCTTTTCACCCCCCTTCCACTGCAGACCAAACAGGTAGGGTTTCCCCAATCCCACCTACCGACGTGGTCCAACCTTCGAGCCCCTCCTCCCATAGTTACTCCACCCGACACTACCAAGACCTGTGAAACTGTAATTTCCTTGTTTCTAAAAAATTCTTTTGTTGCCAAAAAAAAAAAAAATGTTTGGAAAATTACCAAAAAATAATTATTTTTTTGAAATAAAAATATTTCTGGTTTACAATCTACTGTGTGTGTGTTGATTCATTAATAAGGTAAATATTAAAGGTTAAGTGAAAAGAAACACCAGACGTTTTCAAGGTATAACAAAATGGTTTTATATTAGCAAGCAAACCACACTTTGTGTTTTTTTTTTTTTTTTTGGGGGGTTGCTACAAAAACAATTTTGACAAACAACAAAAACCAAGAAAAACATGTCACACAATGATGTCTTGCCATGGAATCCGCCCAACAGGTGACAAAAAATAATCCGCAAACTGGTCCCTCATCCTAGTAACAGAACTGGTGGAGCGAACAGAGGCACTGCGGTAATCCCACAAGGTTGTCTCCAATTCTTCGTCATCCAAGGTAACAGGCTCCTTTGAAATAACAAAATTATGGAGCACCACACATGCCTTGACAACATCGTCTACAGTTTTTGTTTCCAGTTTTATTGCCGTCAGCAGAACTCTCCACTTTGCCGTCAATATACCGAAAGAGCACTCTACCACTCTTCTTGCTCTAGTAAGACGGTAATTAAATACCCGCTTGGTACGGTGTAATTCACGGCTGCTATATGGTTTCAGTAGGTGCGGCGACAGTTGAAAGGCTTCATCACCTACACACACATAGGGCATGGCTGGTTCACTTGTTCCTGGGAGCGGTCTTGCTGGCGGGAAATTGTATGTATCTCCATACAGGCAGCGACCCATCGGAGAGTTTTTAAACACTTGTGAGTCATTGGACCGGCCATACGCTCCTATGTCCACAGCAAGGAATCGGCAGTTGGCGTCAGCAATAGCCATGAGTACAATGGAGAAGTATTTTTTATAGTTATAGTACTCTGATCCTGTTCCTGCCGGTTTAGCAATCCTTATGTGTTTGCCGTCCACGGCACCAACACAATTTGGGAAATTGCAAATTCTCTCAAATTGTTCGGAACTTCTCAACCAGATTTCCATAGTTGGTTGTGGGATATACTCCGGCTGTAAAGTGTCCCAAATCGCACGACATGTGTCCTTCACAATTCCGCCAATAGTGGAAATCCCCAGCCTGAATTGGAAATGGAGTGAAGTCAAAGACTCACCCGTAGCTAGGAAGCTGCAGAAAAAAAAAAAAAAAAATGTAAAAAAAAAAATTTGCACAGACCATCAACCAAAAAAAACCAGTGGAATGATCTCAAACAAACCATAAAATTACATGCTGCAGAAAATGCTGCGCAATGTGTCAGCGCAGTTTTTTCTGCAGCATGTAATAACATTCAATATCAGCAATGACACAAGAATAAAAAAACCAGTGGAATGGCCTCAAACAAACCATAAAATTACATGCTGCAGAAAATGCTGCGCAATGTGTCAGCGCAGTTTTTTCTGCAGCATGTAATAACATTCAATATCAGCAATGACACAAGAATAAAAAAAACCAGTGGAATGGCCTCAAACAAACCATAAAATTACATGCTGCAGAAAATGCGGCGCAATGTGTCAGCGCAGTTTTCTCTGCAGCATGTAATAACATTCAATACGAGCAATCACATAAAAAAAAGATGCTTACCGCAGTGTCACCAGGAGCCGCTCCGCCGGTGTGATGGCAAGCCTCATCCTTGTGTCCTGCCTTTGGATGACATCCTCTAGTTTTCCAACCAAATAATCGAAATGTTCCATCCTCATCCGTACATAATTGTAGAATTTCTGTGGGTTGCACCGCAACTCCAGATAGAGAGTGGACTGGACACCCCTGGTCATCCGCAGCTCATTGATTGGATGTATCCAGAATCGTCGCCTTCTCCGTTGCATCCTCCGTCTTTCTGCTGCCGCCTCCTTCTCCCGCACTATGATATCCAGGCGATTCGTCTCAAATATAACTTCAGTAACCAAACTCGAAATCCTCCCAATTACACCATCCATCCTTGCCACTAAACTAAAACCCTCAAAGATGTGCTGTAAATACAGTCAGTATATAGATTTCCCTTAGTTTCCAGTAGCCAATCAAATTTGGGTGCCTCCCATTTTAAAAATGGATCCGTCGTAAAAACGTATGCAACGCACGGTAAAAAACGTATGCAACGTATGCAACGCATCCAGCATTTCAACGGAACCGTTTATCGGATTTGCGACGGATCCGTCGAAATGCTGTATGCGTTGCATACATTTTGCAGTTTTTTGACGCATCCGTTTTTTCGGGAAAAAGACGTTTTTGTGACGGTTTGCAGTTAACGCTAGTGTGAAAGTAGCCTAAGTGGAATTAGGCATTAGGTGAGCATAACTGTGTTTGTCATTTTTAAATAAAAAAAAAGTAAAAGTGTTTTATTTAAAAATAAAGGACTTTATTCTGTGTCTTTATTTACCATATAACTATAGGATTAGTAATGGATAGTCTGCTGAGAAAAAGAGTGGACAGCACCTCCAAAATTCATACAATGATCTAATGCTGCTAGGCAAAAAATATATATAACTGAACATAAGGTTCTTAGTTTAACATTATGATCAGACTGTATGAAGCTCACTGCCACGTCACGACAAACCTCGTAGTGGGTTCCAACCGCCCTAACGGAGCGGAGCTGCGCGACGACCACCGCCACAGCGGCAATGCACAAGCAGGGCAGACTGCCCGGTGTCTTCAGACCGTGCCACCCCAGCAGCACAAAACCACAGCAACAATGGCCACCACACAGCACCAACACCAAATGAAAGGAGTCCCCATCGCCCCCACAGAGCGCCCCGACCACCGCCACAGCAGCAATGCAGCAGCAGGGAAAACAGTCTGGTGTCTCACAGCACCCACACTGCAAGACAGAGTCCCCATAACTCCAAACCGCACCACCCCACCAGAACAAAACCACATCAACAATGGCTGCCACACAGCACCACACCAAATGTAAGGAGCAATGAAACTCACCTCCATCAAGCTCTTCAGTGAGAGTAGAAATGGGCTATACCCCTTACTTTGCAGTCTCCTAAATAAAATCACTTGTGCCAAATGGGAGGAGTGCACATCGAAAGAAAATAATGTATAGGTGTCTTATAGACGCCTCTCCATAAGTAATTTGTGGGCTTGATATCACCTGACAATACAAAGGTGACATCAACCCAACTAATATGAACCCCACTTGTCACCGCTACAGGGCAAATGGGAAGAGCCGGGCAAAGCATCAGAATTGGCGCATCTAACAGATGCACTTTTTCTGGGCGGCTACGGGCTTCTATTTTTAGGCTGGGGGGCCATTATCTATGGCCCTTAACAGTCCCCAACTGTCTGCTTTAGCAAAGCTAGTTGTCAAAAAAGAGGGGACCCCACATCATTTTTTTAATTATTTATTTAAATAATTCAAAAATCCAGTGTGGGGAACCCTCTATTCTAGATAACCAGCCCGGCTGAAGCTGACAGCTGAGGGTTGCAGCCCACAGCTGTGAGTTTTGCCTGGCTCATTATCAAACATACAGGGAAACCCGACAGTTTTATTTTTAATTATTTATATACAGTGCAGGAGCCGGCTGATGAATACTCTCATCAGCCGTTCCTGCTCTCACAGTTATTAGAGGCAGCAGGGGTCGGCTGATGGGAGCAGTAGTCCCATCAGCTGACACCAGTGACCGGAGCTAAACGTTATACCTCCGATCACAGATGCTGGCTCATGCTGTCTTTTGACACCATGGGAACCGCGGCTGTCTGGAGGTGATGATTTTAGTGCCGATCAGAAGTGGTGTTTGCCGGGCTGCCATGCACATGACAGCGTGGCAAACACTGGATGTTAGGGCCCCCCATTCAAGTGAATGGGGTCTGGGTCCGCTGCTCAGTGTCTCTGCTGGATGACAGGTTGTATGGCTGCATCATGCAACCATGCAGCCTGCCATCTAGATGCAGGGGTAGCAGACTGTGAGGTCGCATCCTGCTGTCCTCGATACGCTGCAAGAAATGATACCTTTTATATACAAAATATATATTTTGCTGCGTTTTATTTACCACATGTGACATGTTCTATGACCAAAAGCCATGCAAAGAACAAAATACTGATGATGAAAAAATCAATGTGTGTGCATGAGATTTCTGAAATCTCATAGGCTTTGCTGGTACTGTAAAAATCAGATGAAAATTAGCATAAAAAATGCAGCAAAAACGCCCAGTGTGAACATAGCTCCTCTCATATGCGAGTTATCAGATATGCAAGTTTTGATGCCTGGATAAAATATTTTCCACATTCTAAACATGAAAATTGCTTCTATCCTGTGTGAGTTCTCTGATGCTGAGTAAGATTGGATTTTGTAGAACAACTTTTCCCACATTCTGAACATGAATATGGCTTCTCTCCCGTGTGAATTCTATGATGTGCAAGAAGATTTGATTTCTCTATAAAACATTTACCACATTCTGAACATAAAAATGGCTTCTCCCCAGTGTGAGCTCTTTTATGTTTAGCAAGATGTGATTTCTCTGTAAAACATCTGCCACATTCTAAACATGAAAATGGCTTCTCCCCTGTGTGGATTCTTTTATGTTTAGCAAGAAGTGATTTCTCTGTAAAACATTTCCCACATTCTGAACATAAAAATGGCTTTTCCCCTGTATGAATTTTTTGATGTCTAAGTAATCCTGATTTAAAACTAAAACATTTCCCACATTCTGAACATGAAAATAGATTCTCCATTGAGTGAATTCTCTGATGAGCAATAAGACTGTTTTTCCTTACAAAACATTTGCCACATTCTGAACATTGAAATGGCTTCTTCGCTGTGTGAGCTATTAGATGTTCAAAACTTCTGTTATTTTTATTTTGCATAACTGTGTGTGAGAAATTAGAAAGAAGGACTTCTTGAAAAGGATTTGATGATGATGATGATGGTGGTTTGCTGTTAAAGGTTGGAAGTATATCAGGTATACAGGCATGGTCTTCATATGTATCTGGTGTGATAGCATGACCATCTGCTTTAAAATCTGAAATTATCTGATGTCCTTCTGAATTCCTGCTACATTCATCTGCCAAGAATGAAACATATTTTATTGTCAATATCTTTCATTTGAAATATTACTATTATATTGTTATACATTTATAAAGTTTCTCTCCAAATTGTTGTAAAATTCAATCATCAGCAAAGGCAGTGATGGCAACAGTACTGTAGACGTCAAAACAACTAATAGATGATGATGGTAGATCACAAGGTTGTGCTCTTTGAATTCTTTGCTTTATTTATTTATTTTGCTTTTAGTAAAATGTTCAGTGGAGAATCCTAAGTGGCCATAAAGTCTGTGCTATTAGGTGGTGCCCAGCTCATACCCTTCTTCACAGCCAATTGCACGCTAGCATTGAGCAAGGCAAAGACGAAACACAGTATGGTTATGTACAAATTAGCCATGGCTTTAAAGCAAGTGTAGGGGTGCATTATCTCACATAGTTTTATATTTTTATTTAGTTGAAGTGAGTGCAAAAATGTAGACCGCGCATGCTCTTTCATAAGTAATAAAAGTTCATGGATGCATTGTTTTCCATCATGAACATATAGAGAGGAAAAATAATTTGCTGCAGTGTCCTTTGTAAGCCATGGTTGCTAGTCCCTGGTTCTTTAGTAGATCACTTAGCTGTACAGAAAATGTACAATACTGTACAAAAGTTTTAGGCAGGTGTGGAAAAATTGCTACAAAGTAAAAAAACTTTCAAAAATGGAAGAGCTATTAATTTTTTTATCAATTAACAGAATGCAAAGTAAATGAATAAAAAAAAAAACTGAAATCAATATTTGGTGTAACCACTCTTTGCGTTCATCAGGTCTTCTAGTCACTTTTCACTTGAACACAGTTTTGAACAAACTCGGCAGAGATGTTATTATAAATATCTTGGAGACCTAACCATAGATCTTCTTTGGAAGTAGACTAGAAACATTTCTTCTGTCTCTCCATGTAATTCCAAACAGACTCGAAAATCTCTTCCAGGACTCTATACCCCGATTCATCACTTGCGATTTATTGAAGTCACTTGTGTTTTTTGTCACTTGGTATTTTTTTACTTTTTGTTGCAGTCAAATTCTTCAAAATGGCACATTTGTTTCATGAATTTTAGTGCAAAATAAAAAAAATGCTGTTTTTTTTAACAATTTTTTAGTACTTTTCATGACCAATAGTTGCAAATCTTTTAAAAAGTCACAAGATTGTCGAAAAATGAGTCAAATTAAAAAATGGACTAAAAAACCTTATTCCTTGCAGGGACTGGGATGAGAGCAACAAAAAAATGCAATATTTGGTAAAAGTCACATTTCATGGATCTGTCTAAAACATCTGTATAAGCAAAATTGTTGTGGAAAAATAAAAAGACTTAAAAAAAAGAAAACTTACAAAAATGGTGCAAATCTTATGGATAATAAGGTACAAATATTAAAGCTACTAAAAAGAGCAAATTTGTCACGGATGTATCAGAGGCTATAGACCGTTGCACTTCATCTGTCTGCAGAAGATCTCGTTGGTTTGCTTTGCAGACTAGTGGCCACCTCCCCTGGTGATAATAACTACACCTGGACCTGGGTGTTTATAACTCCCTACTTCCTGTTGGGAGGTGCAGGTATTATTTCCTGTTTGCACTTATCTGTGGAGACTTGGAGATGTAGCAGTCTATAGCATCCTCTTGGAGTCTTGGCATCTGCGTTTCTCTCTGAGTCTACACAAGCTAAGTGTCCCCCTGGTTTCATTTATCCTTACTGTAGTTAGTGTTAGTGGGATTGACTAGTGGTCATCTTGTCCTTCCCGCTGCAGCACTTATCGCCAGGGTCACACAAGGACTAGGTATTCTGTGCGGCAATATATGCGAAACCTATACAGGGATGGTAGGACAGACAGAGTAACATTACAAAAGTCTAGGGGTCTGCACTTCCCCCTTCCCTTATCCTTTGTGTTGCACTTAGTCCGTCCTATACTGTGCGTGACAAAATGACTCCAGAAAACTGGAGAAACAGCAATGAATTAAGGCCCTTGTTCTTCGTTACTTTGAGGTTAGATCTTATTGAAATTGGCTGTATGTTTGGAGTTATTGTCCGGCTGCAGAATAAATTTGGATCCAATGACACACCTCCATAATGATTTTAAATGATGGAAAAATATCTGCCTGTATTTCTCAGCATTGGTAATACCATAAATCCTGACCAAATTCTCAATTCCATTGTAAGGAATGCAGCCTAAAATGTGCAAGGAATAACAAACATCCTTCATTGTTGCCTGCAGTCTCACATTATTGTACCACTCTCCAGACCTTCAGCAACTTGTCTTCTGCTATAGCAAACTCACCAAAACCTTGTCAGATGACAAATGCACTTGCATAGTGCAGCAGGCCCTTAATAATAAATGCTAAAGCAGCACAGGTGCAAGCTAGTGATGAGAGCAACCGCCCAAACATTAGAGGGGTTGGCTGCCTAGTAGGAAAAATGCACACAGGTAAGGCTTGCATAAGACACTATTCACACAGATAAATGTGATGCACAGTGTCTGGACAACCTATTGATCACGCCCATAGTATTAGCAGGCGGGCCGTCCAGCACTATATATACATGCAACACACAAGGAACAACATAAAGGGGCCCTGCTGCACCCTGCAAAAAGATGATAAAAAGTGCAAAAAATATGAAAAATTAAATAATGTATATAATACATTAGATGAGGTATTAGTAACAATTTTGTCCAAAATGGATAAGCCCGCAACCCAACGCCAAGGGTCCACATAAACTTGCGAGTCCTACTCTAATATCAAAAACAGCTAACATAGAAAAATTCAAAAAACCACAACATGAAGAGCAAACTCACCAAAACTAGTGCTAGTCACTGGTGTTGGCTGATGGGGCTACTACTCCCATCAGCCTATGCTTGCTGCCACTAAAAACAGCAAGAGCAGGCGGCGGCTGATAGGAGTATTCATCAGTCAGAGGCTGTTCTTTAAATAAATAATTTTAAAAAATTAGAGGAAAAAGCCGGAAAAAGCGTTAGAATTGAAGCATCTAATAGATGCACCTTTTCCGGACAGCTGCGGGCTGCTATTCTTAGGCTGGAGGGGCCAATATCCATGGCCCCTTACGAGCCTGAGAACACCAGCCGCCGTCTGCTTTAGCTTGGCTGGTTGTCAAAAATGGTGGGACACTGTGCCATTTTTTAAAAATTATTTATTTAAATAATTTAAAAAAACCACGTTATGACCCCACTATTCTTGATAACCAATATTTCGAAAGCTGACAGCTGAGAGTTGCAGCCCGCAGCTGTCAGTTTTGCCTGCTTGGTTATCAAAAATATAGTGGAACCCACGCCATTTTTTTTTGTTAATTTATTTATTTAGAGCGCAGGTGGCAGCTGATGAATACTCCCATCAGCCGCCGCCTGCTTGAGTTGTTATTAGCGGCATCACGTGTAGGCTAATGGGAGTAGTCACATCAGCCAACGTCAGTTACAGCTGCGGTCTCATGCTGTCAGATGTGTTGTGGATTCTGTTTTTGGGCTCCCTCTGGTGGTTACAGATGGTACTGGGTGACTTGTGTTTTCTGCGGTCTCTGGTGTCCACCTGTTCTATCAGGATATGGGAGTTTCCTATTTAACCTGGCTTTCTTGTCATTTCCTCGCCGGCTATCAATGTAATCAGTGTGTCTTGTTACCTCTGCTTCCCGCTTCTGTAATCTTCAGGACAAGCTAAGTTTTTGATTTTCCTGTTCCACGTTTTGCTTAATTTTTGTCTTAGTCCAGCTTGCAGATATGTGATTCCTTGTTGCTGGTTGCTCTAGTGGGCTGATATTACTCCTCATGTTCCATGAGTTGGTACATGAGTTCAAGTCATTTCAGGATGGTTTTTTGTAGGGTTTTTCGCTGACCGCGCAGTTCACTTTTGTATCCTCTGCTATCTAGCTCTAGCGGGCCTCATTTTGCTGAATCTGTTTTCATAACTACGTATGTGCTTTCCTCTCATTTCACCGTCATTACATGTGGGGGGCTGCTATTTCTGTGGGGTGTTTCTCTGGAGGCAAGAGAGGTCTGTGTTTCTTTTAATAGGGGAAGTTAGTCCTTCGGCTGGTGCGAGACGTCTAGGAATCATCGTAGGCACGTTCCCCGGCTACAGCTAGTTGTGTGTTTAGGTTCAGGATCGCGGTCAGCTCAGTTTCCATCACCCTAGAGCTTGTTTTGTTTTTCGTGCTTGTCCTTTTGTGATCCCCTGCCATTGGGATCATGACACAGATGACAGCGTGAGAACAACAGCACTCTGACCAGTCATATTAATCTTACCGCCGCTCAGAGCCACCGGTGTTTCTCATCCTGTCATGCAGATGACAACGTAAGAAACACCCAATGCTCGGGGAACCGAACCGAACAGGAAAACAGACTTCCTGGTGAAGTCCGTGGCCAAATAGTAGTTGCTCGGTATGGACTCCAAATTTTAATTTTAGAATTTGCCCATATCTACTAAAGACTAAACCAAAAATACAATGGTGGAATTGTGTTTTTTTCACCATTTCATCGCACTTGTCACAAAAAATTACAAGCCCTCTTATGACTGTCCACTTTACAAAGAATAACGGGTATTACCGACACTGAATGCTGTAAGATTCCCCCATCTATAGCAATTAGATCTTCTACGGATCAGACACTTTGGGCTCACTGCTGAAAAGGGTGGTGCTCCACATAGGAAATCCACAATCCATATAGCATACAAAACAGAGAAAAGAAATGTGGCACTCACCCGATTTCTTCAGCTAGAAACGTGTCCTTTATGTAACACTTAAGTGAAAAATAACATTCTTCAGCTTTGACAGGAGTAGGTGAGGGAGCGGGGAGTGAAGAGACTTGACGACGGCCGTTTCGCGCACTAGCACTTCCACGGGTCGGACCCGAAGAAGCGCTAGTGCGCAAAACGGCCGTCATCCAGTCTCTTCACTCCCCGCTCCCTCACCTACTCCTGTCAAAGCCGAAGAATGTTATTTTTCACTTAACTGTTCAATAAAGGACACGTTTCAAGCTGAAGAAATCAGGTGAGTGCCAAATTTCTTTTCTCTGTTTTGCCTCTTATGACTGTGTCCACAGCAGAATGGCTGGTTTCCGTCCTTCTGGCTTGATGGATATGTGACAGCCACAACTGATCACTGACCTGAATAGAAACCAACACGTCTCTACTACAGTTAGGGATTGGCTGAAGCACACATTTCTTTGGCCATGTATTTTTTTTTCCCCATTCTATGTGTTTGTTACTGCCCGAGTTACTAAAAAGCGTGTTTCTTATCCGTATTTCTTTACAGATTATTCTGCGAACAAACTTCCAGTTAAAAAAAGAAAAAAAGGGCAACAAACTTTAAAAGATTCCACACATGATTTTACCAACCAGCGACTGAAAGGAATCTGTGACTTGTCTGCATTTAGTGGTTACTACTCACCTGGGTAGTCATCTGTAGGAATCTCCTCTTCACACCGCTCATCACCCTTCACATATGTCTCTGTAGTATTAATATGGGTCAGATCTTTACCCTGAAACAAATATTGTAAAAGACACAGACAGATGGTGAAGTTTTGTGAAATGATTTAGAAGATCAAAAAAGTTCATACATTTTCACAATGACCAAACTAACATGACAGCAGTGGTTATCACACAGCTCTGTCTCCAGTATAATCCAACCTGTTGGTCTCGTATTCTGACCAGCAGTCTCCATAACCAGAAACTTGTGAGACGATCGAGACATCTAATGTCTCTGATCAGCTTTATCCTGTCAATTCCACTAATGTACACTGAATGGTCACATTATTGAGATACCCATCTAGTAGCACATTGGCCCTCACTTTGCCTCTAGGCCCAAAGCAATTTATCAGTGAAGAGATTCCATCAAGTGTTGAGATCAGGAATGCACCATGTTCCAAATTATTATGCAAATTGGATTTAAGTGTCATAAAGATTTAATTGTTTTTGGATGCATCGATCGGAGACACTGGGGCTTTTTTATGGGGACTTGAGTTGCCTAAGCTGAGTGAGGTTGACAGGGAAAGTTTGGAGGCACCTATTACGGATGAGGAATTGAGCCCGGCATTAAGGTCAATGGCAAGGGGTAACATTTCAAAAACCTGACCTGCACATCCAAACATAGACTGAGTGTGAATAGGTGCTGAACCCAGAGTCGCCAACTCGTATATAGTTAAATAAATAGGGCAGCACACTGCAGCGCCAAAACATGCAAACTTGAAAAAACGAAATTTGAACTGCATTACTGCACTAGAAATATGAAAAATGAGAGCTTTTAGCGCACAAAAATGGCCAATTTTATGTGTACCTCGTAGCCACGTTAAGGCATCTCTCTTATACGAGGTCCTACGTTTGACCTACCTCACTGAGAATAAACGTCTCCATCTGAATGGGTACATGTAAAAACCTCTTCTTGGACTCAAATTCTCTCTCTATGTGGAGGGGTATTGGACCTACTATAATTAAAACACCTGAAGCTAGGAGGCGGGGAGTGCACGATCAGAAGGCTAGAGAATACATTTCAAAAACCTGACCTGCACATCCAAACATAGACTGAGTGTGAACAGGTGCTGAACCCAGAGTCGCCAACTCGTATATAGTTAAATAAATAGGGCAGCACACTGCAGCGCCAAAACATGCAAACTTGAAAAAACGAAATTTGAACTGCATTACTGCACTAGAAATATGAAAAATGAGAGCTTTTAGCGCACAAAAATGGCCAATTTTATGTGTACCTCGTAGCCACGTTAAGGCATCTCTCTTATACGAGGTCCTACGTTTGACCTACCTCACTGAGAATAAACGTCTCCATCTGAATGGGTACATGTAAAAACCTCTTCTTGGACTCAAATTCTCTCTCTATGTGGAGGGGTATTGGACCTACTATAATTAAAACACCTGAAGCTAGGAGGCGGGGAGTGCACGATCAGAAGGCTAGAGAATACATTTCAAAAACCTGACCTGCACATCCAAACATAGACTGAGTGTGAACAGGTGCTGAACCCAGAGTCGCCAACTCGTATATAGTTAAATAAATAGGGCAGCACACTGCAGCGCCAAAACATGCAAACTTGAAAAAACGAAATTTGAACTGCATTACTGCACTAGAAATATGAAAAATGGGAGCTTTTAGCGCACAAAAATGGCCAATTTTATGTGTACCTCGTAGCCACGTTAAGGCATCTCTCTTATACGAGGTCCTACGTTTGACCTACCTCACTGAGAATAAACGTCTCCATCTGAATGGGTACATGTAAAAACCTCTTCTTGGACTCAAATTCTCTCTCTATGTGGAGGGGTATTGGACCTACTATAATTAAAACACCTGAAGCTAGGAGGCGGGGAGTGCACGATCAGAAGGCTAGAGAATACATTTCAAAAACCTGACCTGCACATCCAAACATAGACTGAGTGTGAACAGGTGCTGAACCCAGAGTCGCCAACTCGTATATAGTTAAATAAATAGGGCAGCACACTGCAGCGCCAAAACATGCAAACTTGAAAAAACGAAATTTGAACTGCATTACTGCACTAGAAATATGAAAAATGAGAGCTTTTAGCGCACAAAAATGGCCAATTTTATGTGTACCTCGTAGCCACGTTAAGGCATCTCTCTTATACGAGGTCCTACGTTTGACCTACCTCACTGAGAATAAACGTCTCCATCTGAATGGGTACATGTAAAAACCTCTTCTTGGACTCAAATTCTCTCTCTATGTGGAGGGGTATTGGACCTACTATAATTAAAACACCTGAAGCTAGGAGGCGGGGAGTGCACGATCAGAAGGCTAGAGAATACATTTCAAAAACCTGACCTGCACATCCAAACATAGACTGAGTGTGAACAGGTGCTGAACCCAGAGTCGCCAACTCGTATATAGTTAAATAAATAGGGCAGCACACTGCAGCGCCAAAACATGCAAACTTGAAAAAACGAAATTTGAACTGCATTACTGCACTAGAAATATGAAAAATGAGAGCTTTTAGCGCACAAAAATGGCCAATTTTATGTGTACCTCGTAGCCACGTTAAGGCATCTCTCTTATACGAGGTCCTACGTTTGACCTACCTCACTGAGAATAAACGTCTCCATCTGAATGGGTACATGTAAAAACCTCTTCTTGGACTCAAATTCTCTCTCTATGTGGAGGGGTATTGGACCTACTATAATTAAAACACCTGAAGCTAGGAGGCTGGGAGTGCACGATCAGAAGGCTAGAGAATACATTTCAAAAACCTGACCTGCACATCCAAACATAGACTGAGTGTGAACAGGTGCTGAACCCAGAGTCGCCAACTCGTATATAGTTAAATAAATAGGGCAGCACACTGCAGCGCCAAAACATGCAAACTTGAAAAAACGAAATTTGAACTGCATTACTGCACTAGAAATATGAAAAATGAGAGCTTTTAGCGCACAAAAATGGCCAATTTTATGTGTACCTCGTAGCCACGTTAAGGCATCTCTCTTATACGAGGTCCTACGTTTGACCTACCTCACTGAGAATAAACGTCTCCATCTGAATGGGTACATGTAAAAACCTCTTCTTGGACTCAAATTCTCTCTCTATGTGGAGGGGTATTGGACCTACTATAATTAAAACACCTGAAGCTAGGAGGCGGGGAGTGCACGATCAGAAGGCTAGGGGTAAGGCGCCAGGAGCAGATGGACTACCAGCCGAAATTTACAAAGATATGGAGGAAGTGTTGATGCCCAGATTAAGAGTGGTTTTGGAGGAGGCTAAGAGTAGGGGATTTTTGCCAGCCTCCATGAGAGAAGCCATAATAGTGGTAATCCCGAAGGAGGATAAAGACTTTCGATATCCTGAGTCATACCGACCAATTTCTTTGCTTACAACAGATGTTATGTTCTGGCCGGGGTGTTGGCAACTACACTGTCTGGTGTTATCTCTAAATTAATACTGTACATCCGGATCAGGCTTTATGCCATACAGGTCTAAGGCAATTAACTTAAGAAGGATTTTTATGAATGTACAGCTGGGTGCTGATAACTGTGGCCAGAGAGTTATTTTATCCTTAGACGCCCATAAGGCCTTCGACAGTGTAGAATGGGGGTATTTGTGGCAGGTGTTACACTGTTTGGGTTTTGGTCCACAATTTGTGTCCTGGGTCAAACTGCAGTATGCGCAGCCAGTGGCTAGAGTTAGGGTGAATGGAGAGTTTTCTCGTACAATTAAGTTACATAGAGGGATGGGACAGGGGTGTCCACTCTCCCCTCTCCTGTTTGCTTTGGCTGTTGAGCCGTTGGCCACCAAGATTAGGCAGTCTGCTGAAGTACCTGGGTTTAAGTATGGGTCAATTGAAGAAAAGATAGTGTTATACGCGGACGACATACTGCTGTTCCTGAGCGATCCACATATTTCATTGGGAAATGCTGTTCGGCTTATCGAAAGATTTGGAGCATTGTCGGGGTTGAGGATAAATTGGAATAAATCAACTCTGTTTAAGGCAGATGATGTAGGGGAGGAGATGGGAGATGTTGCAGACTTAAAATGGCTGATCAATTCAAATATTTGGGGGATATGGATCTCTCTGCCGATTACAGATTACTTGCATAAGAATATGACTCCCGTGTTGGGGATTCTTAAGGCAAAAGTAGGGACATGGTCTACATTGCACTTGTCAGTGGTGGGCCGAGTCAACCTTATTAAAATGATTCTCATGTCTAAGATTCTGTATGTTCTCCATAACTCACCTATTTGGATAGCACGTGGGAAATTTAAGCTGATTAACTCCTTATTTAGGAATTTGTTGTGGGGGAAGCAGCATCCCCGTATTAGGTATTAGCTTCAGAGACCTAAGGATGAAGGAGGTTTGGCTTTGCCTAACCCTGAAATATACTTCCTGGCGGCTCAGTGCCAGCACTAAAAGGGCTGGGAGCGTGAGGCGTCTTCCAGCGTGGTACAACAGCTGATAGAGAGGGTGACAACAAGATGTCCTGCGGTACAGTGCTTGGAAGATGGGTCTCTAGGGGCACTTGGGAAAATCTGTCCTATACTATTCCTGATATATAAATTATGGGGAAGAGTTAGACAAATTTGTGGAGTCGCCTGTCTTACCAGGTTCTCCCCGCTGTGGTTTAATAACAATTTACCAGAGTTTATGGCAATGGGATGTTAACCAAAATGGCATGCCAGGAGGATACGATATGTCTATCAGGTTCTAGAGCGGCGAGAGCTGAAATCCTTTTCCCAGCTACAATCGGAATTTGGTATTAAGGCTTCTAGGGGATATCAATATGCACAGGTGAGACATGCGTTTAATGCCGAGAACAGGAGAGACTGTTTTAAAATTCAAGGCGATTTAGTGTTGGAGTATGTGTGTGGAGAGTGGGCAACGAGAGGGGTTATTTCCACCTTGTACAGAGACCTAATACATACTCATATACTGGGTTTCCCGATTGGCACTAGAACTAAATGGGAGAGAGAATTGGGCCATTTAGAGGATGAAACATGGATGTCTGTGCTAGAATGGATACCAAAACTGTCACTAAATGAACCGTACAGACTGTCTCAGCTTTATATCCTACATAGAGTGTATAGATCTCCAGATGTCTTGTATAGGGCCGGATTGCGGTCTGACTCGGCGTGCCCTAGGTGCAGGAATGACAATGCAGGACTGCTTCACATGCTCTGGGCGTGTCCGAGGTTGGCTGCTTTCTGGTTGGTGATTATCAGTCGAATAGTGGGGCTTATAGATGCATGGTCCCAAGGGAACGGGTGGTGTGTTTGTTGGGATATGTAGAGGAGATAAGAGTAGATAACAATTTGAAGATAGCAATTGCTAGACTATTGTACATGGCTCAGAAGGTCATAGCAAGAATCTGTATAAGGCTACTTTCACACTAGCGTTAACTGCAATCCGTCACAATGCGTCGTTTTGCAGAAAAAACGCATCCTGCAAAAGTGCTTGCAGGATGCGGTTTTTTCCCCATAGACTTGTATTGACGACGCATTGTGACGGATTGCCACACGTCGCATCCGTCGTGCGACGGATGCGTCGTGCTTTGGCGGACCGTCGGGAGCAAAAAACGCTACATGTAACTTTTTTGCTCCTGACGGACCGCTTTTTCCGACCGCGCATGCGCAGCCGGAACTCCACCCCCACCTCCCCGCACCTCACAATGGGGCAGCGGATGCGCCGGAGAAATGCATCCGCTGCCTCCGTTGTGCAGTGCGTTAAACGCTAGCGTCGGAATCTCTGCCCGACACATTGCGACGGGGAGATTCTGACGCTAGTGTAAAAGTAGCCTAAAAGAGGATCCATCTTCGAGAGGAGAATATCTTCAATATGTGAAACATGCTATTACTCTAGAAAAGGGAGTTTACCAGAAAAGAGGGAAAGTGGAGTTTTATGATAAGCTGTGGACGCCTTGGCTGGAATTGGGGTAGGTGAGGGATGAGGGAAGAACGTTCTGTGAAGTTCTTTCCTGTTGGAATGTTTGTTTATAAGGGGACAGTAGGAGTCATCACATAATGCTAAAGTATATGCCGGTATACGATATGCTAAGGGAAGAGCATGAGCTGTCTAAATGGGGAGAAAGGGAAGGGGGGTTCGGTAGTGTTGGGATATATTGCGGGGGGGTGGGGGGAATCTTTTCAAAATCCCTGTATTGTTGTAAAGGGTTTATTGTGATTTTATACTTAATAAAAATCTATTTGAGTTAAAGATTTAATTGTTTTGTTTTTCAAATAAACTTGTGGATGGTATTGTGTCTCAGGGCTCAATGGATCACTGAAATCAATCTTAAACACGTGATAATTAGTTTTCCAGGTGATTCTAATGAAAGGAAAACTACTTAAAAATGATGTTCCACATTATTGTGCAGGCCACAGGTTTCAAGCAATATGGGAAAGAAAAAGGATCTCTCTGATGCCGAAAAGCGTTAAATAGTGCAATGCCTTGGTCAAGGTATGACAACATCAGATATTTCACAAAAACTTAAGCGTGATCATCATACTGTTAAGAGATTTGTGACTGAAACAGAGCACAGACAGAGTTCATGCAGATAAAGACATAATGAGGAAGGTTTCTGCCAGACAAATTAATTGGATTAAGAGAGCAGCTGCCAAAATACCATTACAAAGCAGAAAACAGATATTTAAAGCTGCTGGTGCCTCTGGAGTCCTTCGAACCTTAAGGTGTATAATCCTTCAAAGGCTTGCTGTGGTGCATAAACCTACTATTCGGCCACCGCTAAACAGTTTTCACAAGCAGAAACAGTTGCAGTGGGCCCAGACATACATGATGACTAATTTCCAAATAGTCTTGTTTACTGATGAGTGTTGAGCAACTCTGGATGGTCCAGATGGATGGAGTAGTGGATGGTTGGTGGATGGCCACCATGTCCCAACAAGGCTGCGACGTCAGTAAGGAGGTGGAGGAGTCATGTTTTGGGCCTGAATCATGGGGTAACAGCTGGTAGGGCCCTTTAAGGTTCCTGAAGGTGTGAAAATGACCTCTGCAAAGTATATAGAGTTTCTGACTGACAACTTTCCTCCATGGTCTAAAAAGCAGAAATTGCCTTCAGGAGCAAAATCATCTTCATGCATGACAATGCACCATCTCATGCTGCAAAGAATACCTCTGAGTCATTGGCTGCTATGGGCATAAAAGGAGATAAACTCATGGTGTGGCCACCATCTTCCCCTGACCTCAACCCTATAGAGAACCTTTGGAGTATCATCAAGCAAAAGATCTATGAGGGTGCGAGGCAGTTTACATCAAAACAGCAGCTCTGGGAGGCTATTCTGACTTCATGCAAAGAAATACAAGCAGAAACTCTCCAAAAACTCACAAGTTTAATGGATGCAAGAATTGTGAAGGTGATATCAAAAAAGGGTTGCTATATTAACATGTAACTTGGCCTGTTAGGATGTTTTGGAGTTAAATAGCTTTTTTTGTTCAGTGAATGTGACCTCCTAATGCTGCAAATTCCACAAATGAGAATTTTCAGTTCTTTAAAACATATCAAATGTTTAGAAATTCTACTGTGCCTAATAATTTGGAACAGTGTATTTTGAGTTTTATTCATTTTGGAGATTATACTGTTATCATTGGGAGGTTTCTTCAATAAAATTCGATGTATAATCTAACTGGTGATGGCTTTTATTAGACTGACTGTCATTTGCACTGACCATTTAGGAAAATCAGAGAAAAATATAATTTGGAACATGGTGTTTTGTCCTGTGCTGAAGAGGACAGCTTCATGCAGTTGCCACAAATTAGATGGAGCTACGGACATACTTCCTCCCAGAGATGCTGCAAATCATGCTGATATCATGTTCCTGGAACCTATCCATGGCTGCACAACATTTATTTTATGGTGCATTGTCCTTCAGCCATAGTGTAAGCTGCCGCCATCAAGGGATAAACTTGGTCGGCCACAAAGCTTGGGTAAACTCTAATGTCCAAACATCCCTCTGTAGCAGACCTGTTCAACGTGTGGCCCGTGGGCCACATCAGCCCTCTGGTTGTTCCTGTCTGTGACCAAGACAGCCGAATGGCTGAAAACCGTGGCCTATGGGCTGCAACTTGCTTTCCCCAGCCTGTTTACTCCAACCCATTGTCAACACTAACTACACCCTTAGGATGCAGGCAGTGGTGAGTGCATTGGTGGAGGAGGGGCCACCGACCCCTTCTTCCACCAATCAGCATGTGAGACAGCTGACATGATTACGTCATTTTATTGTGCCAGCTGTGCACTGTGGAGAGTCCGTGCATAGGAGACAGCACACGCACTGACAGAGCACCGGGCGAATGGGAACGAGGCAAGTATGTGTTGTTGTTTTTTTTCATGTGTATGGGATGTTTCGCTGGACATGGGGAGGCTCTGGGGTCTCATGCCTGACATGGGGAGGCAATGTGGGGCCTCATGCTGGACATAGGGAGGCTATGTGGGGCCTCATGCTGGACATGGGGAGGCAATGTGGGGTCTCATGATGAACATATAGAGGCTGTGAGGGGTCTCATGCTGGACATGGGAAGGCTATGTGGGGGTCCCATGCTGGACATGGGGAAGCTATGTAGAATCTCATGCAGGGTTATTCATCCCAGTGTCCCATCCCCTGATGACGCCACACCAGCGGTGAAACATGTTGGGGGGACAATTGCTACAATACTGATTGTTCTAGTCTGCCGTTTATATGTTGGCACCCCGGGGTGTCGTCCAATGAATATATACCATCGAATCGGTTAGGAAAGATTTAATTTGAGGCAGATTAGGGACAATTTTTATACCCTTTGTATTTTAAACTTGACACAATAAAAGTAAAATTTTATGGTTTAATTGATTTTATGCTGCACTCCGGCATTACATGTCTAATTCCATACAGTAAAATTCCAATCATAAAAGTGCTGGTGTATCTAATAAATTTTCCATTCAGTGTGTAATGCTGGTGGATAAAACAAGACTGAACACAAAACCTTCACACATCATATGGGAGATCTCATGACACCTTCTCTCCATCTACCTGATGATCCTGAGGAACATTGGGATTTTCTTGTTTACAGTCCTGTGGAAGAAGATGACGGGGACATCTCTCTGGTGTTGTCCTCTTACTGGATTCAACTGGAGGAAACACATACAGGGACTGAATTAATTCCATGTATCGAGATACTTATAGGCCGTGTGTATTTAGTCCTCTCTATTACCTGGTGATGTGAGGGGCTGGGGAACCTCCATCATGACATCCTTGTACTGATCTTTGTGTCCTTCTAAATACTCCCACTCCTCCATGGAAAAATAGATGGCGACATCCTGACACCGTAAAGGAACCTGACACATACAATGATACCGTCATCACCCTGATCCCTTTACAGCGTTACTGTATAATGTACCGATATTCCCAGCAGTGTCACCTGTCCAGTCAGCAGCTCAATCATCTTGTAGGTGAGTTCCAGGATTTTGTGGTCATTAATGTCCTCATGTGTCACGAGGTGAGGTGGAGGCCCCGTGATTGGGCTCAGGGGTGTTCCCCATCCCTCAGACACAGGGTCCTGACAGCATTTCCTAGAGGTCTTCACTACTATGTAATCCTGGAGAGACACATTCATAAATCTCACTACAGACATTTCCAGAATCCTCATCTCTACAGTTCTGTCCATCTGATATTCCCATGGATAAGAATGATGTAATGGGACATCATCAGAATCTCTCACCTCTCCAGTAAGTCGGAAGAGGATCTCTAGGGTGAGGTGTAATATCGTCTCTGCCATCTTGTCCCTGTCCCTATCCATCCTTGATGAGTCAATCAGGAAAATTCACTGAGACGATCCAATATTGTACGGACCTGAATGGGAAGAAGATGACGATGTAAAATCAAAAAGATCACATATAATAATACAATTACTGGAGATAGTAAGGGGAAACATGAGGCGACAGAACGTGGAGATGTCATATTCTCTCTTTTCATCCTGGGACTACACAGGCCATTAATTAGCTGTAGAGATTCCATGTTCATCCAGACAAAACAAGAAATACAGATACTAATGGGAAACTCATGGAGACCTGGACTGGGAGGCATTTATCTGAGTATTACTAGTTTTATTACTTTACAACATTCTGCAGATTTTTTTCCTTATATCTACTAATAAAACCTATATATTTTAGGCCACACACTGTAATAAGTAGTTTCTTCCTCAGTCGGCAGCTTCAATAAAGCTCATTCATGTCTCCTACACTGACGTCAGCATCACTAATACAGCAAGTAGCAGGTAACAAATATCTATTATGTGACAAGGCCGACATCTTCATTTTACACTAGTTTTTTGTACATATTTGCCCACAGTCCTACACGGATTACATTACTACCATCCCCCTATATGAATCTACCCTGTAGTAATTCACACACAGCATTGTGAGACATTTTTTCGGTCTAAAATGCTGCAGACTGATGTTACACTAATGTCTTTGACATCTACATATTAAGTGTTTTTAGTTCTCTTGTAATTTCTTGTTATTCTTGGCATATTTTTTTCTGCTATTTTTCCTTTAATATTTATTATGCGAAATAATGGCAAAGCAAAACAATGCTATTTGTTTTTTTGTGAAAGCCTTATTGTTGAGCTGCCAGACTATGGGAGTCTGAACAAATTACTAAAATGGTTTATCAGTCTCTGACAGAGGCATTTAAATAACATGAACGCTGGTGCTCACAAGCAGCGGCTCCCATCAACTCCTCGCGAGTATACTTGTTGCTCGGGTTTTCCCGAGCACGCTCGGGTGGTCTCTGAGTATTTGTGACTGTTGGAGATTTAATTTTTCTTGCCGCAGCTGCATGATTTGCTTGATTACATGTGGGGATTTCGTAACGACCAAGCAACCCCCACATGTTCTCAGGCTGGCTAGCAGCTGTAAATCATGCAGCTGCGTCAACAAAAACTAAATCTCCGAGTCGAGTAGTCACAAATGCTCGGAGTCATCCTGAGCGTGCTTGGGAAAACCCGAGCAACGAGTATACTCGCTCATCACTACTCATGATCTAATCGCAGGTAACTAGTGGGTTATCATTGCAGGCAAGGGCCTGTTGAAGGCCCCCTTAAGTGCCGTCTTGGCCTCCCTGTGAAGACCAAGCTGTAAAAAATGTAAAACCCCCCCCCCAAAAAAAAGTAATTGGAATCAACATGTCTATATAAGTCAGAGCTATCAAGATCTAAAATTATTTTAACCATATGTTAAACACTCAAAAGAAAAAAAAAAGGCCAGACAGAAAATCAAAGTAAAATAAAAAAGTTTTGACTCAGAAAATGACAACACAAAGTAAAGTTTTTTTTACATAAAGTTCTGAATTTCTTTTGACTGCTAACATGTATCTATATAAAAAAAGATAATACGTGAGAACTGGGTCTTTTTTCAGGCAGGTTTTGCCTAGATCAATTCTGAAATAGCAATGCAAAACTGCCACAAAAAATGAACATAATGTATAGCAATTAGTGATGAGCGAGTATACCTATTGCTCGGATTTTCCCGAGTATTTGTTAGTGCTAGGGAGATTTAGTTTTTGTTAACGCAGCTACATGATTTGCTGCTGCTAGACAGCTTGAATACATGTGGGGATTCCCTAGCAACCAGGAAACCCCCACATGTACTCAGGCTGGCTGGCAGCTGTAAATCATGCAGCTGTATCGACAAAAACGAAATGTCACGATCCATGTTTGGATCTGTTGGCCGCTGGTGTAATTACATTGCTGCTTAGTCTGCTGATGTGGGTAGTGACCACTCCCACCTTCCTTTAAAAGGTCACCTGATGCATCAGCTGACTGTTGGTTATACAGGTCCTTTTGGAGACCAACCTGTCTGAAGAAAGAGCTTGCTGAGTGCTGTCGTTCTTCAACTGAATACTTATATCTGGTGCCAAATTCTGCTGCACGGTGCATTTCAGCAGAGAAAGCGAAGTTTGGAGTTTATAGTTGCTTTGCCCCTTTTTGTCTGTCATACCTTCCCTACTTAAGGATAGGTGCAGGGCAAGCGAGGGCTTAGGTATCCTGCTCGGCGAGAGGTTGAAAAAACCTGTATAGGAACGTCAAGGAGATCAGGGCACATCCTTAGGAGAGTGCAGGAGGTGTCCAATTCCCCATTCCCTACCAACAGGGCCTACTGTTGTAATTGTGTCCCCGTTGTTCCCTTGTGTGTTTCGCCGTTTTGTGACCGTCCACTCTTTGGGTCGTGTCACGCTAGGATAGTCAATTCGTGACAATAAATCTCCGAGCACTCATAAATACTCGGAGACCACCCGAGCTTTGCTCGTGAAAACCCGAGCAAAGCGTATACTCGCTCATCACTAATAGCAATGTCAAAATGTCTTTTGCTACTTCTTTTAACCTATTCAAGGAACGTAAAGCATGAAGAGGTTAAAAATAACAACATGTCCACTCTTCAGGCAGCTTCTGCTAGAAAACCATCTGCAAGTTGTAATCTTAACTGCAAAAAAAAAAAAAAGATACCAGCGGCAAAGCCTTTGCAAAAATTACGACAAGACCGCCAGCCAAGCAGCTTTAGGAAAAAGACTGCCCCCTTTTTCCTAAAGTAGCTTTGCTTAAGAAAACTTGAGGGTCTGTCAGCATCTTGCACATGCCCTAAGTCAGGGCTCGCTCAGACTGGCGTACAGTCACCGTACAACTCAGACGAGTGCTCTCTGATGTTTCATCAGATAGCACTCGCTTCAGTGTTGTACTACTGAGCAGTGCTGACTACTGTTTATTTTCTTGTGGCGAGTCGGCATGAGAAATAAAATGAATGCATGGTGCGATTGGCAGCGAGTATCAGATGGTGCACACTAGTAGAAGTCTATTGGTGCGTACAAAACATCGGACTATCATCCCAGTGCAGTGCGATTACCACGCATGCTGGCAATGGAGTAGATGGAGAAATTACTTTCTCCATCTCCTCTGCTCCGATTCTCTCATGCAAGAGAATTAGAGCACAGTAGCATGACACTTGGCTCAAGCTTGCAGCAGAGTTTGAGCCAAGAGGCATTAGCTTATCGTATCCAATGCTATATGCTAGTGTGACCCCGGCCTAAGGTTGTTATTGCCATAAAGTCATAATGACTTGATAGTATGATGATTTTTTTCCCATTTTTCAGGACATTACATGGTAAAGTGAATGGTATCATTGAAAACTACAACTTGTCCGACAAAAATCAAGTCCTCATACAGCTGTGCTAATAATCAAATAAAAAGGCTCTTGGAAGAAGGGATGTAAAAAAATGAAAGCTCTAAAACAAAAAAATTCCTGGTCATAACAGGTTTAAGACAGAGAAAAGTGTCCTTTAATTTATCTGAGGTATCTGGTTATCTTGTTGGTAAACAGGCTGCTAATTACTTGATGAATGAGCAAAATGCTCGTTCATTGGGTGAAATAATCTTTTATGTAGAGATCGGTGTAAGTATAACTCATACTGCCCAGAAAATGTCAACATATGGGCACTGAGTGATATAGCACAATGTGTGTCATTTACTTTGGTCAGGCATTCGAACATCTGTGGATCAGTAAAAGTTTACCAATTTGCCTCCTCCATTTTATCTAAGGCAACTGACAGAGATCGCCCATCCTCTATATCATCTGGAGTACAGATAGAGATACAGCCTCCTCCATTACATTTGAGGCAACTGTCAGAGACACGACTCCATTGAATCTGAGGTCACTGACATATCAAGAACGATTCATTGGATCAGAAAGTCCGAAGATAAACAACGGGTAAACATTGAAGAAGCAATTTCCCCTATACCTCTGCACTCTTTGTTGCTTGGTCATGCCAACGATTTGATCCCACCTAAACTAAAAAACATTCACACTTTAGCTACATTTAAAATATGGAGAAAAGTTTGCCTCACCCTGGCACCACCTCTCTCACCACTGACTAAAGTCACTGATGTTTTGGATTCACTTCCCATCTGTGCGACTAATATCCCACTCGAACAGATAATCGAAGATGGGGCACTCCTCCCCCTACAAGATTTGCTCAAAATCCCTGGACTTTCGGGCCTAACTTTTTTGCAATACGGTAAACTCACCCATCTCTTACACCAATATGGCCAATCAGCTGACTATTAACCCCTTATGAAACATTATGTGCCAGTTTGAAAACACCCACTAAATGCCTTTCGACAATATATCATTCTTTGCTCAAAATAGAAACTTCCCTGAAACGAGCGTATCTGTCTAGATGGGAAAAGGATTTAGGTACTACCTTCTCGGATTCTCAGATCAAAAACATATATAGAAATACACATGGCCCTTCTACCTGTGTACGCATCCAAGAAAATTCTTTTAAAATTATTTCCAGATGGTATTTAACCCCCAACCGAATCCAGAAATGGTACCATTCAACGAACTCGAATTGCTGGAGGTGTGATGCCGACGGTGGTAACTTCATACACATATGGTGGTCCTGCCCATCCCTAACTCCCTTTTGGAGGGTGATTGCCTCCACCATCCAAAAAATACTGGGAAATAATGTCACTTTGAAACTGGAAAATATCTTTTTAAATATACCGCTATGGTCAAGGGACGAGAATGCTTCCAAATTGTCACAATTCATTATGGCGGCAGGGAAATCCTTAATCCCTTCAAATTGGAACACTAAAACTATGCCCACAGCTAGACAAATTTTCCTCAAGGTGGATCAATTATACCGCATAGAGGAACTGGCTGCGAGAGTTAACCATTCTACTACTAAATTCCAAAATATCTGAGAACCTTGGACTCGATTCAGGTAACAACCCACCTTTTACTCGACGACATAATCATTAAATTAGTGTACTCACCCCAGGGTGTCAAAACTCCCTCCCCCTCACCTCCCCTCCCTCCTTCACTCTCTCCTTTTCTAACTTTTTTACACTTTCTCCTTTTCTCTATATTGGTTTAATAAAATGTTTAATATTATTCCTCTGCTCAGAGAGGAAATGTTGTCACCCTCTTATTATTGGTATTCATACTTTTGAAAGCCTGGTTTTAGAGCTTTTTATTCTAGCTCTTTGTACTTCATTTATATGCTGTTACGACCATATTATTTCTTACCTCTGTTATAAAGCTGTTTTTTAGGCTATGTGCACACGTTCAGGAATTCATGCAGAAAATTCCTGTGAAAATCCGGACATTTCTGGGAGATTTCCGCATGAAATCCGCATGCGTTTTTTTGCGCGGTTTTGACGCTGTTTTTTTCCGGACATTTCCCAATGCATTAGACAGTGGGAAAACCGCGAAAAAAACGCAAAATTAATGAGCAGGTTCATTATTTTTCCGCAATGCGTTTTTCATGCGGAAAAACGCACATCATGTGCACAGAAATTGCGGATTTCATTAAAAATGATAGGATGCTTAATGTATGCAGATTATTTGCGGTTTTATAGCGTTTTTATAGCGCAAAAACGCTAGAAAACCGCAAATAATCTGCAACGTGTGCACATAGCCTAAATCTTAAATTTCTTAATAAAAAGAACATTGAAAGAAAGAATCTGAGGTCACTGACAAAGATAGACCCGACTCCATTTTATCTGAGGTCACGGACAAATATCAAGGTGACTATCAGAGATAGAGCCTCCGCCATCACATGAGATTCACTGCCAGAGATCGGGCCTCATCTATGATCTGTGAGGTCATAGACAGGGATGGAGCCTCCTCCATTATATCTGAGGTCACTTACAGAGATAGAGCCTCCTCCGTTATATCAGAGATACACTGTCAGAGATAAAGCCTCCTTCATTTTATCTACTCAAATGACAGAGTTAGAGCCGCCTACATTTTATGTAGGAGACACTGAACACTGACTTTTGGCAGTGAAGAGATTGAGCTAGACTACTATCATACTGAGGTAACCAGACAGATAATAGGAGCATGTCTGTGAAGTATGTAACTTACAATGAGCTTATGAAAAAATGTCCAGGGGTCAGCATTAATATCTGCCAAAAAAGTAATACTACAAAGGAAGAGTGCAGATTTTGACATTACAAATAGCTAACTCTGCTGTGAGCGGATATCAGTGGCAAAGATATTTCTATCCACCAGCCACTATGCTTCCTTTAATCTTTAGGGCACTGACACTTGTTCTTGAATTCAAGGAAGATCTAGTCTGCCCAAAGATATTATGGGGAGAAGGACTTGCTTTAAAAAAATCAAAACTTATTTTAGGACAGACTGTTGAGACTGTAGGGGTTGTACTCACTCAGGTGCAGCAGGAGGAAGACAGGAGGCTTATTTCTTTGAAAAAGTCCATGTGGGTTTATTTGCTCCATAAACCCCAAAGCAACCAGAAAAGGTAAACAGCCCTTAGATTAGGCAAAACAACAAAAAATGTCCTTAGACGGGTTCTGCTCCCTCAGGCCTGTGGGCACACAGGCCGGGCAATGTCCAGCACGCAGTCTTGGTCTTAAGCCACAGTCAGGAGGGCTTCTCCCTCCCAAGACACCGACCATGTGCCAAACAACAGCCTCCATTATGTAGGCTGTAACCACATCCACAGTTGAGGTATGTGGGTAGCCAGACCCGTCCATCTCTCATAGCTACACGCAACCCGGACCCAGATGCAATAATCAACATCCTAGTGCTTACGTGCACTAAAGAAAAATACTCCGTGTTACATCACAGGGAGCAGTTGTCCCTGTGACACATACCTCCAATTGATTACGTGGTCATTAGCCTCCTTACATACCTCCCCCTCTGCCTAAAGCCTTGGGGCTTGGCACCTTCCCTTACCCGACCAGTGACCCTTCTTGGTCGCCTTCGGAAGTAAATCTGTCTATCAAAATTGGACTTTGTCACTGAATCCTTTTGGAACAGTAGGTTGTCTGACTCTGTCACCTTCTCTGATAGGGTTGCCCGTTTGTCGGACCACCCCCATCCCCGGAGGTCAGTACGGTGGTGCAATTCCCTTGGCTCCATACCTTCTGTCTGGTCTGATTCTGTTCCCACGTCAGCTACAGGGTCTCCTGCCTAGACCATTCAGCCCTGAGCTAACAGATGAGTCACTACTTCTACCTCCTCCATCCTTTAAAGAACCCCTTCATCACTCCAGACCTCGCGTTGAAAGTGGCCGCCATCTTCTTCGCATTTCTTGCAGCTCTTTATTGATCTGCAGCCTCTCAATTCTTAGCTGCTCTACCTCTTTTAAGTACACCACACGATATTCCAGAAGTATTAGGATATTCTGCAGGCTCTCCATTGATCCGACAATGAAGAATGGAACCATCCTAACTTCAACAACTACCTGGGCTTCGTCATCAGCCAGAATTCTCACTCTCACTACACCAGACTTATCTACGATCTCCTGCATTACTTTGCTATGTCTCCCAATGATTTTTCTCACCAGATTCCTGGGCACTTGAACGATGTCCTCCACCAATTCCAACCAACCTTGGGCTTTCTTTGCACGCTCCAGACTTCGAGCAGCTTCCTCATTCCTCAACAAGATCCTCTGTTTCGTGCGAAGACAATGTAGGTGCATTTCACTCAGGATAGCCACCCGCTTCACCGTGACTTCCCTAGTCGACAGTATAACTAACTGCTTAGACTCTGGGGCTGAGTTCACACTACACGCTTCCATCGCCTTTCTAAAGGCCTCATGCACAGGCTCACTGTCACAAGCTTCCCGCACGTTCTTGGGTATCTCTACCACGCACTGGAAGAGTGAAGTCTCGCCTTCTTGGACATAGTGTTTGATATTCTCGACCTGATAGTCAGAGCGGTTTTCCAGTAAATCAACCTCCTTGCGTGCCAATTACCCTGCTGCATTTCTTCCTCCCTGGAGGCCACTTCTTTGGTCAGCCTCTCCAGCTCACTCTCCTTCATTACGATTAGATTGGGAGAATATGACAGTTCATTCTGTAAAGCAGACAGCTAATTTTTTCGACGGTCCATGTATTTCTGGAGCTAAGCCTTAGTCTCCTGCTTGGCCTCCTGCTCGATCTTGAGCTTTTGGAAAACTTTATCCTGTTCCCCTGCCAGGCAGCGATGCTTGTCCTCTCTCCTGAGAAGCTCCTGCTGATGCTTCTCATGGGCCTCTCTGATACATGCGTTTGTCTCCTCCAAGTCCGCGGATAGTTCCCAGAGGGCTTGTTCACTTTGGGTCCTGTCTTTTCGCATTGAACTTTTTTTTACTCCAAAGCCGCAATTTCCTCAGATTTCTGTTCTTTCAGATACTTTAATTCAGCCTGGAAATCTGTCACTTTTTGCTTCACACGAGACAACTCTTGCGCTTTGTTGCAGCAGGTCATTTCCAGCTGAGACACGTGTTCCGCATCCTCCTGCCGAGCAGAGTGCAGCTTCTCCTCAGTGGAGCAGATGGTGTGAAGCAGCTTCTGCTCCTGCGCTTCCTTCTCTCCAAGCTGAGCCTTGGCTAACGAGAGCACGGACTCCAGGTGTGCGGCGTTGGCGGCTTCCATACTCGACACCTTCAACCTCTCATTCACCAGCTGTTGACAGACCTCGTCAGCTCGCTCTTTCCGCACGCATATTTCCTTTGTCACTTTGACGATTTGATCCTCTCGTTGTCAGGTGGCAGCGGTTGAATCGGACAGCTTCTCCTGCAGGCTCTATGTTTTTTCTCTGAGTTCTTCTCCACCTGCGATATTAGCGGTTGGATCTCTACCACCACCCTGGGTCAGTTTTATGTGTTTCTGTTATGGTCATCGGCTATCTCAGTGGTGGGGTTTGCCAGTGGTAAGGTGACTTCCTTATCAAGGACATTAACCTTGTTTGCCCATGACCCTGTCTTTCTGTGGCCGGCGTATCCCCTGTGATGAGAGGAAGACTTGTCATCTGTACCCAGGTCCACCTTATGCACTCTTTTCAGCTTGCGTCACAGTCTGAATTGGAGTCACTACTACTCACGCTGTCACAACAAGTCCCCACTTAGACAGGTGCCAGACCCTTTTCTTGGAGCTTCCCCATTTTTAACGGTCACACTGTTGGTCATCTCTGCTAAGTCAAAAAGATGGTCAGTCCCACACTTTTTCCCGATCACCCCTAACTCTGGGACACCATCCTTATGGGGTGCTACCTCCTCCTTTTTATGCAACACACCATCAAGAACCCCTACGACCTGTTGCGGTGGGGCTCCCGTAGGGTTATTCCGGCTCCCCTCTGAGCAATCAGACCCACAAGTCCCCAAACCCTTCAAAGTCCTGGACTATTACAACAGGGTATGGCAAGTCCGAGATTACAGGGATGTCATGGCTGGTAAAAATAGTGGGCATCTCAATGATTACCCTGGACACCGGATAATCCCGAGCAACCCCTTGGATGCAGTGGACTTCCATGTGGAAATCAGATAGACAGAGAGTGTGGCGCTCACCAGGCTCCCTGAGTCCAGAAATCCAGCCACACACTCCCCATTGACTCCCACAGAACACCTCTGTGATGTCTTGTCAGATGGATAACTGATATAGGATACCAGACACGTGCTATTTGAACACTGTTCCCAGCAACAGATCCTCAGCGCATCGCCGCCGCCCCTTTTTGAGCCTCCACCCGTTTGGGTCACCACCCCCTTTTGGGAATCCACACCTTTTTGGGACTCCATCCCTTTTTGGGCAACCACCCTCCTTGGTCTCCTGTGGTCTCCCCATGGACCTCTCAGGCTCCTCACCACCTGTGCATGGCAGTCTATCTGCCCCAACAGTTCCTCACAGCAAGGCTCCGCAAGGCTTTGCCCAGCTTCTCAAAGCTCTGCACCTCTCTGCATGGCTCCCTGCCGATCCACAGCAAGCCGCCCACAGTCCGTGGACCCGACGATACACAGCAAGTTGCCTGCTGCAATCCTCCCAGGTACCTCCTGGACCAATGCCCGTATTCTCCACCAATTGTAGGGGTTGTACTCTGGTGCGGCAGGAGGAAGACAGGAGGCTCGTTTCTTTGAAAAAGTCTGCACGGGTTTATTTGCTCCATAATCCCCTTAGCAACAACAAAAGGTAAATGGCCTTTACAGCAGGAAAAACAACACAAAATATCCTCATCCAGGTTTTGCTCCCTCAGGCCTGTGGGAACACAGGCCGGACAATGTCCAGCACGCAGTATCAGTCTGGAGCCACACACACAGGAGGGCTTCTCCCTCCCAAGACACCGACCATGTGCCAAACAGCCTCCATTATGTGGGCTGTAACCACACCCATAGGTGAGGATGTGGGTAGCCAGACCCGCCCATCTCTCATAGCTACCTGCAACCTGGACCCAGGTGCAATAAACAACATCCTAGTGCTTACGTGCACTAAAGAAAAATACTCTGGTTTACATAACAGGGAGCAGCCATCCCTGTGACACACACCTCCCATTGATTATGCTGCCATTAGCCTACTTACAAGACACAGCATTGTATCTTAATTAACCAGACATCTATTTATAGCAAGCCAGACAGAATAGACTGTTATTTATGTATATATCTTTTGCATTTTTGTGTTTCTTTCTGGTTGGTCAACAGACTTTTGCTTGTGTAAGCCTGTAATATTGGCTCATAAGCTGACATTTAATGTAACATACAGCTCTGGCAAAAATTTAAACCCCGTCATGGGCAGCAGCCCAATCTTCAACACCTGAACCTCAATGAAAACCTCTGGAATGTAATCAAGAGGATGATGGATAGTCACAAGCCATCAAACAAAGAGGCTTACATTTTTGTGCCAGAAGCAGTGTGAAAGACTGGTGGAAAGCATGCCAAGACTCACGAAAGCTGTGATTAAAAATAATGGTTATTCCACAAAATATTGATTTCTTAACTCTTCCTGAGTTAAAACATTAGTATTGTTTTTTCTAAAATGATTATGAACTTGTTTCCTTTGCATTATTTGAGGTCTGAAAGCACTAGGTCGCTTGGCTACATGGAGATATTCAGAGAAGCTAGGTTGTGACCTTCCGGTCAACTGACCTTGTACCTAAATGGACTGTCATCATCCTACGCTTGTTGTTACCTTCTCTCTATGTGTGGCAGAGATGGGGTGGTCGGCCCTAGACGATGAAGCCAGGTTGTGTCCCTCCGATCAACTGGCCCTTGTACCTGAGTGGACTGTCATCTTCCTACACTTGTCGTTAACTCCTCTCTAACTGCTTTCCACAGGTTGGGTAATCAAACCTGGAAGATTTGAAGTAACAGCTGCTATAATCCTGGCGAGTCAACGTAAGGGTGAGACTCTGTAATGTGCAGCATATATAGGTACTGTGCTGGGACTGCTCTACGGGTTATCTGCCTCCTTTGTGGTTCAATAAAGTATTGCCACACTGGTTTACCCCCACCCTGTGTTATCTGAGTAACATTATGCCCATTTTAAAAAGAGAGTGGGCTTCAGTGGGGATGACCCTGGTTCATGCAGTTTCAGCTAGCGGACTGGGGCACCCGCCGTACCCCCCCCCCCCTCCCTTCCCGTGTCTCCACACATACTCATTCAGAAGTCCATTTTTTTTTACGTAAAAGATAAATGAAAATGGTCCTAGTGACATCAGTGTTTTTGTTCAGAGTTTCATCGGATTCTTAACAGAGTGGCATCCAAAGTTCATCAGAGTTTCGTCAGATTTTTCTCAGAAGAGAATAAAAGAAAATATTTCTCTACCTTCTCCTATCAAGTAGTCTGTGAAAAATGGACAGCAGTCAAATGGCATCCGAGTGCTGTTCATATTTTCATTGACTTTGCATTGCTAATCTGGATCCGACATCTCAGATAAATATTGGATATGTATCCGAGATTTTGCGCTGGTCATGTGGTCCGCCAAAATAAAATGGACATATGAACAGTCCCACAGACTTCACTTGGTATGAGTAATATGTTTGAAAAATGGATGTCAGAATGAGCCCTTTGACAAAGGAAGAGTTAGAATGAAACTGCAAAATGTAAAGACGACTCTTGTGAATCTGAGCTCCCATCTCCAATGGAGGCTGAGTATAATACATAATTATTCTCTGGTAGAGGTGAGCGAATATGTTCGGAATCTATCACCAAATCTGAATTTGCCATATTCGTGCCATACTGGTACCCTATACAGAAACGATCATGAAACATAAATTTGACACAAACATATTTGTTCTTTTCTACTCCCATTGATGCCAATGACATTCGTCTGTGTTCGGCGAATATTGGAAAAACAATATTTTCCGCCGATCATAATTGGAACCAAATTTTGAAAAAATTGCTCAACTCTACTCTCTGGCTAGCTGTTAATAATATCTTTTAATATTTTGTCTATATTTGCCATCTTCTATGTTTTTATATTCTCTTGTATGTATTTCTTCTTATTTCAGTAAACTATATGGTTATAATATAGTCATTGTGCTTGAATCCATTTATCTTGCGTCTTCGAATCCTTTATAAATCCGGCAATATATACAGTGCCTTGCGAAAGTATTCGGCTCCCTGGAACTTTCCAACCTTTTCCCACATAACATGCTTCAAACATAAAGATACCAAATGTAAATTTTTGGTGAAGAATCAACAACAAGTGGAACACAATTGTGATGTTGAACGAAATGTATTGGTTATTTTAAATTATTGTGGAAAATCAAAAACTGAACAGTGGGGCTTCCAATATTATTTGGCCCCTTTAACTCAATACTTTGTCCCGCCACCTTTTGCTGCGATTACAGCTGCAAGTCGCTTGCGGTATGTCTCTATCAGTTTTGTACATCGAGAGACCGAAATTCTTGCCCATTCTTCCCTGGCAAACAGCTCGAGCTCAGTGAGGTTTGATGGAGATCATTTGTGAACAGCAGTTTTCAGCTCTTTCCACAGATTCTTGATAGGATTGAGGTCTGGACTTTGACTTGGCCATTCTAACACCTGGATACGTTTATTTGTGAACCATTTAATTGTAGATTTTGCTTTATGTTTGGGATCATTGTCTTATTGGAAGACAAATCTCCGTCCCAGTCTCAGGTCTTTTGCAGACTCCAACAGATTTTCTTCAAGAATGGTCCTGTAATTGGCTCCATCCATCTTCCCATCAATTTTAACCATCCTCCCTGCCCCTGCTGAAGAAAAGCAGGCCCAAACCATGATGCTGCCACCACCATGTTTGACAGTGGGGATGGTGTGTTCAGGGTGATGAGCTGTGTTGCCTTTATGCCAAACATATCGTTTGGCATTGTTGCAAGAAAGTTCAATTTTGGCTTCATCTGACTAGAGCACCTTCTTCCACATGTTTGCTGTGTCTCCCAGGTGGCTTGTTGTAAACCTTAAACTACACTTTTTATGGATATCTTTGAGAAACGGCCTTCTTCTTGACACTCTTCCATAAAGGCCAGATTTGTGCAGTGTACGACTGATTGTTGTCTTATAGACAGACTGTCCCACCTCAGCTGTAGATCTCTGCAGTTCATCCAGAGTGATCATGGGCCTCTTGGCTGCATCTCTGATCAGTCTTCTCCTTGTTTGAGATGAAAGTTTAGAGGGACAGCCGGTGTTGTGAATTCTGTTATCGAACTCCCTCCTGTGGTCATGAATGGTACTTCGGCGAGTTCTGTCCATGGACTCCCTCTGGTGGCTGTGAGTGGAGCTGCTGCTTCTGAGGTTCCTTCCACAGGTGACGTAGTTTATTCTTTGGCTGGCTGTTCTATTTAACTCCACTCAGATCGTTACTCCATGCCAGCTGTCAATGTTCTTGTACTGGTTCAGTTCTCTCTTGGATCTTTCGGGTGACCTGTCCATTCCAGCAGAAGCCAAGTCCCTGCTAGTTTATTATTTGTTCTTGTTTTCTTGTCCAGCTTGCTATCATGATTTTGCCTTTCTAGCTGGAAGCTCTGGGATGCAGAGTGGCACCTCCGCACCGTGAGTCGGTGCGGAGGTCTTTTTGCACACTCTGCGTGGTCTTTTGTAGTTTTTTGTGCTGACCGCAAAGATACCTTTCCTATCCTCAGTCTGTTTAGTTAGTCTGGCCTCCCTTTCCTGAAACTTGTTTCATTCCTGTGTTTGTGACTTTCATCTTAACTCACAGTCAATATATGTGGGGGGCTGCCTTTTCCTTTGGGGAATTTCTCTGAGGCAAGGTAGGCTTTATTTTCTTCTCTAGGGCTAGTTAGCTCTTAGGCTGTAAAGAGGCGTCTAGGCCACGTGAGGTACGCTCCACGGCTATTTCTAGTGTGTGTGATAGGATTAGGGGTTGTGGTCAGCAGAGCTCCCACTTCCCAGAGCTTGTTCTGTGTTATTTTAACCATCAGGTCGTTCCTGGTGCTTCTAACCACCAGGTCCATAACAGTACAGCTGGCCCAAAGTATTAATGCATCTCAATAGAGGGATAAGAGAAGATCTGAGACCATTTTTTTTTCTCTGCAGTGTGTTTTGTCTTTCTTTTCCCCTTAACCTCTGGGTGGTTCAGGACACAGGTGTAGATATGGACATTCAAGGTCTGTCCTCTTGTGTGGATCATCTCACTGCAAGGGTACACAAAACATTCAAAATTTTGTGGTTCAGAATCCGATGTTAGAGCCTAGAATTCCAATTCCTGATTTGTTTTCTGGGGATAGATCTAAGTTCCTGAATTTCAAAAATAATTGTAAACTGTTTCTTGCTTTGAAACCCCACTCCTCTGGTGACCCCGATCAACAAGTAAAAATCATTATTTCTTTGTTGCGTGGTGACCCTCAACACTGGGCATTTTCCCTTGCGCCAGGAGATCCTGCATTGCGTGATGTAGATGCGTTTTTTCTGGCGCTTGGATTGCTTTATGATGAACCAAATTCAGTGGATCAGGCAGAGAAAATCTTGCTGGCTTTGTGTCAGGGTCAGGATGAAGCGGAGGTATATTGTCAGAAGTTTAGAAAGTGGTCTGTGCTTACTCAGTGGAATGAGTGTGCCCTGGCGGCAATTTTCAGAAAGGGTCTTTCTGAAACCCTTAAGGATGTCATGGTGGGATTTCCCACGCCTGCTGGTCTGAATGAGTCTATGTCCTTGGCCATTCAGATCGATCGGCGCTTGCGGGAGCGCAAAGCTGTGCACCATTTGGCGGTATTCTCTGAGCATAGGCCTGAGCCTATGCAATGTGATAGGACTTTGACCAGAGCTGAACGGCAAGATCACAGTCGTCAGAATGGGCTATGTTTTTACTGTGGTGATTCCACTCATGCTATCTCCGAGTGTCCTAAGCGCACTAAGCGGTTCGCTAGGTCTGCCACCATTGGTACGGTACAGTCAAAATTTCTTTTGTCCGTTACGCTGATTTGCTCTTTGTCGTCCTATTCTGTTATGGCATTTGTGGATTCAGGCGCTGCCCTGAATTTGATGGACTTGGAGTTTGCCAGGCGCTGTGGTTTTTTCTTGGAGCTCTTGCAGTATCCTATTCCATTGAGAGGAATTGATGCTACGCCTTTGGCCAAGAATAAGCCTTAGTACTGGACTCAATTGACCATGTGCATGGCTCCTGCACATCAGGAGGATATTCGCTTTTTGGTGTTGCATAATCTGCATGATGTGGTCGTTTTGGGGTTGCCATGGCTACAGGTCCATAATCCAGTATTGGATTGGAAATCTATGTCTGTGTCCAGCTGGGGTTGTCAAGGGGTACATGGTGATGTTCCATTGCTGTCAATTTCGCCTTCCACTCCTTCTGAAGTCCCTGAATTTTTGTCGGATTACCGGGATGTATTTGATGAGCCCAAATCCAGTGCCCTACCCCCTCATAGGGATTGCGATTGTGCTATTAATTTGATTCCTGGTAGTAAGTTTCCTAAGGGCCGACTGTTCAATTTATCTGTGCCAGAGCACGCCGCTATGCGGAGTTATATAAAGGAATCCTTGGAGAAAGGTCATATTCGCCCGTCATCATCACCGTTGGGAGCAGGGTTCTTTTTTATGGCCAAGAAGGATGGTTCTTTGAGACCTTGTATTGATTACCGCCTTCTTAATAAGATCACAGTCAAATTTCAGTACCCTTTGCCGCTGCTGTCTGATTTGTTTGCTCGGATTAAGGGGGCTAGTTGGTTCACCAAGATAGATCTTCGTGGGGCGTATAATCTTGTGCGTATTAAACAGGGCGATGAATGGAAAACAGCATTTAATACGCCCGAGGGCCATTTTGAGTACCTGGTTATGCCATTCGGGCTTTCTAATGCTCCATCTGTATTTCAGTCCTTTATGCATGACATCTTCCGAGAGTACCTGGATAGATTCATGATTGTATATTTGGATAATATTTTGGTCTTTTCGGATGATTGGGAGTCTCATGTAAAGCAGGTCAGAATGGTGTTCCAGGTCCTTCGTGCGAATTCCTTGTTTGTGAAGGGGTCAAAGTGTCTCTTTGGAGTTCAGAAGGTTTCATTTTTTCCCCTTCTACTATCGAGATGGACCCTGTTAAAGTTAAGGAAGGCATTTATGATTGGACTCAGCCGACATCTGTGAAGAGCATGCAGAAGTTCCTGGGCTTTGCTAATTTTTACCGTCCTTCATCGCTAATTTTTCTAGTGTGGCTAAACTGTTGACTGATTTGACCAAGAAAGGTGCTGATGTGGTCAATTGGTCCTCTGCGGCTGTAGAGGCTTTTCAGGAGTTGAAGCGTCGTTTTTTTTCTGCCCCTGTGTTGTGCCAGCCAGATGTTTCGCTCCCGTTTCAGGTCGAGGTTGATGCTTCTGAGATTGGAGCAGGGGCTGTTTTGTCGCAAAGAAGTTCTGATGGCTCGGTGATGAAACCATGTGCCTTCTTTTCTAGAAAGTTCTCGCCTGCTGAGCGCAATTATGATGTTGGCAATCGAGAGTTGTTGGCCATGAAGTGGGCATTCGAGGAGTGGCGACATTGGCTTGAAGGAGCCAAGTATCGCGTGGTGGTTTTGACGGATCACAAGAATTTGACTTATCTCGAGTCTGCCAAATGGTTGAATCCTAGACAGGCTCGATGGTCGCTCTTTTTCTCCCGTTTTGATTTTGTGGTTTCGTACCTTCCGGGCTCTAAGAATGTGAAGGCTGATGCCCTGTCAAGGAGTTTTGTGCCTGACTCTCCGGGTGTTCCTGAGCCGGCGGGTATTCTCAAAGAGGGGGTAATTTTGTCTGCCATCTCCCCTGATTTGCGGCGGGTGCTGCAGAAGTTTCAGGGTGAGAGACCTGACCGTTGTCCAGCGGAGAAACTGTTTGTCCCTGATAGATGGACTAGTAGAGTTATCTCTGAGGTTGATTGTTCGGTGTTGGCTGGTCATCCTGGAATCTTTGGTACCAGAGATTTGGTGTCTAGATCCTTTTGGTGGCCTTCTTTGTCACGGGATGTGCGTTCTTTTGTGCAGTCCTGTGGGACTTGTGCTCGGGCTAAGCCCTTCTGTTCTCATGCCAGTGGGTTGCTTTTGCCCTTGCCTGTCCCGAAGAGGGCCTGGACGCATATTTCCATGGATTTTATTTCAGATCTCCCTGTCTCTCAAAGGATGTCGGTCATTTGGGTGGTTTGTGATCGCTTCTCTAAGATGGTCCATTTGGTACCCTTGTCTAAATTGCCTTCCTCCTCTGATTTGGTGCCATTGTTTTTCCAGCATGTGGTTCGTTTGCATGGCATTCCGGAGAACATCGTCTCGGACAGAGGTTCCCAGTTTGTTTCGAGGTTTTGGCGGTCCTTTTGTGCTAAGATGGGCATTGATTTGTCTTTTTCTTCGGCTTTCCATCCTCAGACAAATGGCCAAACCGAACGAACTAATCAGACTTTGGAAACATATCTGAGATGCTTTGTTTCTGCTGATCAGGATGATTGGGTGTCCTTCTTGCCTTTGGCTGAGTTCGCCCTTAATAATCGGGCCAGCTCGGCTACTTTGGTTTCGCCGTTTTTCTGTAATTCTGGTTTTCATCCTCGTTTCTCTTCAGGGCAGGTTGAGCCTTCGGACTGTCCTGGTGTGGATACTGTGGTGGACAGGTTGCAGCAGATTTGGACTCATGTGGTGGACAATTTGACATTGTCCCAGGAGAAGGCTCAACGTTTCGCTAACCGCCGGTGCTGTGTTGGTCCCCGACTTCGTGTTGGGGATTTGGTTTGGTTGTCGTCTCGTTATGTTCCTATGAAGGTTTCCTCTCCTAAGTTTAAGCCTCGTTTTATTGGTCCGTATAAGATTTCTGAAGTTCTCAATCATGTGTCATTTCGTTTGACCCTTCCAGCTTCTTTTGCCATCCATAATGTGTTCCATAGGTCGTTATTGCGGAGATACGTGGCACCTATGGTTCCCTCCGTTGATCCTCCTGCCCCGGTGTTGGTTGAGGGGGAGTTGGAGTATGTGGTGGAAAAGATTTTGGATTCTCGTATTTCGAGACGGAAACTCCAGTACCTGGTCAAGTGGAAGGGTTATGGTCAGGAAGAAAATTCTTGGGTTTTTGCCTCTGATGTTCACGCTGCCGATCTAGTTCGTGCCTTTCATTTGGCTCGTCCTAATCGGCCTGGGGGCTCTGGTGAGGGTTCGGTGACCCCTCCTCAAGGGGGGGTACTGTTGTGAATTCTGTTATCGAACTCCCTCCTGTGGTCATGAATGGTACTTCGGCAAGTTCTGTCCATGGACTCCCTCTGGTGGCTGTGAGTGGAGCTGCTGCTTCTGAGGTTCCTTCTACAGGTGACGTGGTTTATTCCTTGGCTGGCTGCTCTATTTAGCTCCGCTCAGATCGTTACTCCATGCCAGCTGTCAATGTTCTTGTACTGGTTCAGTTCTCTCTTGGATCTTTCGGGTGACCTGTCTACTCCAGCAGAAGCCAAGTCCCTGCTAATTTATTATTTGTTCTTGTTTTCTTGTCCAGCTTGCTATCATGATTTTGCCTTTCTAGCTGGAAGCTCTGGGATGCAGAGTGGCACCTCCGCACCATGAGTCGGTGCGGAGGTCTTTTTGCACACTCTGCGTGGTCTTTTGTAGTTTTTTGTGCTGACCACAAAGATACCTTTCCTATCCTCAGTCTGTTTAGTTAGTCTGGCCTCCCTTTGCTGAAACTTGTTTCATTCCTGTGTTTGTGACTTTCATCTTAACTCACAGTCAATATATATGGGGGGCTGCCTTTTCCTTTGGGGAATTTCTCTGAGGCAAGGTAGGCTTTATTTTCTTCTCTAGGGCTAGTTAGCTCTTAGGCTGTGAAGAGGCGTCTAGGCCAAGTTAGGTACGCTCCACGGCTATTTCTAGTGTGTGTGATAGGATTAGGGGTTGCGGTCAGCAGAGCTCCCACTTCCCAGAGCTTTTTCTGTGTTATTTTAACCATCAGGTCCTTCCAGGTGCTACTAACCACCAGGTCCATAACAAGCCGGGTCTTGGTAGATTTGCAGGGGTATGATATTCTTTCCATTTCAATATGATCACTTGCACAGTGCTCCTTGGGATGTTTACAGTTTTGGAAATATTTTTGTATCCAAATCCGGGTTAAACTTCTCCACAACAGTATCACGGACCTGCCTGTTGTGTTCCTTGGTCTTCATGATTCTCTCTGTGCTTCAAACAGAACCCTGAGACTATCACTGAGCAGGTGCATTTATACGGAGACTTGATTACACACAGGTGGATTATATTTATTATCATTAGGCATTTAGGACAACATTGGATCATTCAGAGATCCACAATGAACTTCTGGAGTGAGTTTGCTGCACTGAAAGTAAAGGGGCCAAATAATATTGCACGCCCCACTTTTCAGTTTTTGATTTTCCACAAAAATGTAAAATAACCAATAAATTAACCAATATTCTTTGATAGAAACAAATCTGAAAGTCACGGTAAAAGAGTGACGCAGCCAAAAATGGAAAAGTGCGGCAGAATAAGGGGAACACAGGGATTTTACAAACTGCTTGCCTACTGTCCTGTAGCCCATCACAGCCTTATGCAGGTCAACAATTTTGTCCCTGGTGTCCTTAGACAGGTCTTTGGTCTTGGCCCTGGGGAGAGGTTGGAGTGTGATTGAGTGTGTGGACAGGTGTCTTTTATGCAGTTCAAACAGGTGCATTAATACAGGTAATGAGTGCAGAGTAGGAGGGCCTCTTAACCCCTTTACCCCCAAGGGTGGTTTGCACGTTATGGACCGGGCCAATTTTTACAATTCTGACCAATTTATGAGGTCATAACTCTGGAATGCTTCAACGGATCCCGGTGATTCTGACATTGTTTTCTCATGACATACCATACTTCATGATAGTGGTAAAATTTCTTTGATATTACCTGCGTTTATTTGTGAAAAAAATGGAAATTTGGCGAAAATTTTGAAAATTTCGCAATTTTCCAACTTTGAATTTTTATGCAATTAAATCACATAGATATGTCACACAAAATACTTAATAAGTAACATTTCCCACATGTCTACTTTACATCAGCACAATTTTGGAACCAAAATTTTTTTTTGTTAGGGAGTTATAAGGGTTAAAAGTTGACCAGCAATTTCTCATTTTTACAACACCATTTTTTTTTAGGGACCACATCTCATTTGAAGTCATTTTGAGGGGTCTATATGATAGAAAATACCCAAGTGTGACACCATTCTAAAAACTGCACCCCTCAAGGTGCTCAAAACCACATTCAAGAAGTTTATTAACCCTTCAGGTGTTTCACAGGAATTTTTATAATGTTTAAATAAAAATGAACATTTAACTTTTTTTCACAAAAAATTTACTTCAGCTCCAATTTGTTTTATTTTACCAAGGGTAACAGGAGAAAATGGACCGAAAACGTTGTTGTACAATTTGTCCTGAGTACGCCGATACCCCACATGTGGGGGTAAACCACTGTTTGGGCGCATGACAGAGCTCGGAAGCAAAGGAGCGCCATTTGACTTTTCAATGCAAAATTGACTGGAATTGAGATGGGACGCCATGTCGCGTTTGGAGAGCCACTGATGTGCCTAAACATTGAAACCCCCCACAAGTGACACCATTTTGGAAAGTAGACCCCCTAAGGAACTTATCTAGAGGTGTGGTGAGCACTTTGACCCACCAAGTGCTTCACAGAAGTTTATAATGCAGAACCGTAAAAATAAAAAATCATTTTTTTTCACAAAAATTATCTTTTCGCCCCCAATTTTTTATTTTCCCAAGGGTATGAGAAGAAATTGGACCCCCATGGTTGTTGTACAATTTGTCCTGAGTACGCTGATACCCCATAAGTGGGTGTAAACCACTGTTTGGGCGCATGGGAGAGCTCGGAAAAGGAGCGCCGTTTGACTTTTCAATGCAAAATTGACAGACATTGAGATGGGACGCCATGTTGCATTTGGAGAGCCACTGATGTGCCTAAACATTGAAACCCCCCACAAGTGACACCATTTTGGAAAGTAGACCCACTAAGGAACTTATCTAGATGTGTGGTGAGCACTTTGACCCACCAAGGGCTTCACAGAAGTTTATAATGCAGAGCCATAAAAATAAAACAAACATTTTTTCCCACAAAAATTATTTTTTAGCCCCCAGTTTTGTATTTTCCTGAGGGTAACAGGAGAAATGTGACCCCAAAAGCTGTTGTCCAATTTGTCCTGAGTGCGCTGATACCCCATATGTGGGGGGGGGGGGGAACCACCCTTTGGGCGCATGGGAGGGCTCGGAAGGGAAGGAGCTCCATTTGGAATGCAGACTTAGATGGAATGGTCTGTGCTGTGAATTCTGTTGTCAAGCTCCCTCCTGTGGTCATGAATGGTACTTCGGCTGGTTCTGTCCATGGGGCTGCGGCTTCTGAGTTTCCTGCCACAGGTGACGAGGTTAATTCGTTAGCTGGCTGCTCTATTTAACTCCACTTAGATCATTGCTCCATGCCACCTCTCAATGTTCCAGTATTGGTCTAGTTCACTCCTGGATCGTTCTTGTGACCTGTCTTCCCAGCAGAAGCTAAGTTCCTGCTTGTTTTTCTTTAGTTTGCTATTTTTCTGTCCAGCTTGCTATTTTGATTTTTGTCTTGCTTGCTGGAAGCTCTGGGACGCAGAGGGAGCGCCTCCGCACCGTGAGTCGGTGCGGAGGGTCTTTTGCGCCCTCTGCGTGGTCTTTTTGTAGTTTTTTGTGCTGACCGCAAAGTTACCTTTTCTATCCTCAGTCTGTTCAGTAAGTCGGGCCTCGCTTTGCTAAATCTATTTTATCTCTGTGTTTGTATTTTCATCTTTACTCACAGTCATTATATGTGGGGGGCTGCCTTTTCCTTTGGGGAATTTCTCTGAGGCAAGGTAGGCTTATTTTTCTATCTTCAGGGCTAGCTAGTTCCTTAGGCTGTGTCGAGTTGCATAGGGAGCGTTAGGAGCAATCCACGGCTATTTCTAGTGTGTGTGATAGGATTAGGGATTGCGGTCAGCAGAGTTCCCACGTCTCAGAGCTCGTCCTATATTATTTGTAACTATCAGGTCATTCCGTGTGCTCTTAACCATCAGGTCCATTATTGTCCTTACCACCAGGTCATAACAGTACAGGTGGCCCAAAGTATTAATGCATCTCAATAGAGGGATAAGAGAAGTTCTGAGACCATTTTTTTTTTCTTTATATCTCATCATAGGATAATAAAAGAAGCGGCACTCACCAGTTTGCTGAAAAAAGTGTCTTTAATGCAGCCTTAATCCATGCTTACAGGCTATTCAGACACGTGGACCCGTCGAAGTGCTGATTGCACGAAACGGCCGTCGTCCTCCTTCACTCCCCGCACCCTCACAATCACCTGCAACGTGTCTGAATAGCCTGTAAGCATGGATTAAGGCTGCATTAAAGACACTTTTTTCAGCAAACTGGTGAGTGCCGCTTCTTTTATTATCCTTTGATGAGATATGAAGATTGCTGTTACTTATTGAGCAGAGCACCGTGTCCAGTAGCTTTATCTGGAAAACGCAATTGGTACATATCGGTGAAATAAGCAAAGGGGCATAGAACCAGAAGGCGAGCCCTGGTGCTGTTCCAATCTCTATGTTTGTCATGCGGAAATTTTTTTTTCTTTGCAGTGTGTTTTGTCTCTCTTTTCCCCTTTACCTCTGGGTGGTTCAGGATACAGGTGTAGATATGGACATTCAAGGTCTGTCCTCTTGTATGAATAATCTCACTGCAAGGGTACAAAACATTCAAGATTTTGTGGTTCAGAATCCGATGTTAGAGCCTAGGATTCCAATTCCTGATTTGTTTTTTTGGGGGATAGATCTAAGTTTCTGAATTTCAAAAATAATTGTAAATTGTTTCTTGCTTTGAAACCTCGCTCCTCAGGTGACCCTGTTCAACAAGTGAAAATCATTATTTCTTTGTTACGTGGCGACTCTCAAGACTGGGCATTTTCCCTTGCGCCAGGAGATCCGGCATTGCGTGATGTTGATGCGTTTTTTCTGGCGCTCGGATTGCTTTATTATGAACCAAATTCAGTGGATCAGGCAGAGAAAATCTTGCTGGCTCTGTGTCAGGGTCAGGATGAGGTAGAGATATATTGTCAGAAGTTTAGGAAGTGGTCTGTACTCACTCAGTGGAATGAATGTGCCCTGGCAGCAATTTTCAGAAAGGGTCTCTCTGAAGCCCTTAAGGATGTCATGGTGGGATTTCCCATGCCTGCTGGTCTGAATGAGTCTATGTCTTTGGCCATTCAGATCGATCGACGCTTGCGGGAGCGTAAAGCTGTGCACCATTTGGCGGTATTATCTGAGCATAGACCTGAGCCTATGCAATGTGATAGGACTTTGACCAGAGCTGAACGGTAAGAACACAGACGTCGGAATGGGCTGTGTTTTTACTGTGGTGATTCCACACATGCTATCTCCGATTGTCCTAAGCGCACTAAGCGTTTCGCTAGGTCTGCGACCATTGGTACGGTACAGTCAAAATTTCTTTTGTCCGTTACTCTGATTTGCTCTTTGTCATCCTATTCTGTTATGGCATTTGTGGATTCAGGCGCTGCCCTGAATTTGATGGACTTGGAGTTTGCTAGGCGCTGTGGTTTTTTCTTGGAGCCCTTGCAGTATCCTATTCCATTGAGAGGAATTGATGCTACGCCTTTGGCCAAGAATAAGCCTCAGTACTGGACCCAATTGACCATGTGCATGGCTCCTGCACATCAGGAGGATATTCGCTTTTTGGTGTTGCATAATCTGCATGATGTGGTCGTTTTGGGGTTGCCATAGCTACAGGTCCATAATCCAGTATTGGATTGGAAATCAATGGCTGTGTCCAGCTGGGGTTGTCAGGGGGTACATGGTGATGTTCCATTTTTGTCTATTTCGTCATCCACCCCTTCTGAAGTCCCGGAGTTTTTGTCGGATTACCGGGATGTATTTGATGAGCCCAAATCCAGTGCCCTACCTCCTCATAGGGATTGCGATTGTGCTCTCAATTTGATTCCTGGTAGTAAGTTTCCTAAGGGCCGACTGTTCAATTTATCTGTGCCAGAGCACGCCGCTATGTGGAGTTATGTAAAGGAATCCTTGGAGAAGGGTCATATTCGCCCGTCGTCGTCACCATTGGGAGCAGGGTTCTTTTTTGTGGCCAAGAAGGATGGTTCTTTGAGACCTTGTATTGATTACCGCCTTCTTAATAAGATCACAGTCAAATTTCAGTATCCTTTGCCGCTGCTGTCTGATTTGTTTGCTCGGATTAAGGGGGCTAGTTGGTTCACCAAGATAGATCTTTGTGGTGCGTATAATCTTGTGCGTATTAAACAGGGCGATGAATGTAAAACAGCATTTAATACGCCCGAGGGCCATTTTGAGTGCCTGGTTATGCCATTCGGGCTTTCCAATGCTCCATCAGTATTTCAGTCCTTTATGCATGACATCTTCCGAGAGTACCTGGATAAATTCCTGATTGTATATTTCGATGATATTTTGGTCTTTTCGGATGATTGGGAGTCTCACGTGAAGCAGGTCAGAATGGTGTTCCAGGTCCTTCGTGCAAATTCTTTGTTTGTGAAGGGGTCAAAGTGTCTCTTTGGAGTTCAGAAGGTTTCATTTTTGGGTTTCATTTTTTCCCCTTCTAATATCGAGATGGACCCTGTTAAAGTCCAGGCCATTTATGATTGGACTCAGCCGACATCTGTGAAGAGTCTGCAAAAGTTCCTGGGCTTTGCTAATTTTTATCGACGCTTCATCAGTAATTTTTCTAGTGTGGCTAAACCGTTGACTGATTTGACCAAGAAGGGTGCTGATGTGGTCAATTGGTCTTCTGCGGCTGTGGAAGCTTTTCAGGAGTTAAAGCGTCGTTTTTCTTCTGCCCCTGTGTTGTGCCAGCCAGATGTTTCGCTCCCGTTTCAGGTCGAGGTTGATGCTGCTGAGATTGGAGCAGGAGCTGTTTTGTCGCAAAGAAGTTCTGATGGCTCGGTGATGAAACCATGTGCCTTCTTTTCTAGAAAGTTTTCGCCTGCTGAGCGCAATTATGATGTTGGCAATCGAGATTTGTTGGCCATGAAGTGGGCATTAGAGGAGTGGCGTCATTGGCTTGAAGGAGCCAAGCATCGCGTGGTGGTCTTGACGGATCACAAGAATTTGACTTATCTCGAGTCTGCCAAACGGTTGAATCCTAGACAGGCTCGTTAGTCGCTATTTTTCTCCCGCTTTGATTTTGTGGTTTCGTACCTTCCAGGCTCTAAGAATGTGAAGGCTGATGCCCTGTCAAGGAGTTTTGTGCCCGACTCTCCGGGTGTTCCTGAGCCGGCGGGTATTCTCAAAGAGGGGGTAATTTTGTCTGCCATCTCCCCTGATTTGCGGCGGGTGCTGCAAAAATTTGAGGCTGATAGACCTGACCGTTGCCCAGCGGAGAAACTGTTTGTCCCTGATAAATGGACTAGTAGAGTTATCTCTGAGGTTCATTGTTCGGTGTTGGCTGGTCATCCTGGAATCTTTGGTACCAGAGATTTGGTGGCTAGATCCTTTTGGTGGCCGTCTTTGTCGCGGGATGTGCGTTCTTTTGTGCAGTCCTGTGGGACTTGTGCTCGGGCTAAGCCCTGCTGTTCTCGTGCCAGTGGGTTGCTTTTGCCCTTGCCGGTCCCGAAGAGGCCCTGGACGCATATCTCTATGGATTTTATTTAGGATCTCCCTGTCTCTCAAAAGATGTCGGTCATTTGGGTGGTTTGTGATCGCTTCTCTAAGATGGTCCATTTTTTTTTTATTTTTTTTTTTACACGTGTGGAAATTTTTTTTTTTAACTTTTTTACTTTGTCCCAGGGGGGGACATCACAGATCAGTGATATGACAGTTTGCACAGCACTCTGTCAGATCACCGATCTGACTTACAGGGCTGCAGGCTTACCAAGCGCCTGCTCTGAGCAGGCACTTGGTAAGCCACCTCCCTCCCTGCAGGACCCGGATGCCGCGGCCATCTTGGATCCGGGCCTGGAGCAGGGATGGAGGTAAGGAGACCCTCCCAGCAACGCGATCACATCGCGTTGCTATGGGGGTCTCAGGGAAGCCCGCAGGGAGCCCCCTCCCTGCGCGATGCTTCCCTATACCGCCCGCACACCGCGATCATGTTTGATCGCGGTGTGCCGGGGGTTAATGTGCCGTGGGCGGTCCGTGACAGCTCCTGGCACATAGTGCCGGATGTCAGCTGCGATAGGCAGCTGACACCCGGCCACGATCGGCCGCGCTCCCCCCCGTGAGCGCGGCCGATCGCGCTGGACGTACTATTCCATCCTTGGGAAGTAGGGCCCATCCCACATGGACGGAATAGTACGTCCAATAGTAGAAAGGGGTTAAAGATAAACTAACAGGTCTGTGAGAGCCAGAGGTCTTGCTGGTTGGCAGGTGATCAAATAATTATTTTGTGCAAATTAATTATGCAAAAATCATACAATGTGATTTTCTGGATTTTTTTAAGATTATGTCTCTTGCAGTTGAAGTGTAGCTACGATAAAAATTGCAGACCTCTCATTCTTTATAGGTGGGAAAACTTCACTTAATTTTTTGAGCAAGGAAACTTTGCTACATAGGTGAAATGGAAGGACAGGCTGAAGAGACCACCACTTCTTGTACCTTAGTAAGGTAGGTTTCACTTCCTTACATACTGTTAATCACAAAGATTACACAAGCCCAGCTTCTAAGATTATGCCATCACCATGAGTAATAGAATGTAGAGAGGAGCACCATGACATTTTGATCGACTGCTTGGATATATTGAGGCTATGTGCATACGATGCGGATTTTGTTGCGGATCCGCAGCAGTTTCCCATGAGTTTACAGTACAATGTAAACCTATGGGAAACCAAAAACGCTGTGCCCATGCTGCGGAAAAAATGCGCGGAAACGCAGCCGTTTACATTCCGCAGCATGTCACTTATTTGTGCGGAATCCGCAGCGGTTTTACACCTGCTGCATAATAGAAAACCGCAGGTGTAAAACCGCAGTGGAATCCGCACAAAAAACACGGTAAATCCGCTATAAATCCGCAGGAAAAACGCAGTGTTTTTACCCTGCGGATTTATCAAATCTGCAGAGGACCGTTCTACGTGTACACATACCCTTAACAGTCATAATTAAATATAAGTCCGGTCTTGGCTGTTGTTGATCAGATAGAGTGAGGGGCTGACTCTGTTGATCCACTGGAGTCCTACAATATGTTCAAATGGGTTGCCATGGAAGCCAGAGACCTTATAAAATACCCAAGAATGGATTCAATGTGACACATAAAGCAAAAAATAAATCAAAAACATCAACAACAAAGTTATACTTTTGTCTTTTTGAATAGAACCCTAGGTCAAGGACCCAGCCCTACCATACCCCCAACCGTCCCGGACCCAGCCCTACCATACCCCAACCATCCCGGACCCAGCCCTACCATACCCCCAACCACCCCGGACCCAGCCCTACCATACCCCCAACCGCCCAGGACCCAGCCCTACAGTCCCAGACATAGGAGACTGTCCTGGGGAGGTCGTCAGCATGTCCTTATTACATCTGTATCTGCTTCATGTGAGGCTCAAGCAGTCATCACAATACCGCGGCTGCACCGATCCACACACAGAACAGACCGGAGCCTGGACCGGACCGTGTCTCCGCGGTGTTGGATGTTTTGATCTCCCCGAGGTCATTCATCCTTATGTTTATAGTCCTTTTACTAGGCACTGCTCCTAATAGCCAGTTTCCTACTCCACACTGATGAGGGGCAAATACCCCGAAACAGCTGTCTGTGGATAGATACCATGTTTTGGCATAGGTGGTTTTCCTTTTCAGATGCTGCCCTTCCCGTGGTTGTTCCTTCCCGGTGAAAGACCTGGCTATTTATTGCTTGCGTTGAGAAACACGTGATGGTGTCTCCGCGGCTTTTCTACATGCATTTGCATATTTCCCATAAGGGATGGGAGCAGTGTTCTGGATCACTGCGTTGAGAAACACGTGATGGTGTCTCCGCGGTGTTGGATGTTTTGATCTCCCCGAGGTCATTCATCCTTATGTTTATGGACCGGACTACCAGACCTGCTGCACTGAGCGCAGGACCCCCCGCGGGGGAGGATATATTATATATATACCACGGTGCTATCTTGTGGAGGAGGATGAAACACTGGAGCATTATAATGTGCGGGATCACGTAAGAGGTGTCATACTGTGCGCAATGCGTGTCTGGTCTATCAAAGCTGAGAGACGTATCTAAAAGAGGTCCACAGCTCTGAAGGGGTTACTGCCCCCTGCCCAGTAATGGGGAATCTCCAGCACTTACCTCCACCTGCAGAGCCGCACACCACATATATGGCTGTTCTTTGCTCCTCATAGGACCTGTGATGAGGTCACAGAAGGGGAGGAGTCAGGGGTCACATGATCAGGGGCCTCAGTGTATGCAGGACTCTGCTGTGCTGTTGTCATGGTGCTGGATGAGGGGAAGTTTATGTGTGGGGTCAGGAGGGGTTTACAGTGTGGATGTAGCAGAGCCGCGTGTGTACAGAGCGAAGCTGTGTGTGTACGAGGTGTACGGAGCGGAGCCGTGTATGTGCGAGGTGTACGGAGCAGAGCCGTGTGTGTACGAGGTGTACGGAGCAGAGCCGTGTGTGTACGAGGTGTACGGAGCAGAGCCGCGTGTGTGCGAGGTGTACGAAGCGAAGCCGTGTGTACAAGGTGTACAGAGCAGAGCCGTGTGTGTACGAGGTGTACAGAGTGGACCGGTGTGTGTACGAGGTGTACGGAGCAGAGCAGTGTGTGTACGAGGTGTACAGAGCAGAGCGGTGTGTGTTCGAGGTGTACGGAGCGGAGCGGTGTGTTTACGAGGTGTACAGAAGGGAGCCGAGTGTGTAAGAGGTGTACGGAGCGGAGCCATGTGTGTACAGAGCTGAGCTGTGTGTGGACGAGGTGAGCGGAGCGGTGTGTGTATGAGGTGTACAGAACGGAGCGGTGTGTGTTTGAGGTGTACGGAAGGGAGCCACGTGTGTAACAGGTGTACGAAGCGGAGCAGAGTGTGTACGAGGTGTACGGAGCTGTGTGTGTATGAGGTGTACAGAGCGGAGCTGTGTGTGTATGAGGTGTACAGAGCGGAGCTGTGTGTGTACGAGGTGTACAGAGCGGAGCAGTGTGTCTACGAGGTGTACGAAAGGGAGCCGAGTGTGTATGAGGTGTACGGAGCGGAGCCATGTGTGTACGGAGCGGAGCCGTGTGTGTACGAGGTGTACGGAGCGGAGCCGTGTGTGTACGAGGTGTACAGAGCGGAGCCGTGTGTGTACGAGGTGTACGGAGCAGAGCCACGTGTGTACAGAGCAGAGCCATGTGTGTATGATGTATAAGGAGTGGAGCCATGTGTGATGGGTACGGAACTGAGCAACGGTGAATGGGGATGTTATCAGGCATGACCTGGGCACATTGAAGCCTAAGATGGCGAGCACTACTTGAGAAAGAATGACGATAACATCATGAGGGACATAAACAGTGAGGGGAAAAGTTAGAATCATTTCAGCAGACTTATCCAAGAGAAGCAGCACTGCATTTATGGCTCTCAAACAAGAGGGGGCACCTCTGGCTACGGGGTCTAGGCGGGTGGAGTAGTAGGCCACCGGTCGCTATTGATCGCCATGGACTTGGGTGAGTACACCAGAAGCATGACATGACAGTGCAGCCTGAAAGGTTCTGAGTAGTCTAGGAGGCCTAAGGCCGGAGCGGTAACAATGGTCAGTTTGAGGGTATAGAAGTTTTCTAGGGCCTCAGATGCCAGTTGGAAAGGCTTCGTGGATAGGCAATCATATAGTGCCTGCATAAGGGCGGAGGCATTTCTAATCCATATGATACAATATGATACAAGGCCAAGAAAAGTTCCCAGGGCTGCAGGATTGGAAGGAGGGGTGAGTACCTCAATTGCTTTACTCCTGCAGAAATACAGTGGCCAAAAAACGTGACAGTTGTACAGCAAAACTGGAGTTTCATTTTAGAAACTTTGCAGCCACTGTCGGCACGGAATTGTAGCAGGGACAGAATGTTTTCAACACAGTCCTCTTCACTGGGGCAGCAAAGGAGTAGGTCATCAACATACTGGAGAAGGACTGCCTGGTCTGATGGTCTGTGCCAGTCCTCTAGGACTGAAGACATGGCAGCCATGTATTGGCTGGGTGAATTTTGGGCACCTTAGGGGAGTACCACCCAGGTGTACTGTTTGCTCTGGTGTGTAAAGGCAAATACCAAGGGTGGAGTGGTATGGAGAAGAAAACATTGGCTAGATCAATGACCGTGAAATGGGTGGCCGGGTGAGGGATTTGTGCCAATAGGGTATTCGGGTTAGACACAATGGGCGTATTTGAGACAGTGGCCTCATTAACTGTCCGCAGGTCATGTACTGGGCAGGCTGACCTTTCTCTACCTTTTTCTTGACTGGGAACAGTAAGGTATTGCATGGTGATGTAATTTCAACAATAACCCCTTTTTCTAAGAACTCCACTGTCTTGGATATTGTATCTCCCTGCACCATATTCAATAGGAACTGTGGCTTCCTCGGCAAAGGGGCTCCTGGCTTTAAATCAACTCTTAACTGGAGGCACAGACAAGCAGCCTACATCTGCTGGCCCATTGGCCCAGAGGTATTCTGGTATAGCAGACAGAAACTGTTCAGTCTCCTCCTCGGAGCATACTGTGACAAACATGGGCCAAGGGTTATAATCACAGGCAGCCAATAGGCAAACCTCCTCATTGTTTAGGGTACCAGAGAGTCGCACAGTACCATCCTCCAGATACTGTATGTTGGCACAAATCTTCTGCAGCAGGTCAGCACCAAGAAGATTCCCAGGAGCGGTGTCACTGACTAGGAGTCGGTTCAGGGTGGACTGATTGGATTAGAAAGAACCTGTAATGGGGTATGTCAGTGGGGTGTGTATGGTTTTATCTTCTACCCCAACACAAGGAAGAGACTGCTTGGATAGACAGCATCTAAATCTTTCCTGGATACTGATTTGGCTGCACCAGTGTCAATGAGAAAAGGCATAGGATCACTGTTGGCAATTGAAATGGGGATAATGGGTTCGGGACCAAAATTACTGAGGGACATTACACACACAGGTTCTGACTCTGGTTTGCCATATTCTTAGCTAGACACTGACTCCCCTGCTGGAGAAGGGGTAGGGGGGATTATCATCCTCTGCTCTGTGTCTAGGAGAGAGCTTGCAGTTTCTCTTTGTGTGTCCAAGCTTTCCACAATTCCAACATGTGACATTTCGTTGTCCTTGCCTGGTCTGGTCCCCTTTTTGGGTCTGATCAAACATAAGAGGGGCTCTAGATCGGGGTTTTGCCTTGTTATTCAGGGCATTTGTTGCTTCCACGCCCTTGGCTACTTGGACAAATGTACCTGGAGATATAGTCCGGTACTCCGGGCAGGACACTATTAGTTGCTCTTTAATTACACGCTTTAACCTTTCAAAAAAGCACAGGTGTTATGACCTGGTGGTCAGGACAATAATGGACCTGGTGGTTAAGAGCACACGGAATGACCTGATAGTTACTGATAATAAGGACGAGCTCTGGGACGTGGGAACTCTGCTGACCGTAATCCCTAATCCTATCACGCACACTAGAAATAGCCGTGGATTGCGCCTAACGCTCCCTATGCAACTCGGCACAGCCTAAGGAACTAGCTAGCCCTGAAGATAGAAAAATAAAGCCTACCTTGCCTCAGAGAAATTCCCCAAAGGAAAAGGCAGCCCCCCACATATAATGACTGTGAGTAAAGATGAAAATACAAACACAGAGATGAAATAGATTTAGCAAAGTGAGGCCCGACTAACTGAACAGACTGAGGATAGGAAAGGTTGCTTTGTGATCAGCACAAAAACCTACAAAAAGACCACGCAGAGGGCGCAAAAAGACCCCTCTGCGTCCCAGAGCTTCCAGCAAGCAAGACAACAATAAAAATAGCAAGCTTGATAGGAAAATAGCAAACCAAAGAAAAACAAGCAGGAACTTAACTTCTGCTGGGAAGACAGGTCACAAGAACGATCCAGGAGAGAACTAGACCAATACTGGAACATTGACAGGTGGCATGGAGCAAAGATCTAAGTGGAGTTAAATAGAGCAGCCAGCTAACGAATTAACCTCGTCACCTGTGGAAGGAAACTCAGAAACACCCACCAGAGGAAGTCCATGGACAGAACCAGCCGAAGTACCATTCATGACCACAGGAGGGAGCCCGACAACAGAATTCACAACAGTACCCCCCCCTTGAGGAGGGGTCATCGAACCCTCACCAGAGCCCCCAGGCCGACCAGGATGAGCCAAATGAAAGGCACGAACCAGATCGGCAGCATGAACATCAAAGGCAAAAACCCAGGAATTATCTTCCTGACCATAACCCTTCCACTTGACCAGGTACTGGAGTTTCCGTCTCGAAACACGAGAATCCAAAATCTTCTCCACCACATACTCCAACTCCCCCTCAACCAACACCGGGGCAGAAAGATCAACGGATGGAACCACAGGCGCCATGTATCTCCGCAATAACGACCTATGGAACACATTATGGATGGCAAAAGAAGCAGGAAGGGCCAAACGAAATGACACAGGATTGATAACCTCAGAAATCTTATACGGACCAATGAAACGAGGCTTAAACTTAGGAGAAGAAACCTTCATAGGAACATAACGAGACGACAACCAAACCAAATCCCCAACACGAAGTCGGGGACCCACACAGCGCCGGCGGTTAGCGAAACGTTGAGCCTTCTCCTGGGACAATGTCAAATTGTCCACCACATGAGTCCAAATCTGCTGCAACCTATCCACCACAGTATCTACACCAGGACAGTCCGAAGACTCAACCTGCCCTGAAGAGAAACAAGGATGGAAACCAGAATTGCAGAAAAACGGCGAAACCAAAGTAGCTGAGCTGGCCCGATTTTTAAGGCGAACTCAGCCAACGGCAAAAAGGACACCCAATCATCCTGATCAGCAGAAACAAAGCATCTCAGATATGTTTCCATAGTTTGATTAGTTTGTTCGGTTTGGCCATTTGTCTGAGGATGGAAAGCCGAGGAAAAAGACAAATCAATGCCCATCCTTGCACAAAAGGATCGCCAAAACCTCGAAACAAACTGGGAACCTCTGTCAGAAACGATGTTCTCCGGGATACCATGTAAACGAAACACTTGCTGGAAAAATAATGGCACCAAATCAGAGGAGGAAGGCAATTTAGACAAAGGTACCAAATGGACCATCTTAGAAAAGCGATCACAAACCACCCAAATGACCGACATCTTTTGAGAGACGGGGAGATCCGAAATAAAATCCATAGAAATATGCGTCCAGGGCCTCTTCGGGACCGGCAAGGGCAAAAGCAACCCACTGGCACGAGAACAGCAGGGCTTAGCCCGAGCACAAGTCCCACAGGACTGCACAAAAGAACGCACATCCCGTGACAAAGACGGCCACCAAAAGGATCTAGCCACCAAATCTCTGGTACCAAAGATTCCAGGATGCCCAGCCAACACTGAACAATGAATCTCAGAGATAACTCTACTAGTCCATCTATCAGGGACAAACAGTTTCTCCGCTGGGCAACGGTCAGGTCTATCAGCCTGAAATTTTTGAAGCACCCGCCGCAAATCAGGGGAGATGGCAGACAAAATTACCCCCTCTTTGAGAATACCCGCCGACTCAGGAACACCCGGAGAGTCAGGCACAAAACTCCTTGACAGGGCATCAGCCTTCACATTCTTAGAGCCCGGAAGGTACGAAACCACAAAATCAAAACGGGAGAAAAATAACGACCATCGAGCCTGTCTCGGATTCAACCGTTTGGCAGACTCAAGATAAATCAAATTCTTGTGATCTGTCAAGACCACCACGCTGTTATGTTTGCTAATGACAGGTGTTATGAAGGCAATCCAGAAACACAGTGTGCTTAGCGATCAGAGCGCACACAGTGATCTGACAAATACCCAAAAATACAAGAACGAGCTCTGAGACGTGGAAACTCTGTAGACTGCACACCTGATCCTATCCTAAACACAACTAAAAGCGGCTGTGGATTGCGCCTAACAACTACCTAGGCAACTCGGCACAGCCTAAGAAACTAGCTAGCCTGAAGATAGAAAAATAGGCCTGACTTGCCCCAGAGAAATTCCCCAAAGGAAAAGGCAGCCCCCCACATATAATGACTGTGAGTAAGATGAAAAGACAAAACGTAGGGATGAAATAGATTCAGCAAAGTGGGGCCCGATATTCTAGGACAGAGCGAGGACAGTAAAGCGAACTTTGCAGTCTACAAAAAACCCTAAAGCAAAACCACGCAAAGGGGGCAAAAAAACCCCACCGTGCCGAACTAACGGCACGGCGGTACACCCTTTGCGTCTCAGAGCTTCCAGCAAAACAAAAGACAAGCTGGACAGAAAAAAAGCAACAAAAAAGCAAAAAGCACTTAGCTATACAGAGCAGCAGGTCACAGGAACAATCAGGAGAAGCTCAGATCCAACACTGAAACATTGACAAGGAGCAAGGATAGCAGCATCAGGCGGAGTTAAGTAATGAAGCAGTTAACGAGCTCACCAGAACACCTGAGGGAGGAAGCTCAGAAGCTGCAGTACCGCTTGTGATCACAGGAGTGAATTCAGCCACAGAATTCACAACAGTACCCCCCCCTTGAGGAGGGGTCACCGAACCCTCACCAGAGCCCCCAGGCCGACCAGGATGAGCCGCATGAAAGGCACGAACAAGATCGGAAGCATGAACATCAGAGGCAAAAACCCAGGAATTATCTTCCTGAGCATAACCCTTCCATTTAACCAGATACTGGAGTTTCCGTCTAGAAACACGAGAATCCAAAATCTTCTCCACAACAACGACCTATGGAATACATTATGTATGGAAAAGGAGTCTGGGAGGGTCAAACGAAAAGACACAGGATTGAGAACCTCAGAAATCCTATATGGACCAATAAAACGAGGTTTAAATTTAGGAGAGGAAACCTTAGTAGTGTAGCATAACTACTATTCGTCAAACTCAATCTGACAGGTGCCCCGCCCCTATCAAAGTGTATCAAAATGTGTAACCCCTCCCCTCCCCTTGTCTGACGGCTGGTAGCCAGCTGTCCCTCCTTGTTTGATTACCCCTTTTGATATAGTTTAATATAGTTTAATTTGTTGTAGTTTTGATATTATTCCCGTATTTTGTGGAATAACACATGTTTATAATTATAGCCTAGTCGTGTATTTATTTTACACGTGGTTTATAACACCTTTCTCATTTGTTTTATAATAGATTTTATACGTAGCCCCGAGTTTGATTCTGTAAGCTTTTGTTTTATTCACAGTGTATTCATATAGTGGTGAACTTAAAGCTGTTTATATGTGTCTCTACTGAACACTATGGTGAACATTAACTAAATGTTTATTTTCACAAACAGAGAATCTGCTGTGGGTATTTGCAGTGTATTCATATAGTGGAGAACTTAAAGCTGTCTATTTGTTTTTGTAAATGGTGAACACTAACTAAATGGTGAACATTACCTAAATGTTTAGGTTAACTGCGGTTCAGAGGTTTATAACACCTAGGTCAATTGTTGTTGTATTTGCGTACCCAATAAATGTTTATTTTCACAAGCAGAAGAGGCAGCTTTTCTGTTTGTACATGTATTGTACCTGAAGGTTATTGCGGGTCATGTGCCAAGGCATTGGTTTCTATAACGCCGAATGTTTGATATTTGCTTTCTCTTTTTTGTGTCCCGAAGATGGCATCTGAGAAGTTATTTAGCTGTTATCTGTGGGGCATTGTAAGCTGTGTTTATTCACAGTGTAGCAGATTTTCTCCTTGTGGCTGCCTTATATACACAAACAGAAGAGTTACTGGACAACTTATTTCTGATATATATATATATATATATATATATATAATATGCACCAATGTTACAACACAAGCTATAATATGACCCAATGTTACAACACAAGTAAGAAGCGGCGTGTTTTATACGAATAAAAACCAAAGACACGATATTGTAAAAAATTAAAAAAAAAAAAAGATTTATTTCTCACAATAAAACAACAGCTCAAATTTTAAGTTAGCTAACAGCATGATGCTGGCAAATGCATCTTTGCGGTATCTGATAACGACACGATGAACAAAGGACTGCGCCTGAAAATCTTGATGTCACAAAATCTGATACGGCTTTATCATTATTCTGCATGTCAGACGTAAAATTTTGTAAAATCTTCTTAAATGGAAAGCCTCGCGCTAAGTGGTATAATACATATATGCAATAATGACCGCATACACGGCTATACAAATCTTGAATTTGTGCGCTCTGATAACAATAAGAATAACAATTCTTGTTCAGGAATGTCACAAAAGCGCGTGGAAAGATAATATTATCCGCATGGAAGCCGTAACTGTCAAAAAATATGCCCGTCTTATCGTCGCAGAGTATGATTAATATCCAGTGGCGACCAGCTTGATTCGCCGGGTCTGTATTCACAATATATGCCGCGGGTCTCTGAGTCACTCTTTCTGCCGGAAGCAAATCACACGGAAACACACCGGCGAATATGCGGTCTGTATAATTATCGGACCGCGCTACAACTGTAAGCTGCAGACTGTCCATCGTTGCTTAATTAAAATCGTACAAGATCTCTCGCCTGTTATTAATTTCCAGAATGGTGTGGTTGACTGCAAAGACAATCATATTTATCGTGTGGGGTGTCGCTATCGCAAAGCGGACTTCAGCACACAGATTACCTGTTTTAATGAGCGAGAAATGGCCTCCAGGCTCTTGATCAGGCGATAAATCAAAAGCAAATAGCGTGAAGCCAGCCATAAATTCTTCACGATCTATCGCCATGGCACAATCAGCCTTTTGCTTGCCCGATATATGGGCAAGCTCCATATATTCTCTGATGGCTAAATCAGCATTAAAATTAGGATTATAAGGCCTCGCGGGTATCTGCTGACCATCCAGATATAATGCCGCGTTGCTGACGTGGTAGTGGTGAAAGTCCAGTGGGTTTTTTGTATAAGAACCGCTGAAGCCCTCATTATCTACAAACCCCAATATAACAGTTTTTGGTATCTGTCCTAGGAAGAGGTTCTCGTGGTTCGTGATCCGTGTCCCTGCGGCGATGCTGTACACTTTCAGGCATGTTCGGTCAACAGCGTACTTGGCTGTAGCGGCTAGGAGGGCCTGGCTGTGGCCGATTCGGACAGCCGGTGATACCTGCACTCTTTTCACATAGAGAGCCGCCTGCGAGATTTGTACCTTCAGCGGCTCGGCTTCTGCGGACATGAGGCAGAAAGTATCCTTATTTCTTGACAGCTTAACCTTAAGGTCAAGGCCGTTCAATATTAACTTTGGCTGGTTAAATATATCCCCAAAAATGGGTCCCAAAAGGTCGATGGGTTTTGAGTGAGAGGCGGCACTGGCTCTTTTGATAAATCCCGCATTTGCACCATCCAGGCGCCTGTCATTATGATGCCCCGCAGTGTCTTTATAGAACAAACCGGCTGTAAATTGCGATGCCAGCGTCTGTGAACTGTAATTTAAAAGGGTCTCTATGTACGCTCTATAGCTGTAGAGATTGTCCGATTGTGAGATAAGTCGGTCTCCCAGAGTAATATCGACCTGGTTAAAAAGAGTGGCTAGAGGGTAGTTTATGAGCGCCACACGCGCACCATCGGCGATGGCCGTATTATCCTGCTTCACGATGCGACAGCTTATGTACAGCAGCGTGTTGTTCAGATCATAATAATAATCACTGCTACCAGATATGTAAAACTCCAACGGTCCATTGTCTGACAGAGCAGCAACCGGCTGTACTTCTACAAATAGAGATTTCTCGATACTTGTTTGAGTCGGTGGTACGGCAAAAATATCCAGTTCAGATTTTGCGCACTCTACAGAAGCGTCATGCAGGAAAGCCATGGTAACTGATTAGAAGATGTCGTCCGCAGAGCGTCTTACTCGTTTCTGACGGGGCCGTCTCTTGGATGTAGTTTTATTCATGAGCATCGGCGGTAAAGGAGGGCAAACGCGCCGCTTTCTTTTTTGGGCTTTTTTAGCGACATAGATTATCCCAGATCCGTCTTGCTGTGTTGGCGTATTTATCCTTTTCATAAGGGCCGTCGATGCTGATGTCACGGCATCTGCAGCGATGTTCCGGGCAGCCGTCCGAACGTGTGGTTTTACTAATTCTAAGCCTTTTCTGAAAAGCGGCACGGCGCGACGAAATAAGCCTTTAAATAGTCCTGCCAGTCCAGAGCCATACATGTACTCGCTCCCGCGGAACCCCTCTAATCCGTGCCCGACTGGGCAGTATAGTAGCGGGCATAAACAGCAGGATCTCCATACACCCTTTGAGACAGCATTTTATCGTGTCAATGCTGGCGAGGTCTAAAATGTAATCGCACTATACACTTGCCGTATCTTAATTTAACTGGCGTGCCCTGGTCCGACATGACTGTAATGTTTATGGAGTCAAAGTGTTGCTTGCACAGCGGTATGTAATCGGGCCGTGAGTAGCGCACCGTGACAATATCATTATCATCGCCGCTAACTTCTACGGTTCGTAGCAGTTGAACGTAAATGTCGCCTACAAGTTGATGTTGAATTATATCAGTGTATACAAAAAGCGAATAAAAACCAGCTTTTGAATCGGGGTAAAAGCGGCGATTCCACGGCATTAAAGCAACGGGGGAGTCATCGACGGTCTGCAGTCCGAAAATAAATTTTAACTTAGTACCCAGAGCAAACTGTATAGGGGATGGGTCGGTCAGGATCACCTCGCGGCGTAGCTCATCATACCGTATTCTGTAGGCAGGCGTAGATAAATACAGCGCTTCTATTCGGGCATTGACCGCGCCAACTAGCTTAGGAATGGACGAGTAAAATCCTGATTTTATGTGATACTGTACTAAAGGTTCGCCGTGTTTAGCCGCGTAGAAGCTCCCTTCAAAAGCATCAAACGTGTTCCACGTATGGGGGTACTGTATTTCCGTTAATGCCACCTCATAATCTGCCGAAAGATGAACGGCCCGCGCTAACTTGGTATTGTACTCCGATATTGTGTTTTCGGGGTAGATTTTAATTGACGAATTACTGGGGAGTGTCACAAAAAACGAGCCCGCTTCCATGGTTATATATCTGTCAACTCCGAGGCCGGGATCCAACTATTGAATTTTTCGGGGTAGCCCAGCCATTTGACAAAGCAGTGACTCACACCCCTGACACGTTTTTTTCTCAAAATTTTTTCTACTCTGTAGACACGAGCCTCATCCATAGGTATTTTTTGCAGCTCTTCCTTATAAAATGACCCCTCTACAGGCTCCCCGGCTAAATCACTGATTTTATAAAGGGGTTTATGAAATTTATTGGAGACGCCGGTGATTAAAAAAATCTCATCGCTGTACGTCTTCTTATAGCCCTTACAGAAGGTCGATTTATAGCGCGATATTCTCACATGAGAGCCAACCGTTAAAGACGGTTTAATCGGTTTATTAGTAATAGTAGAACTGTAAATATTGCGCCAGATTTGCATCACGTGTCTCTGACACAGACGCGGGACTACAGCGGATCGTTGAGTGGTACGTATGGTTGTAGCTATGCAGTAAATCCGGTAAAATATCAATATACCTAAAGGTATTATGATGCGTAAGATAGCGCCACATACGGGTTTTTAATGTGCGATTAAAACGCTCGACCATAGCGGCTTTTACATCATTGTTTGTAAAAAAGTGATGAATATTGTGCGTATTACATAGTTGCTTGAGTGATGAATTTATAAATTCTTTGCCGCGATCCGTCTGCAGTTTCTTCGGTATGCGCTTATCATTTTGAAATATTAATTCGAACGATCTGGCGACACTAGCGCCTGTCTTGTTTGTCAAGGCCACGCACCATGCGTATCTCGATAGAACATCAATCACCGTCAGGATGTATTTGACATTATCATTTTCCCTTGAATAGTCAATTAAACTTACGAGATCCGCCTGCCACTGCGCATCAATGGCCGAGACGTAAATTTTATTTGTCAAAAAGCGTTTTCTAGCAGGCTTGTGTAGCGTGTAGGTGTCTTGCTTATTCAACCAAGCAATAACATCAGATTTCTTTATTCCGCGCGCTCTTGCAGATCTAAATAATTTGTCAATACCCGAGAACGATCCGGGTTCCTCGCTTGTAAAATATTGTTTTTCTAATATGGCATCATACGATTTAGACGTCATGATTGATTAAAATGATTGTGGCTCATTAATCAAAAGCCTGCTTCTTTCAGAAATTCAGCTGTATAAAAAATCCTGTTTTAATCCGGCTATATCATGCGTGAGTTAATGCATGCATTAATTGCCTGTATGGTTGTGCTCAGGGTGTTAACAGAAGGCGTGTGATGGGCGTAACTGAGTGTGTTTCTGGGTGTTAACAGGTGAGCTGTTTTCTGACACTCAGGATAAATACAACTGGCTGCAGCACTTACTACAGCAGACATCCATCAGGAGCCAGACTAGACTAAAAGCCGTGCTATTCTAAATGTAAGTATATAAGACAGTTGTCTTATTATTCGCAAATGCTTAATTATATTTAACTATGTATCTCTAAAACCATAATTAAGGATGTTATTTGTTTAATAAGTTAGTGTTATACTGAAGGCTAGATGCATATTTAGTAGCGCTGTATAATATAGTTTTAGTGCATAAACATAATTGTGAACCGTAATTAATATAGAAAGACTTAGCCGCGGACAACTATTATAACATAATTTATGTAATACAGTAGTTAATAACTGTTAATACGCCCTAACTAGCGCATACAGCGCTTACTTACTACCTGTGTTTTGTTTAACATAGACATATTTATAGTCATATTTATACAGTAGCGGCATATTTAGTGGCGCTGTGTAATATAGTTTTACCGCAAAAAACCATATTTGTGGCGCATAATTAATATAGAAAGACTTAGCCGTATTACCCATGATTTGCTTAGTATAAGCAAAGTTATACACGGGCCGCAGTTTTATTTGTTGTGTATATAAATGAGCTTGACGAGTGGTAGCGTGTGGTTAATATAGATTGCGCAAAAAATTTACACAGATAATTTATTTTAGATGGAATCCCAAAATTTTTCGGCTTTTTCCAGTCAAGTTGCGGATTCGGTACTCGGTATGTTTCAAGATTTATATACATGTATCTGATAGTGGCCCATTCTAAGTAAGGATTGTTTATTTCATATTATCTTATATTGTTTATTCTTTTTTGTTTAAGCTGAATTAATCAGGGCCCTCCCCGATAATCTAGATGAATTTACCAGGAACACCCCCGATGCTGTAGATGAATTTACCAGGAACACCCCCGATGCTGTAGATGAATTTACCAGGAACACCCCCGATGCTGTAGATGAATTTATCAGCAACTACAGCGATGATTTTTTAAACGGCTTCAGCGTGCCTGCTCTGGAGTGTGGCGCTGCTGTGGGGGCTTTGACTCAGGCCATCATAGGTGCGTTGTGTGACTGCTGTGTATGTGTGTGTGTGTGTGTGTGTGTGTGCGTATATAGCTTTTAAGTATTTAGACGTGTAAATATATATATTAATTCTTTACAGATGTCGACATGCTTCCAGAACCAACCACCACGGAACACAATCAGCTGCCTGTTGAGGAACTGGTGTACCAGACCCCCACGCCGAGAAACAGCCCTGATTCTAGAGCCCCTAAAAAACAGCTCGGACCGGGGTGCCGGAAAGGAAAAGGTGAGAATCGTATGAAAAGTTTTTGCACAACCGCTCTGCGAAAAGCCACCACGCCTCTACTAAGGCCTGTATCTTTATTTATAGCTTGTAAACTGAAGCCTAGAAGAATTTTCACAAAAGAGAATATACCGGCGCTAATGGAGAGCCTCGCAGAAGCTACAGAAGACGCCACGGCAATCATTCACCACACATCGCTAGCCCGTAAGTGTATATTTTGGTATACATGCACAGTCTCTGTACAATCAATGATACACGTGCTTCACCATTGAGATCCAGGGCACACACATATCTGACACATGTATAATCTTTCCTGCAGCTAAGCGCAGCGACCTGCGTCGGTCTCACACATATCTGACACATGTATAATCTTTCCTACAGCTAAGCGCAGCGGCCTGCGACGGTCTCGCACATATCTGACACACGTATAATCTTTCCTGCAGCTAAGCGCAGCGGCCTGCGACGGTCGCGCACATATCTGACACATGTATAATCTTTCCTACAGCTAAGCGCAAAGTCATGAGAAAAACACCTCCAGCACCTCTACAGCCGCTACAGATCATCGAGAATGGCGCAGCACCAGCGTGGCCGGCGATACAGACGGCTAATGGAGCTGTTAGAGCATATCCGCTATCACCGATCTGCGTGGTGCAGGATGCAGGAAACACTGTACCGTCGGACCATCGTGAAATACCCCATTCAAGCACCGGACAGCCATCGACAATCCGTGTGAATGACCCCGCGCTACTATATCCAGAAGTGGTCGAGGCACCCCGAAAACATAAGCGAAAAACAAAACATGTTACAGAGCCACCAACCGCATACTGCGCCGTGGGTGCAACAGCCACGATGACTCGTGAAGAGTATGATCGCGAGATTGATCAGCTCGCTGATGGTAAGCAACCATCCGTAGAACCGCTCATTATACGTATGTCCCACACTATGCATCCGAAAGCGACATGTCTAACTGTACCTACTAATGCCTCTGGGGTCGGACCCTCAGGAGCCTCTAATTTGGGTGACATATCTCATGTCTGTGTATCTAACTCTGTTAATGTTAAGAAACGGTCAAAGAGGTCGCGACCGGCTGATGCTAAGGTGTGTAAAGAGCTTAAGGTGTGTAAAAAGCCAAGGATTCATGCGCCAGCTACAGATCTGCCGCATGAATCCCGCAGCTGGGGCCCCGTTGAAATGCTTGTGTTTCAGGAACACTTCGTCCGCTACTTACGCTACAAACGCTGGGTCCCCAAAATAATGTTTTTTTGCGATACTTTTGAAAAATTATCAACACAAAGCCCAACACAGGCTAATAAGTCCGAACTATACGCACTTCGGAGCCTGCTGCTGGATGGCGAGATAACAACTACAGCGACCCCATTATGACTAGATATGGTCGGCTACGGCCTGCATAAACCACCTAAACTAACACTACCCAGGTATAATAGGGCTAGAGTTATAAAGAGGGCTCTAAAATTGTTGGTCAGCGCTAGACGGGCGCTACGCTCTAGGAGGCGTCGTGGTGACATGTGTCCTGCAGGGCCTCTACAGACACCACAGACGTCGTCACAAGAGTCAGAACACCAAACACATAGTCCAGGCAGCTCTGCAGACGCCGCACATGCATCTACACAAAATTCACAAGCCGCAGACGCTGACACTGCTGGTAATGTGCGGAGCCCCGATCATACAGTATTTTTGCAACACATCCATCATCATGAAAGAGCCCTCCGCAATTTCAACGGCCATATACATACAGATCATTTTAGATTTGTAAATTTGGAGCGTGTACGATCATTTGAAGAGGGCTTGAATATTGTTCATGAAGGCATTCAGGCATTACTGGATAGAATCATCAGGGACATTGAACCTGGCGACTTTGTACAGTTAAGGTTTGATGCCGGCGATACTTTAGACCCTATTTTCACTACAAAACAGACCCGTGAAGATTTTAATTCCGAATCTTTTTTAAATGCTGTTGCCCGCGCACTTCAAAGTAACAGTGAATGCATCATTAAAAACCGCCGCGGTGGTGTAAATAGGCGCTTGAAATCTATAGCGAGCAGTCAGATCATTAAACAAAAGAGACAATGGCTGTATGATTTTAACAATTACACGACAAATCTGTGTTTGGCTGCTAGTGTGTGCGCCCTGATGGACGACACGGATGCCACTGATGGTGTTTTACTGAGCCGTTCTAAAAACATACACGCAGCACTGGGCATCCCTGATGATCAATTAGTGAGTTTTAGCGACATCCCTGCATTTGAAAAATATTTGGGGGTCACCATTAAAGTACTGTACTATAGTCAGGGCGATTGGCGCTACTTTCAGAGCGACAATACAGCTAGTGGTAAAACCGTATTCATATTGTTCCATGATAATCACTACTACGGGATCAAAAATATGAAGGGTTTTATCGGCGCTAAGCACTTTTGTGAGCTCTGCAATTCAGTGTTTCACCACAAAAACAACCACTCCTGCCAGTATTTGTGTAAAGCCTGTCAGAGAGAGAATTGTGAAGAAAGCAGTGCCAACCAGCAGCCCAGGTGTCCTGTTTGCAGAGTTTATTGCCGCTCGAGCAAGTGCTTAGATTATCACAAACAATTGGGTTTAGGCGACCCGGCATTCTGCAGACTTAAAACATTTTGTGATAAATGCAACCGTTTTGTCCCCAGAAATAGCGAAACAGAGCATAAATGTAATGGTTTGCACTGTCCTGTATGTCGCAGACATATAAATAAATTCGATGCCCATCTTTGTTACATGCGGAAGTATGTAGCACAGGATGAGTCAGATTGCTATATCTTTTATGATTTTGAATGTATGCAGGAGACAGGCACGCACGTCCCGAATTACATTTATGCTACAACGCTGTATGGCCACCCCTCCTGGGAGTTTGAGGGTGATACCTGTACACATGACTTTGTTCAGTTCTTTACAAGCGGTAAATTTTCAGATCATACATTTATTGCCCACAATGGCGGACGATACGACGCATACTTTATTGTTAAGGAACTGATTTCTGAAAAACTACAAGTACAGTTGATAACCCAAGGTGGTCGTCTCTTGTGTGTGTCGCTACCCGATTTGTCTATAAGGTTCATAGACTCTCTAAATTTTATCCCCATGAAACTCAGTAAATTACCACAGGCCATGGGCTTTCCAGGAGGCAAAGGACATTTTCCACACTTTTTCAATACCAGAGAAAACCAAAACTATGTAGGTCCCATACCTGATGTAAAATATTATGGGGTGGAGTACATGTCACCTGGTGAGAAGGTAGAGTTCCTGGAGTGGTATGCGACACAGGTAAATACAACTTTTGACTTCAAGGCCGAGCTAAAATCTTATTGCAAACAAGATGTTGAAATTTTGAGACACGCCTGCGAGATCTATAGAGAGCGTATTATGCAGATGACGCAGAAAAATGTTAAAAAATACTGTAGGCGACAAAAGCAGAGGATTGTAGTGAGCAGATGTGTTGATCCTTTTCAGCTCATCACCCTGGCTTCGGTGTGTATGACAATGTACCGGTTTAAATTTCTTCCAAAAAAGACAATCGCCATTTTACCTGGTGATAATTATCACAAGGCAAAAAAGCGATACTCGACACCCGCTATACAGTGGCTCATGTATGTAGCCCACTCTGAGAACAGCGACATACAGCACGCTTTGAGAGGCGGTGAAAAACAGGTCGGGAAGTATTTTCTAGATGGTTATGCCTATGTTAGCGGCCAGCACATAGCCTTTGAATTTCAGGGGTGTTTTTACCACGGATGTCCCGTGTGCTATAATGAAAATGACACGAATAAGGTCACGAGTACGTCCTACGGCCAGTTATATTACGCCTTTTTAGCTAAAAAGCGTTACTTACAGTGCTGCGGGTACACAGTAAGAGTGATGTGGGAGCATGAGTGGAATGAAATGATTGAAAATGATTCTAACCTTCAAACATTTCTTCGCCAGATGGAATTCCCCGTTCCTTTAGACCCCCGTGATGCGCTTTATGGCGGGCGAACTAACGCCATTAAGCTCTATCACCATCTGGAAGAAGGGGAGACTTTACATTACTACGATTTCACCAGTCTGTACCCCTTTGTAAACAAAACTAAAACATACCCTGTAGGCCATCCAGACATCATCTATGACAATTTTGGATTCATTAAAAAATACTTTGGCATTGCTAGAGTCAAGGTCTACCCGCCGAGAGATTTATTTTTTCCAGTTCTACCGGTAAAACTCAACAAAAAATTAATGTTTCCCCTTTGCTACACATGCGCTGCAAATTCCCAGACAGATATTTGTGCCCACAGTGATGAAGAACGGGCGCTGACAGGCACCTGGTGCACTATAGAGCTCGAGATGGCTATAGAAAAAGGGTATCGGATCGCCCACATCTATGAAATATGGCATTTTCCTAAAACCACTGATGATCTGTTTGCTCCCTACATTAAATTACATCTTAGGGATAAGCAGGAAGCCTCTGGTTATCCTAGCTGGTGCACTGATGACGCCAAGAAACGGCAGTACATTGACTCTTTTCTTGAAAAAGAAGGTGTCCAATTACGGCCTGAAAATATAGCTGTCAATCCTGCTAAGCGCCAGATCTCCAAGCTTTTCTTAAATTCTTTATGGGGAAAGTTTGCGCAGAGATCTAATCTATCATGTACCAGCATTGTTAGGGATCCGGATGAGCTTTTTAAGTATTTGTTCCTGCCTTACTATGACATTTCGATGTTACATTTCCTTGATGATGACACCGCAACCATTAACTGGAAATATGCAAAAGGCCACCACACACTCAACAAAAACACAAACATTTTTATAGCGTGTTTTACAACAGCGTATGCTCGGTTAGAGCTCTATTCGCTGCTGGACCGGCTGCAGGAGAGATGCCTTTATCACGACACAGATTCAGTTATTTTTGTACAGAGAGACGGTGAGTGGCAACCGCCTTTAGGCGATTACCTGGGGGAGCTGACCAGTGAAATACCCGATGGTACACACATCACAGAATTTGTATCCGCGGGCCCCAAAACTTACGGCTACAAACTCAACACCGGTAAAACTGTCTTAAAAGTTAAGGGGATAACACTAAATGTTGGTAACTCTCAATCTATTAATTTCAACAGTCTGAAAGATCTAGTTCTGGACTACCCGCGCAATTCTGCCACAGAAACTCAGAAACGTATTGTCGTACAGCAGGCGTCCATTGTGAGAAATAAAAAGTACTGGGATATTGAAACAAGGCCATTACGCAAAACACAAAAAGTGTGTTTATACAAAGCGGCGACTATTAGACGATTTCACAACATTACCTTTTGGATATTAGTCGAGTATTGTGATGGATACGCGTCTGCAGCACCCATTCTCGTGCATTCTAGCAGGCCCGTCTAATTCTGGAAAGAGCTATTTTGTAAAACAGCTGCTATATAATATTGAATCTAATTTTTCTCAGAAACCTGATAATATTGTATGGTTTTATTCGTGTTGGCAAAAACTATATGATGAAATCTCTCTCTCTTTTCCCCACGCCAGATTTGTGGAGGGTCTGCCGAATACATTCGTAGATGACGAATTATTCCCACCGGAGAAGGTGAATTTGGCGATTGTTGATGATCTCATGGAGAGTGCTAGTGAGAATTGTGAGATAGAAAAAGCCTTTACCAAGTATGTGCACCACAGAAATCTCAGCATTTTCTACCTGGTGCAAAACATATTTTGTCAGGGCAAGAAAAGCCGTACGATAAATTTAAACACAAAGTACATGGTGCTTTTTAATAACCCCCGAGATAAATTACAAATTTTAACTCTAGCTCGTCAGATGTATCCCGGAAAAACACGTTTTTTCCTAGAAGCTTTTGAGGATGCCACGCGGGAGCCTTACGGGTATTTGCTTGTAGATTTGAGAGCTACTACCCCTGAGGATCTGCGCTTAAGAACTGGGTTGTTTCCACCCGCGCTGCCCGCTGTCTATGTTCAGAAGAAAAACACTTCTAAAAAGTGAATTTTACCCGGTATCAGACATTCTACGCTGTGGGCGTTGTGATGTAAAGATGTCTGAGAGGCGCCGGCGTAACTGGGCTCTCTTAAAAACCCTAGTGAAAGCAACCCCCGCTGTCAGAAAGTCTATTTTGCGCGATGCAAGCAGTGATTTAATTACAGCCATAGGCGAGATTGCTTTAAATATCTTAAAAGGCAGGATTCCGCTGAAAGAGCGCCAAAAAGGTATATTAAAGAAGTGGCGTAAAGCTATAAGAACCCTGAGCGACAGATCTCAGCCCATAAAGAAAAAGAAGCGCCTACTAAAACAGGCCGGCGGGTTTATCAGCCCTCTTTTAGCTTTTGCAATTCCAATAATAACAAGCCTGTTCGCCGGAAGATAATGGAGCATGCAACGAAAATGTATCTAGTCCCCAAACAGGAGCTAGACAAACTAAGACCCGGTACTACAGATAACATACGCGACAGTGTTATTCGACGCCTTGATGGTGAAATTAGCGACATTTTACAGCGTCGTGACATTCCCGATGATGTGAAAATTAAAATGTATAGCTCTGTGCTGCAACGCTACTTGGTACATACGCGACACAGCTCAAAAGAAGTAACGGCTTTAAATCTCGTTAGCCCTCCTGATCCTGGTCAGCAACAATTGCCAAATACCGACTCTGATAAAAATCATGAGATCGCTGAAATTGTCGGTCATATAAACCAAAGATATAAAAAGAATGCTGAATTTTTACTAAACAGGATGCTGCAGAATAAAAATGTCACAGCATGGAATAATAAAACTGAATTTATTTTCAAAGGATCCGTAATACCAGGGTCTAACTTACTGGATTTGGTACGTAGTACAACGCAGAGCCATGCTCTGAACAGTAGAAATTTACCGCCGGGCTGGGATTCATTTATGCAGGCTATGGCAGAGCTAAATGTGCCGTCTACAGTTGTGGGTAACCCTGCTACTAGGAAGCTTTTAGATGAATTAAAAATTACCAACAGTGAGACACGCTCTGTATCTACACCGCAGAAGTTAGCTCCGTCACCCCGTACAATTCAATCTTTACATTCGCCGTCATTAGGTACCACACGCGGAACTCTGCTACCTAAAAAAAGGTCTCTACCGATGCTACAAACCATGTGGCTCACGATGTAAAGAATGTACTGGATAAACGCTGTACTCGTCTTGTAACGCTATATTAATTATTTGTAAGAAGTGTAATTGTTCATTGTACTCACGATGTAAAGAATGTACTAGATAAATGCTGTACTCGTCTTGTAACGCTATATTAATTATTTTGTAAGAAGTGTAATTGTTCTTTAATGTTTTTACTTTTTATATTCTTTGAGCTGTTGTTTTATTGTGAGAAATAAATCTTTTTTTTTTTAAATTTTTTACAATATCGAGTCTTTGGTTTTTATTCGTATAAAACACGCCGCTTCTTACTTGTGTTGTAACATTGGGTCATATTATAGCTTGTGTTGTAACATTGGTGCATATTATATATATATATATATATATATATATATATATATATCAGAAATAAGTTGTCCAGTAACTCTTCTGTTTGTGTATATAAGGCAGCCACAAGGAGAAAATCTGCTACACTGTGAATAAACACAGCTTACAATGCCCCACAGATAACAGCTAAATAACTTCTCAGATCAAACATTCGGCGTTATAAAAACCAATGCCTGGGCACATGACCCGCAATAACCTTCAGGTACAATACATGTACAAACAGAAAAGCTGCCTCTTCTGCTTGTGAAAATAAACATTTATTGGGTACGCAAATACAACAACAATTGACCTAGGTGTTATAAACCTCTGAACCGCAGTTAACCTAAACATTTAGGTAATGTTCACCATTTAGTTAGTGTTCACCATTTACAAAAACAAATAGACAGCTTTAAGTTCTCCACTATATGAATACACTACAAATACCCACAGCAGATTCTCTGTTTGTGAAAATAAACATTTAGTTAATGTTCACCATAGTGTTCAGTAGAGACACATATATAGACAGCTTTAAGTTCACCACTATATGAATACACTGTGAATAAAACAAAAGCTTACAGAATCAAACTCGGGGCTACGTATAAAATCTATTATAAAACAAATGAGAAAGGTGTTATAAACCACGTGTAAAATAAATACACGACTAGGCTATAATTATAAACATGTGTTATTCCACAAAATACGGGAATAATATCAAAACTACAACAAATTAAACTATATTAAACTATATCAAAAGGGGTAATCAAACAAGGAGGGACAGCTGGTTACCAGCCGTCAGACAAGGGGAGGGGAGGGGTTACACATTTTGATACACTTTGATAGGGGCGGGGCACCTGTCAGATTGAGTTTGACGAATAGTAGTTATGCTACACTACTAACCTTCATAGGAATATGACGAGAAGATAACCAAACCAGATCCCCAACACGAAGTCGGGGACCCACATGGCGTCTGCGATTAGCGAAAAGTTGAGCTTTCTCCTGGGACAAGATCAAATTGTCCACTACCTGAGTCCAGATCTGCTGCAACCTATCCACCACAGAATCCCAAAAATGAAACTTTCTGCACACCGAAGAGACACTTTGATCCCTTCACAAACAAAGAGTTAGCACGCAGGACCTGAAAAACCATTCTGACCTGCTTCACATGAGACTCCCAATCATCTGAGAAGATCAAAATGTCATCCAAGTAAACAATCAGGAATTTATCCAGATACTCACGGAAGATGTCATGCATAAAAGACTGAAACACAGATGGAGCATTGGCAAGTCCGAACGGCATCACTAGATACTCAAAATGACCCTCGGGCGTATTGAATGCAGTTTTCCATTCATCTCCTTGCCTGATTCTCACCAGATTATACGCACCACGAAGATCTATCTTAGTGAACCAACTAGCCCCCTTAATCCGAGCAAACAAGTCAGATAACAATGGCAAGGGATACTGAAATTTAACAGTGATCTTATTAAGAAGGCGGTAATCAATACACGGTCTCAGCGAACCATCCTTCTTGGCTACAAAGAAGAACCCTGCTCCCAGTGGTGATGACGATGGGCGAATATGTCCCTTCTCCAGGGATTCCTTCACATAACTGCGCATAGCGGCGTGTTCGGGCACGGATAAATTAAATAATCGACCTTTAGGGAATTTACTACCAGGAATCAAATTGATAGCACAATCACAATCCCTATGCGGAGGTAGAGCATCGGACTTGGGCTCTTCAAATACATCCTGATAATCAGACAAGATCTCTGGGACCTCAGAAGGGGTGGATGACGAAATCGACAAAAATGGAACATCACCATGTACCCCCTGACAACCCCAGCTGGATACCGACATGGAATTCCAATCCAATACTGGATTATGGGTTTGTAGCCATGGCAACCCCAACACGACCACATCATGCAGATTATGCAACACCAGAAAGCGAATAACTTCCTGATGTGCAGGAGCCATGCACATGGTCAGCTGGGCCCAGTATTGAGGTTTATTCTTGGCCAAAGGTGTAGCATCAATTCCTCTCAATGGAATAGGACACCGCAAAGGCTCCAAGAAAAACCCACAACGTTTAGCATAATCCAAATCCATCAGATTCAGGGCAGCGCCCGAATCCACAAACGCCATGACAGAAAACGACGACAAAGAGCATATCAAGGTAATGGACAGAAGGAATTTGGACTGTACAGTACCAATGACGGCAGACCTAGCGGACCGCTTAGTGCGCTTAGGACAATCAGAAATAGCATGAGTGGAATCACCACAGTAGAAACACAGACCATTCAGACGTCTGTATTCCTGCCGTTCAACTCTAGTCATAGTCCTATCGCACTGCATAGGCTCAGGTTTAACCTCAGGCAGTACCGCCAAATGGTGCACAGATTTACGCTCGCGCAAGCGTCGACCGATCTGAATGGCCAAAGACAAAGACTCATTCAAACCAGCAGGCATAGGAAATCCCACCATGACATCCTTAAGAGCCTCAGAGAGACCCTTTCTGATCAAAGCTGCCAGCGCAGATTCATTCCACTGAGTGAGTACTGACCATTTCCTAAATTTCTGACAATATACTTCAATATCATCCTGACCCTGGCACAAAGCCAGCAAATTTTTCTCAGCCTGATCCACTGAATTAGGCTCATCGTACAGCAATCCGAGCGCCAGGAAAAACGCATCGACACTACTCAATGCAGGGTCTCCTGGCGCAAGAGAAAATGCCCAGTCTTGAGGGTCGCCGCGCAAAAAAGAAATAATAATCAAAACCTGTTGAATAGGATTACCAGAAGAATGAGGTTTCAAGGCCAGAAATAGCTTACAATTATTTTTGAAACTTAGAAACTTAGTTCTATCTCCAAAAAACAAATCAGGAATAGGAATTCTTGGTTCTAACATAGATTTCTGATCAATAGTATCTTGAATTTTTTGTACATTTATAACGAGATTATCCATTGAAGAGCACAGACCCTGAATATCCATGTCCACACCTGTGTCCAGAATCACCCAAATGTCTAGGGGGAAAAAAAAACAAGTGAACACAGAGCAGGAAAAAAAAAAAAAAAATGATGTCAGAACTTTTTCTTTCCCTCTATTGAGAATCATTAGTTAGGCTCCTTGTACTGTTATGTTTGCTAATGACAGGTGTTATGAAGGCAATCCAGAAACACAGTGTCCTTAGCGATCAGAGCGCACACAGTGATCTGACAAATACCCAAAAATACAAGAACGAGCTCTGAGACGTGGAAACTCTGTAGACTGCACACCTGATCCTATCCTAAACACAACTAAAAGCGGCTGTGGATTGCGCCTAACAACTACCTAGGCAACTCGGCACAGCCTAAGAAACTAGCTAGCCTGAAGATAGAAAAATAGGCCTGACTTGCCCCAGAGAAATTCCACTGTTATGTTTGCTAATGACAGGTGTTATGAAGGCAATCCAGAAACACAGTGTGCTTAGCGATCAGAGCGCACACAGTGATCTGACAAATACCCAAAGATACAAGAACGAGCTCTGAGACGTGGAAACTCTGTAGACTGCACACCTGATCCTATCCTAAACACAACTAAAAGCGGCTGTGGATTGCGCCTAACAACTACCTAGGCAACTCGGCACAGCCTAAGAAACTAGCTAGCCTGAAGATAGAAAAATAGGCCTGACTTGCCCCAGAGAAATTCCCCAAAGGAAAAGGCAGCCCCCCACATATAATGACTGTGAGTAAGATGAAAAGACAAAACGTAGGGATGAAATAGATTCAGCAAAGTGGGGCCCGATATTCTAGGACAGAGCGAGGACAGTAAAGCGAACTTTGCAGTCTACAAAAAACCCTAAAGCAAAACCACGCAAAGGGGGCAAAAAAAACCCACCGTGCCGAACTAACGGCACGGCGGTACACCCTTTGCGTCTCAGAGCTTCCAGCAAAACAAAAGACAAGCTGGACAGAAAAAAAGCAACAAAAAAGCAAAAAGCACTTAGCTATACAGAGCAGCAGGTCACAGGAACAATCAGGAGAAGCTCAGATCCAACACTGAAACATTGACAAGGAGCAAGGATAGCAGCATCAGGCGGAGTTAAGTAACGAAGCAGTTAACGAGCTCACCAGAACACCTGAGGGAGGAAGCTCAGAAGCTGCAGTACCGCTTGTGATCACAGGAGTGAATTCAGCCACAGAATTCACAACACCACGCGATGCTTGGCTCCTTCAAGCCAATGACGCCACTCCTCGAATGCCCACTTCATGGCCAACAACTCACGATTACCAACATCATAATTACGCTCAGCAGGCGAAAACTTTCTAGAAAAGAAAGCACATGGCTTCATCACCGAGCCATCAGAACTTCTTTGCGACAAAACAGCTCCTGCTCAAATCTCAGAAGCATCAACCTCAACCTGAAACGGGAGCGAAACATCTGGCTGTCACAACACAGGGGCAGAAGAAAAACGACGCTTCAACTCCTGAAAAGCCTCTACAGCTGCAGAAGACCAATTGACCACATCAGCACCCTTCTTGGTCAAATCAGTCAACGGTTTAGCAACAGTAGAAAAATTAGCGATGAAGCGCCGATAAAAATTAGCAAAGCCCAGGAACTTTTGCAGGCTCTTCACAGATGTCGGCTGAGTCCAATCGTAAATGGCCTGGACTTTAACAGGGTCCATCTCGATATTAGAAGGGGAAAAAATGAACCCCAAAAATGAAACCTTCTGAACTCCAAAGAGACACTTTGACCCCTTCACAAACAAGGAATTCGCACGAAGGACCTGGAACACCATTCTGACCTGCTTCACATGAGACTCCCAATCATCCGAAAAGACCAAAATATCATCCAAATACACAATCAGGAATTTATCCAGGTACTCTCGGAAGATGTCATGCATAAAGGACTGAAATACTGATGGAGCATTGGAAAGCCCGAATGGCATAACCAGGTACTCAAAATGGCCCTCGGGCGTATTAAATGCTGTTTTCCATTCATCGCCTTGTTTAATACGCACAAGATTATACGCCCCTCGAAGATCTATCTTGGTGAACCAACTAGCCCCTTTAATACGAGCAAACAAATCAGACAGCAATGGCAAAGGATACTGAAATTTGACTGTAATTTTATTAAGAAGGCGGTAGTCAATACAAGGTCTCAAAGAACCATCCTTCTTGGCCACAAAAAAGAACCCTGCTCCTAACGGTGATGACGACGGGCGAATATGGCCTTTCTCCAAGGATTCCTTTATATAACTCCGCATAGCGGCGTGTTCTGGAACAGATAAATTGAACAATCGGCCCTTAGGAAACTTACTGCCAGGAATCAAATTAATTGCACAATCGCAATCCCTATGAGGAGGTAGGGCACTGGCTTTGGGCTCATCAAATACATCCCGATAATCCGACAAAAACTCTGGAACTTCAGAAGGAGTGGAAGACGAAATAGACAAAAATGGAACATCACCATGTACCCCCTGGCAACCCCAGCTGGACACAGACATAGATTTCCAGTCCAATACTGGATTATGAACCTGTAGCCATGGCAACCCCAAAACGACCACTTTCTAAACTTCTGACAATATATCTCCGCCTCATCCTGACCCTGACACAGAGCCAGCAAGATTTTCTCTGCCTGATCCACTGAATTAGGTTCGTCATAAAGCAGTCCAAGCGCCAGGAAAAACGCATCAACATCACGCAATGCCGGATCTCCTGGCACAAGGGAAAATGCCCAGTCTTGAGGGTCACCACGTAACAAAGAAATAATGATCTTTACTTGTTGAACAGGGTCACCTGAGGAGCGAGGTTTCAAGGCAAGAAACAATTTACAATTATTTTTGAAATTCAAGAACTATCACCAAAAAACAAATCAGGAATTGGAATCCTAGGCTCTGACATCGGATTCTGAACCACAAAATCTTAAATGTTTTGTACCCTTGTAGTGAGATTATCCATCCAAGAGGACAGACCTTGAATGTCCATGTTTACACCTGTGTCCTGAACCACCCAGAGGTAAAGGGGAAAAGAGAGACAAAACACACTGCAAAGAAAAAAAAATGGTCTCAGAACTTCTCTTATCCCTCTATTGAGATGCATTAGTACTTTGGGCCACCTGTACTGTTATGACCTGGTGGTCAGGACAATAATGGACCTGGTGGTTAAGAGCACACGGAATGACCTGATAGTTACTGATAATAAGGACGAGCTCTGGGACATGGGAACTCTGCTGACCGCAATCCCTAATCCTATCACGCACACTAGAAATAGCCGTGGATTGCGCCTAACGCTCCCTATGCAACTCGGCACAGCCTAAGGAACTAGCAAAGTGAGGCCCGACTAACTGAACAGACTGAGGATAGGAAAGGTTGCTTTGCGGTCAGCACAAAAACCTACAAAAAGACCACGCAGAGGGCGCAAAAAGACCCTCCGCACCGACTCACGGTGCGGAGGCGCTCCCTCTGCGTCCCAGAGCTTCCAGGAAGCAAGACAACAATAAAAATAGCAAGCTGGACAGGAAAATAGCAAACCAAAGAAAAACAAGCAGGAACTTAACTTCTGCTGGGAAGACAAGTCACAAGAACGATCCAGGAGAGAACTAGACCAATACTGGAACATTGACAGGTGGCATGGAGCAAAGATCTAAGTGGAGTTAAATAGAGCAGCCAGCTAACGAATTAACCTCGTCACCTGTGGAAGGAAACTCAGAAACACCCACCAGAGGAAGTCCATGGACAGAACCAGCCGAAGTACCATTCATGACCACAGGAGGGAGCCCGACAACAGAATTCACAACACACAGGACAGTAAACGGGTGTGGACCTTGGACGTGTTCTCGTATCCTAAGGGTATGTTTCCACGTTCAGGATTGCATCAGGATTTGACGCAGGTAAAATCTGCACCAAATCTGCACCTGAGGTCACTGGCAGGTCACCTGCGTTTTTCATGCGTTGATGAATTTTTCATGCATTTTTTTCATGCGGATTTGTGTGCGTTTTTGTAAGCTCAATAAAGATATACAAAAAAAAAAAATTGTGAGGAAATTTCTTGTCCAACCTCTTCATTTACATACTCCATTGAAGAATATACACACACAGCTATATAGACAGATAGGTAGATAGATAGATAGATAGATACGTTAGATGGATACAATAGATAGATACGATACATATCTATCTATCTACCTATCGTATCTATCTATCGTATTTATCTATGGTATCTATCTATTGATATATCTATCTATTATCTACCGATATATCTATCTATAAATATATTTATAGCTAGATATATCGATATATATTGATAGATAATAGATAAATAGATAATAGATAGATACAATAGATAGATAGATGGATACAATAGATAGATATTTATCATATCTATCTACTGTATCCATCTATTGTTTCTATCTATCTATTGTATCCATCCATCGTATCTATCTATCTATCTATCGATAGATCTATAAATATATCTATCTATAGATATATCGATAGATATAGCGATAGATAATAGATAAATAGATGATTGATAGATAGAGACGATAGATGATACGATAGATGGATAATAGATAAACAGATGATTAATAGATACGATAGATAGATACGATAGATGGAGCACACAAGCGAAAAACTCGGACGAGTCTCGCATCTTAATACCCAGCACTGCCACCGCCACTCGGGAGCGGAGTGTGCAGCTGCATGTATTTCTATGCAGCTGCACGCTCTGCTCCCGAGTGCCGGTGCCAGTGTCGGGTATTAAGATCCGAGACTCGTCAGAGTTTCTCGCATGTGTGATCCCGGCCTTAAATAGAGACACACACACGAAATCTGCCTTAGGCCGGGGTCACACTCGCGAGAAACTCACACAAGTCTCTCGCTTCAATACCCGGAACTGCCACCGGCACTCAGGAGCGGAGCGTGTGGCTGCATGTATTTTTATGCAGATGAACGCTCCGGTCCCGAGTGCCTGCGGCAGTGCTGGGTATTGACCCCGGCCTTAAATGCAATATGCTTATTTAACCCCTTCCCGACCCATGACGCCACGTAGGCGTCATGAAAGTCGGTGCCAATCCGACCCATGACGCCTATGTGGCGTCATGGAAAGATCGCGTCCCTGCAGATCAGGTGAAAGGGTTAACTCCAATTTCACCCGATCTGCAGGGACAGGGAGAGTGGTAGTACAGCCCAGGGAGGGTGGCTTCAAACCCCCCCTCCCCCCGTGGCTACGATCGCTCTGATTGGCTGTTGAAAGTGAAACTGCCAATCAGAGCGATTTGTAATATTTCACCTATTAAAACTGGTGAAATATTACAATCCGGCCATGGCTGATGCTGCAATATCATCGGCCATGGCTGGAAACACTGCCCCCACCCCACCGTTCGCCCCCCCAAGCCACCGATCTGTCCTGTACACAGAGTTCCGCTCCCCTCCGTCCTCCTGTTCGCCCCCCCCCCCCCGTGCTCTTGTCCGCTCCCCCCGTGCTCCAATCCTCCCCTGTGCTCCGATCCAACCCCCTGCACTCCGATCCAACCCCCGGTGCTCCAATCCACCCCCCCGTGCTCCGATCCACCCCCCGTGCTCCGATCCACCCCCCCGTGCTCCGATCCACCCCCGCGCTCCGATCCACCCCCCGATGCTCCAATCCACCCCCCCATGCTCCAATCCACCCCCCCGTGCTCACCCCCCCACCCCATCATACTTACCGAGACTCCCGGGGTCCGTCCGTCTTCTCCATGGGAGCCGCCATCTTCCAGATTCGTTTCAAGTGCATTTTGATCACTGTGAAAACCTATCACAGTGATCAAAATAAAAAAATACTAAATGACCCCCCCCCCCTTTGTCACCCCCATAGGTAGGGACAATAATTAAATAAAGAAATTTTTTTTATCTTCCACTAAGGTTGGGGTAAGAACTAGGGTTAGGGTTAGGGTTTCGGTATGTGCACACGTATTCTGGTCCTCTGCAGATTTTTCCGCAGCGGATTTGATAAATCCGCAGTGCTAAACCGCTACGGATTTATCGCGGATTTACCGCGGTTTTTCTGCGCATTTCACTGCGGTTTTACAACTGCGGAATCCGCAGAAAGAAGTGACATGCTGCGGAATGTAAACCCCTGCGTTTCCGTACAGCGATTTTTGTTTCCTATAGGTTTACATTGAACTGTAAACTAATGGGAAACTGCTGCGGATCCGCAGCGTTTTCCGCAGTGTGTACACATACCTCTAGAATTAGGCTATGTGCACACGGTGCGGATTTGGCTGCGGATCCGCAGCGGATTGGCCGCTGCGGATTTGCAGCAGTGTTCCATCAGGTATACAGTACCATGTAAACATATGGAAAACCAAATCCGCTGAGCCCATGGTGCGGAAAATACCGCACGGAAACGCTGTATTTTCCGCAGCATGTCAATTCTTTGTGCGGATTCCGCAGCGTTTTACACCTGTTCCTCAATAGGAATCCGCAGGTGAAATCCGCACAAAAAACACAGGAAATCCACGGTAAATCCGCAGGTAAAACGCAGTGCCTTTTACCCACAGATTTTTCAAAAATGGTGCTGAAAAATCTCACACGAATCCGCAACGTGGGCACATAGCCTTAGGGTTAGGGTTGGAATTAGGGTTGGGGTTAGGGTTGTGGTTAGGGGTGTGTTGGGGTTATGGCTACAGTTGGGATTAGAGTTAGGGGTGTGTTGGGGTTAGTGTTGGAGGTAGAATTTAGGGGTTTCCACTGTTTAGGCACATCAGGGGTCTCTAAACGCAACATGGCGCCACCATTGATTCCAGCCAATCTTGTATTCAAAAAGTCAAATGGTGCTCCCTCACTTCCGAGCCCCGACGTGTGCCCAAAGAGTGGTTTACCCCCACATATGGGGTACCAGCATACTCAGGACAAACTGCGCATCAATTATTGTTGTCCAATTTCTCCAGTTACCCTTGTGAAAATAAAAAATTGCTTGCTAAAACATCATTTTTGAGGAAAGAAAAATGATTTTTTATTTTCACGGCTCTGCGTTGTAAACGTCTGTGAAGTACTTGGGGGTTCAAAGTGCTCACCACATATCTAGATAAGTTCCTTGGGGGGTCTAGTTTCCAAAATGGGGTCACTTGTGGGGGGTTTCTACTGTTTAGGCACACCAGGGGCTCTGCAAATGCAATGTGACGCCCGCAGACCATTCCATCAAAGTCTGCATTTCAAAAGTCACTACTTCCCTTCTGAGCCCCGACGTGTGCCCAAACAGTGGTTTACCCCCACATATGAGGTATCACCGTACTCAGGAGAAACTGGGCAACAACTTTTGGGGTCCAATTTCTCCTGTAACCCTTGGGAAAATAACAAATTCTGGGCTAAAAAATTATTTTTGAGGAAAGAAAACGTATTTATTATTTTCACGGCTCTGCGTTATAAACTTCTGTGAAGCACTTGGTTCAAAGTGCTCACCACACATCTAGATAAGTTCCTTTCGGGGTCTAGTTTCCAAAATGGGGTCACTTGTGGGGGGGTTTCTACCGTTTAGCCACATCAGGGGCTCTGAAAACGCAACGTGACGCCCGCAGAGCATTCCATCAAAGTCTGCATTTCAAAACGTCACTACTTCACTTCCGAGCCCCGGCATGTGCCCAAACAGTGGTTTACCCCCACATATGAGTTATCACCGTACTCAGGAAAAACTGGACAACCACTATTGGGGTCAAATTTCTCCTGTTACCCTTGGGAAAATTAAAAAATTCTGGTCTAAAAAATTATTTTTGAGGAAAGAAAACTTATTTATTATTTTCACGGCTCTGCATTATAAACTTCTGTGAAGCACTTTGGGGTTCAAAGTGCTCACCACACATCTAGATAAGTTCCTTTAGGGGAAAGATCGCGTCCCTGCAGATCAGGTGAAAGGGTTAACTCCAATTTCACCCGATCTGCAGGGACAGGGAGAGTGGTAGTACAGCCCAGGGAGGGTGGCTTCACCCCCCCCCCCCCCCCCCGTGGCTACGATCGCTCTGATTGGCTGTTGAAAGTGAAACTGCCAATCAGAGCGATTTGTAATATTTCACCTATTAAAACTGGTGAAATATTACAATCCGGCCATGGCTGATGCTGCAATATCATCGGCCACGGCTGGAAACACTGCCCCCACCCCACCGTTCGCCCCCCCCCCAAGCCACCGATCTGTCCTGTACACAGAGTTCCGCTCCCCTCCGTCCTCCTGTTCGCCCCCCCCCCCGTGCTCTTGTCCGCTCCCCCCGTGCTCCAATCCTCCCCTGTGCTCCGATCCAACCCCCTGCACTCCGATCCAACCCCCGGTGCTCCAATCCACCCCCCCCGTGCTCCGATCCACCCCCCGTGCTCCGATCCACCCCCCCGTGCTCCGATCCACCCCCGCGCTCCGATCCACCCCCCCATGCTCCAATCCACCCCCCCATGCTCCAATCCACCCCCCCGTGCTCACCCCCCCACCCCATCATACTTACCGAGACTCCCGGGGTCCGTCCGTCTTCTCCATGGGCGCCGCCATCTTCCAGATTCGTTTCAAGTGCATTTTGATCACTGTGAAAACCTATCACAGTGATCAAAATAAAAAAATACTAAATGACCCCCCCCCCTTTGTCACCCCCATAGGTAGGGACAATAATTAAATAAAGAAATTTTTTTTATCTTCCACTAAGGTTGGGGTAAGAACTAGGGTTAGGGTTAGGGTTTCGGTATGTGCACACGTATTCTGGTCCTCTGCAGATTTTTCCGCAGCGGATTTGATAAATCCGCAGTGCTAAACCGCTACGGATTTATCGCGGATTTACCGCGGTTTTTCTGCGCATTTTACTGCGGTTTTACAACTGCGGAATCCGCAGAAAGAAGTGACATGCTGCGGAATGTAAACCCCTGCGTTTCCGTGCAGTTTTTCCGCAGCATGTGTACAGCGATTTTTGTTTCCTATAGGTTTACATTGAACTGTAAACTAATGGGAAACTGCTGCGGATCCGCAGCGTTTTCCGCAGTGTGTACACATACCTCTAGAATTAGGCTATGTGCACACGGTGTGGATTTGGCTGCGGATCCGCAGCGGATTGGCCGCTGCGGATTTGCAGCAGTGTTCCATCAGGTATACAGTACCATGTAAACATATGGAAAACCAAATCCGCTGAGCCCATGGTGCGGAAAATACCGCACGGAAACGCTGTATTTTCCGCAGCATGTCAATTCTTTGTGCGGATTCCGCAGCATTTTACACCTGTTCCTCAATAGGAATCCGCAGGTGAAATCCGCACAAAAAACACAGGAAATCCGCAGGTAAAACGCAGTGCCTTTTACCCACAGATTTTTCAAAAATGGTGCTGAAAAATCTCACACGAATCCGCAACGTGGGCACATAGCCTTAGGGTTAGGGTTGGAATTAGGGTTGGGGTTAGGGTTGTGGTTAGGGGTGTGTTGGGGTTATGGCTACAGTTGGGATTAGAGTTAGGGGTGTGTTGGGGTTAGTGTTGGAGGTAGAATTTAGGGGTTTCCACTGTTTAGGCACATCAGGGGTCTCCAAACGCAACATGGCGCCACCATTGATTCCAGCCAATCTTGTATTCAAAAAGTCAAATGGTGCTCCCTCACTTCCGAGCCCCGACGTGTGCCCAAAGAGTGGTTTACCCCCACATATGGGGTACCAGCATACTCAGGACAAACTGCGCATAAATTATTGGGGTCCAATTTCTCCAGTTACCCTTGTGAAAATAAAAAATTGCTTGCTAAAACATCATTTTTGAGGAAAGAAAAATGATTTTTTATTTTCACGGCTCTGCGTTGTAAACGTCTGTGAAGTACTTGGGGGTTCAAAGTGCTCACCACATATCTAGATAAGTTCCTTGGGGGGTCTAGTTTCCAAAATGGGGTCACTTGTGGGGGGTTTCTACTGTTTAGGCACACCAGGGGCTCTGCAAATGCAATGTGACGCCCGCAGACCATTCCATCAAAGTCTGCATTTCAAAAGTCACTACTTCCCTTCTGAGCCCCGACGTGTGCCCAAACAGTGGTTTACCCCCACATATGAGGTATCACCGTACTCAGGAGAAACTGGGCAACAACTTTTGGGGTCCAATTTCTCCTGTAACCCTTGGGAAAATAACAAATTCTGGGCTAAAAAATTATTTTTGAGGAAAGAAAACGTATTTATTATTTTCACGGCTCTGCGTTATAAACTTCTGTGAAGCACTTGGTTCAAAGTGCTCACCACACATCTAGATAAGTTCCTTTCGGGGTCTAGTTTCCAAAATGGGGTCACTTGTGGGGGGGTTTCTACCGTTTAGCCACATCAGGGGCTCTGAAAACGCAACGTGACGCCCGCAGAGCATTCCATCAAAGTCTGCATTTCAAAACGTCACTACTTCACTTCCGAGCCCCGGCATGTGCCCAAACAGTGGTTTACCCCCACATATGAGTTATCACCGTACTCAGGAAAAACTGGACAACCACTATTGGGGTCAAATTTCTCCTGTTACCCTTGGGAAAATTAAAAAATTCTGGTCTAAAAAATTATTTTTGAGGAAAGAAAACTTATTTATTATTTTCACGGCTCTGCATTATAAACTTCTGTGAAGCACTTTGGGGTTCAAAGTGCTCACCACACATCTAGATAAGTTCCTTTAGGGGTCTAGTTTCCAAAATGGGGTCACTTGTGGGGAGTTTCTACTGTTTAGGCACATCTGGGGCTCTGCAAACGCAACGTGACTCCCGCAGAGCATTCCGTCAAAGTCTGCATTTCAAAACATTACTACTTCCCTTCCAAACCCCGACGTGTGCACAAACAGTGGTTTACCCCCACATATGGGGTATCACCGTACTCAGGAGAAACTGGACAACAACTTTTGGGGTCAAATTTCTCCTGTTACTCTTGGGAAAATAAAAAATTGCGGGCTAAAAAATCATTTTTGAGAAAAGAATTTTTTTTTTTATTTTCATGGCTCTGCGTTATAAACTTCTGTGAAGCATTTGGGGGTTCAAAGTGCTCACCACATATCTAGATTAGTTCCTTTGGGGGACTAGTTTCCAAAATGGGGTCATTTGTGGGGGATCTGCAATGTTTAGGCACACAGGGGCTCTCCAAACCCGACATGGTGTCCGCTAATGATTGGAGCTAATTTTCAATTTAAAAAGCCAAATGGCGTGCCTTCCCTTCCGAGCCCTGCTGTGCGCCCAAACAGTGGTTTACCCCCATATATGGGGTATCAGCGTACTCAGGACAAACTGGACAACAACATTTGGGGTCCAATTTCTCCTATTACCCTTGGCAAAATAGGAAATTCCAGGCTAAAAAATAATTTTTGAGGAAAGAAAAATTATTTTTTATTTTCATGGCTCTGCGTTATAAACTTCTGTGAAGCACCTGGGGGTTTAAAGTGCTCAATATGCATCTAGATAAGTTCTTTGGGGGGTCTAGTTTCCAAAATGGGGTCACTTGTGGGGGAGCTCCAATGTTTAGGCACACAGGGGCTCTCCAAACGCGACATGGTGTCCGCTAACAATTGGAGCTAATTTTCCATTCAAAAAGTCAAATGGCGCGCCTTCCCTTCCGAGCCCTGTCGTGTGCCCAAACAGTGGTTTACCCTCACATATGAGGTATCGGCGTACTCGGGAGAAATTGCCCAAAAAATTTTAGGATCCATTTTATCCTATTGCCCATGTGAAAATGAAAAAATTGAGGCGAAAAGAAATTTTTTGTGAAAAAAAAAGTACTTTTTCATTTTTACGGATCAATTTGTGAAGCACCTGAGGGTTTAAAGTGCTCACTAGGCATCTAGATAAGTTCCTTGGGGGATCCAGTCTCCAAAATAGGGTCACTTGTGGGGGAGCTCCAATGTTTAGGCACACAGGGGCTCTCCAAACGCGACATGGTTTCCGCTAACAATGGAGATAATTTTTCATTCAAAAAGTCAAATGGCGCTCCTTCCCTTCCGAGCCTTACCATGTGCCCAAACAGTGGTTTACCCCGACATGTGTGGCATTGGTGTACTCAGGAGAAATTGCCCAACAAATTTTAGGATCCATTTTATCCTGTTGCCCATGTGAAAATGAAAAATTTGAGACTAAAAGAATTTTTTTGTGAAAAAAAAGTACTTTTTCATTTTTACGGATCAATTTGTGAAGCACCTGAGGGTTTAAAGTGCTCACTATGCATCTAGATAAGTTCCTTGGGGCGTCTAGTTTCCAAAATGGGGTCACTTGTGGGGGAGCTCCAATTTTTAGGTACACGGGGGCTCTCCAAACGCGACATGGTGTCTGCTAAACAGTGGAGCCAATTTTTCATTCAAAAAGTCAAATGGCGCTCCTTCCCTTCCAAGCCCTGCCGTGCCCCCAAACAGTGGTTTACCCCTACATATGAGGTATCAGCGTACTCAGGACAAATTGGACAACAACTTTCGTGGTTCAGTTTCTCCTTTTACCATTGGGAAAATAAAAAAATTGTTGCTGAAAGATCATTTTTGTGACTAAAAAGTTAAATGTTCATTTTTTCCTTCCATGTTGCTTCTGCTGCTGTGAAGCACCTGAAGGGTTAATAAACTTCTTGAATGTGGTTTTGTGCACCTTGAGGGGTGCAGTTTTTAGAATGGTGTCACTTTTGGGTATTTTCAGCCATATAGACCCCTCAAACTGACTTCAAATGTGAGGTGGTCCCTAAAAAAAATGGTTTTGTAAATTTCGTTGTAAAAATTAGAAATTGCTGGTCAAATTTTAACCCTTATAACTTCCTAGCAAAAAAAAATTTTGTTTCCAAAATTGTGCTGATGTAAAGTAGACATGTGGGAAATGTTATTTATTAACTATTTTGTGTCACATAACTCTCTGGTTTAACAGAATAAAAATTCAAAATGTGAAAATTGCGAAATTTTCAAAATTTTAGCCAAATTTCCGTTTTTATCACAAATAAGCACAGAATTTATTGACCTAAATTTACCACTAACATGAAGCCCAATATGTCACGAAAAAACAATCTCAGAACCGCTAGGATCCGTTGAAGCGTTCCTGAGTTATTACCTCATAAAGGGACACTGGTCAGAATTGCAAAAAACGACCAGGTCATTAAGGTCAAAATAGGCTGGGTCATGAAGGGGTTAAAAAAAAATTTGAAAAAAAAAAATCGCGTGGGCTCCTGCGCAATTTTCTGCGCCAGAGAGGGAAAGCCAGCACCTGGGAGACTGATGTTTGTAGCCTGGGAAGGGTTTAATACCCATGGAGCTTCCCAGGCTATGAATATCAGCCCACAGCTGTCTGCGTAGCCTTTACTGGCTATAAAAATAGGGGGACCCCCCAAAAAAATTACGTAGGGTCCCCCTATATTTTATAGCCAGAAAGGCTACGCAGACAGCTGCAGGCTGATATTCATAGCCTAGAGAGTGGCCATGGATACTGCCCCCCGGCTACAAATACCAGCTGCCCCAGAAATGGCGCATTTGAAAGATGCGCCAATTCCGGCACTTAGCCCCTCTCTTCCCACTCCTGTGTAGTGGTGGGATATGGGGTAATAAGGGGTTAATGTCACCTTGCTAATGTAAGGTGACATTAAGCCCAGTTAATAATGGAGAGGCGTCAATAAGACGCCTATCGATTACTAATCCTATTGTAGTGAAAGTGTAAAAAAAAAATAAAGACACAGCCAGAAAAATGTATTTTATTATTCTTAATTTCACCATACTTGAGCGCCTACAAAAAAAGTAAAAATAATAAACCAACATATACTTACTTTCCGACGTAGTCCAATTAATAGCGAGTGTTCCACGATGATCTCCCCTATAGAACAGTGATATCGGGTGATGTCACCGCTCTATAGGCCCTCCAGTGACAAACTGACAGGAGACAATGGTTCCTGCAGTGTATCACTGAGGTGTATCACAGGGAGGAAGGAATACATTGTGGGGAATACATTGTGGAAGGATACCTTCCATCATTGTATTCCTGGAGCCCCTGTAGAGCGGTCACATCAGCTGATGTCGCTGCTCTTGACGAGAGATCGTCGTGGGACACTCGTTTTAATTGGATATCTGCGGATCAGGGAGTATATTGTTTGTTTATTATTTTATTATTTGTTACAGGCGACAGTGGCTTCAGGGATCAAGGTGACAAGGTGATGGTGAGTTTGTACTCTTTGTTTAATGTATTGTATGTCTATATGTATGTATTGTATGTATGTTATGAATGTTGCATGTTCTGTATGTATGTACAGTAGGTTGCATGTTGTATGTTGCATGTGGTATGTCGCATGTTGCACGTCGCATGCAGCATGTTGCATGTGACATGTTGCATATCGTATGTTACACGTCACATGTCACACGTCACATGTTGTATGTTGCATGTCGCATGTTGTATGTCACATGTTGTATGTTGCATGTCATATGTTGCATGTAGTATGTCGCATGTTGCATGGACGTGTGTTGCATGGTGTATGATGTATGGTGTATGTTGTGTGTTGTATGTGCACACAGTCTAGACGAGTCCGGCTCTGCTACATCTGGATGCCTGACATCCAGATGTAGCAGAGCCTGTAGATGATCGCTGGAGATAACTCTCCAGCGATCACCTACACTGCAGCGTTCTCATAATCAGCTGATCAGCTGTTTGTGAGAACCAGACTAGTGACCGGAGATAATTCCCGGTCACGTGCACGGCAGTTCTCACAATAAGATACTGTAAGTTATTGCGAGAACTGCAGTGGACGAGGGACTTCCGGCGGAGTGACTGGTGAGCCGGCACGGACATGCGTAGTAAGCTGCGTTTACGCATTTTTCATTACGTTCTATGACCCCTTGCATGGCAAGACTTCCGGAGCAAAGAACATAATGTAAAATGGCGCATGCGCAATAATGATTTTTATGCTTGCCCACTGTTGGGCAAAACATACTGCGCACGCGCCAAGAGGCCACTTCAATGTGCAGGCGCAGGAAAACAACGCCAACGCAGGAAAGAAGAAAAATTAATGCGTAGAGCAAGGCAGGAGGTGGGGAAAAACGGCGAATAGGGCCCGCCGATCGGACCGGGGTAATTTACATACTAATACGGAGAGATTACAAAGGTATTTTCTCAGCAAAGGTGGGGAATCGGGGGATACGAAAGGTACTGCTGTAAAGCAGAGCTCGGGCACAGTTGAACCATATTTTTATCTCAAATCGAAAAAAAGGGGTGACAGATTCCCTTTAATACAGCTCTGGAAAAAATTAAAGAGACCAACAAGAGGAAGATAGATAGTCACAAGCCATCAAAGAAGAACTGCTTAAATTTTTGTACCAGGAGTGGCATAAGGTCACCCAAAAGCAGTGTGAAAGACTGGTCGGAAGCATGCCAAGATGCATGAAAGCTGTGATTAAAAATCATGGTTATTCCACAAAATATTGATTTCTGAACTCTTCCTAAGTTAAAACAATAGTATTGCTGTTTCTAAATGTTTATGAGCTGGTTTTCTTTGAATTATTTGAGGTCTGAAAGCACTAGGTTTTTTTTATTTTTTTACCATATTTCTTTGTCAGAAAAATAAATACAAAATTTATTGCTTGGAAATTTGGAGACATGTTGTCAGAAGTTTATAGACTAAAAGAACAATTTATATTTTACTCAAAAACACCTATAAAGAGAAAAATCAGACAAACTGAACATTTTGCAGTGGTCTCTTAATTTTTTCCAGAGCTGTATATAAGAACGCTGACATAACAAAACCGCACAATGTGAACAAAGACAAGAGAAAATTCTGATTTAGGTTAAATAATCCTTCAGGTTGGCTGCTCTCTGATCATCCCGCCAGCTGGAATAACGCAAGACGTTAGCCTTTCCCCTGTTTTTTGTGTTTGTAATAAAAAAAAGATCTGAGAGATCAGACAAGCCTTGTTCTTCACTTCAGTCAATTGCGTAATTACCCTGACAATTGGAGGCAGCGGAGTCGCGTCCCTTGTCACATTGGTAGCAGCGGTAGGATCTGTGAAACCCCCAGCTGTTATTCTTGACAACGGGGGGGTTCAGACGTAGGCTGCAACGGGGCCACAGAACGGGTGCCTGAATGAAGTGTGAAAGCACCCTAATATACGTATCTTGCCAGAAAATCAGTTTTTTTCCTGTCTCCCATGACGGCACCCAGAGAGAGGGTCCAACCTTCAGAAACAGGAAACCTACAGAATAAATTGCATCAGTGATTTTTCACAGCATGAAACAACACCACTCTGATAGTTTAGTTAATTACCATAAAGAAGCTGATAATAATAAATTAACAATAAATAGGATTTTTTTGGGGGGCAGCACTCTGTGAAAACAGAAAGAAAGGGCTGGTGTGTGATCCCTTAACTTAATGTGAGGAGGGAATATGAGGGTGCTGTCATGGGTTCTGGAAAATCCAATTACCAATAAGTAATTATTGTTTTTTCATTTCACCCATGACAGCACCCCATAGAGAGAAGACAAACCTCAATGGGAGGGAGGAAGACCCCAAATCCCATGGATAGAAATTCTAGAAAGTACAAGGCAAGAGCTATATTGTAGCCTTACATATTTGTTCAATAGGAACATTTTCCTTTTCAACCCAGGAGGTCGAAATAGCTCTAGTAGAGCTCCAGAATGGTCTGATCACTCGCTAGTGCGATGGCTGCACAAATCAATCTAGATAACATGGCTTTGTAATATTTCTTGTGATCCTGAAAGAACAAGAGGCGAGGCTAGCACTTTCTCCAAGTCTCAGTACTAAGAGTCAATAAGCAACAGACATGTAAATTGAAGATGTACTGTTTTGCCAGATTGATGGCAATGCGTAGAAAACTTCCATGTGGTTCTAAGACTGGTATCTGAAGATATGCATCATGATACCATCACCATGTAATACAAGAAAACTGGAAGACAATAGCGCCAAATGGGGTCTTTCCTCAATATAGGATATGAGAACGATAGGTACAGGAATGTTCTCACCTGGCAAGGTTGTCTGCCACAACATCAAATAAAGCTCAGTAGAACATCTGCTGCAGATCCAGGATGCATGCAATTGAAGGAAAAACCATAGAGGTTCTCTCTCTCCTGTAGTCTGTATGCTCTTATCAGCAGGGTTCATTCTCACTCATTCTCTCTCTCCTGTATAGTGTAAACTCTTATGGTCAGTGGGGTTCTCTCACTCATTCTCTCTCTCTCTCTCTCCTGTACAGTATAAGCTCTTATGGGCAGTGGGGTTCTCTCTCACTCATTCTCTCTCTCCTGTAGAGTGTAAGCTCTTATGGTCAGTGGAGTTCTCTCTCACTCATTCTCTCTCTCCTGTAGAGTGTAAGCTCTTATGATCAGTGGGGTTCTCTCTCACTCGTTATCTCTCTCTCTTCTTTAGAGTGTAAGTTCTTATGGTCAGTGGGATTCTCTCTCACTCATTCTCTCTCTCCTGTAGAGTGTAAGCTCTTATGATCAGTTGGGTTCTCTCTCACTCATTCTCTCTCTCCCTGTAGAGTGTATGCTCTTATGGTCAGTGGGGTTCTTTCTCTACACTCTCTCAAGTGTATTTTCCAAGCAACTACAAGTTTTACAGTATTGAGATTCAGGCTAATATATTCGCTACAAATCAAATTTTTGGGAAAAATATATCGAAGTCAAATTTCAAAAGATCCGCTTATCTTTAATGGTGTCCTTTTGGAAAAATATAAAATTGCTTCAAATAATATAACACATCCAGGGTACAAATATGGAATACAAAATCATAAATGAGCCAAGAGGTCTCCTTCCCAGTGCAGGCTGTCTACTAATGTTGTATATGGAGGACCTTCATCCTGTCCCTTACAAAATAGAGTGAAAGGGGTTCCTGAATACATTTATCTGTTTCACTGCAGCTAGTAATGAACTTATTCAATTATACATTTTCCATCAATACTACCTTACATCTGTGTGACTTCTTACAATAGGTGGAGTTCCTACATCACAATGTCACAGATGCCCGTGGAGGAGTCCTGATGCTCTACATTTAATATTGTTCTGTCTGAGTATTCATACGTTTTGGACTGGCCTTCTTTTTGAATTGATCTTCTCTCTAGCACCAGTCACTCCTGGCATGTGCCTGTTGGATCTTCTTGATGATAAGCAATGGCAGCCTCATACATACCGCCTTGTAATTTTTTCTAACATGCAAAATAATAAGGATGAGATAGATAGACTCCCTAGCCTGGCCCAGAGATATTATTTAGTTAATCAAATATGCGTTAGTAAAGGATACTTTAACAAAACACTAGGTATTGCATATTTAGCTAAATCTGAGATTTATAGTGCACTTCCTTCATTATTTCTATACAATAAAACGACCAGCTCTCACACCACTCCATAGATTCTAACGTAACATCTTATGATTGAAAGAAGGAAATGAAACTCAAAAATATAAGTTTTAAAAACATTAATGATTGGTAATAAAATTGAATCCCTTAATGACCTAGCCACTACTTTTTGAGGTTATAACTCTGGAACCCTTCAACGTATCCCACTGATACGGGCAATGTTTTTTGGCACATATTGTACTTCATAATAGTGGTAAAATTTCATTGATATTACTTGCGTTTATTTCAGAAAAAAATGAAAACTTGGTGAAAATGTTGACAATTTTGCAATTTTCTAAATTTTTATTCTTATGCCCTTAAATCAGAGAGATATGTCAGACAAAATAGTTAATAAGTAACATTTCCCACATGAATACTTTAGAAGAGCACAATTTTTAAAGGGTTATAAGTTGACCAGCAATTTCTAAATTTTCCAACAAAATTTTCAAAACCATATTTTTTGGGACCACATCACATTTACAGTGACTTTGAAGAGTCTATATGACAGAAAGTACCCAAAAGTGACACCATTCTAAAAACTGCACCCCTCAAGGTGCTCAAACCCACATTCAAGAAGTTTATTAACCCTTCAGGTGCTTCACAGGATCTGAATCAATGTGGAAGGAAAAAATTTACATTTAATTTTATTCACAGAAATTTTACCTTAGCTCCAATTTTTTTATTTTCACAAGGGTAAAAGGAGAAAATGGACCAAAAAATGTGTAATTTCTTCTGAGTATGCCGATACCCTATATTTGGAGGAATCACTGTTTGGGCGCACGGCAGGGCTCGGAAACGAAGAACTGACGTTTTAGAATGCAGACTTTGATGGAATTGTCTGTAGGAGTCATGTCACGTTTGGAGAGCCCCTGATGTGCCTGAACAGTGAACAAAACCATAAGTGACCCTAGTTTGGAAACTACGAAAATACACCCTTCAATGATTTTATTATTATTATTATTATTATTATTATTATTATTATTATTATATTATTATTTTATCCAGGGGTATAGTGAGTGTTTTGAACCTACATGTACTACACAGAATGTAATAACATTAGGTTGTCATATTGAAAACTATTTTTTTCACAAAAACATTGTTTTAGCTCCAAATTTGTAATTTTCACAAGGGATAATAGGAGAAAATGGACCCCATAATTTGTGCAATTTGTCCCGAATGCGACTATACCTTATATGTGGTCAAAAACTTCTGGTTGGGCACATGACAGAGCTAGGAATGGAAAGAGCACTATTTGCCTGGGACAGATTTTGAATGCAATGTCACATTTGAGGAACCCTGATATGTAAAAACAGAAGAAACCCCCCACAAGTGACCCCATCTTGGAAATGTACTCATAGTCATGTGCAGCAGTGTATAAGACTGTCAGTGTTTTACTGAAGTACAAAATTTGGAGAGCAACAAAAGTGCAAATAAGGTCTTATCTGGTTAAAAACATGGGGTCCTCCAGGGAGAGGGTGCATCGGGGAGAGATTGTTTTGTTGCAATGAAGCAACATGTAAAAAGCATGGATCAGCTGCTGCAGGACACGGGAGGATAATGGTGAAAACGGGTGCATGTGTCCAAATCTGCACTGCTGATAAAGATGAATGGCGGACGATATTCTTTAAAGCTTTTTTTTCAAAAAGGTTAATAGTCAACGTGTTTCGAAGTCATGCAGGACCTCTTCCTCAGGACAAAACCTTACAAGAGGATTGTCAGATCTGCACGTTTTTAAATGCTGCCTGATATATATATATTTTTTTTAAATAAAAATGTATAAACAATAAAAAGAACCAGTTCATATCTCGGATGGGTTGTTTCTCAAAGACAAATACACATGTTTTGATAAAGGAGTTTTTATTCAGCAATCATTTTTATATAAATACCTGTTTTTACATTTTTATTTCTCTAGATGGTTCTTTTTATTGTTTATTCGTAGATTCGTTACATGCATGGTCTGTTTATTTGTATTGTATTTAATCATTGTTTGTGATGTTTTTACTTTATCAACTTTGACTTGTCATGTGCCCAGTTGGTGGGTTCTTTAAAAAAATGTGATAGCATATAAGAACGTGCAGATCTGACAATCCACTTGTAAGGTTTTGTCCTGAGGAAGAAGTCCTGAATAACATTGAAACACGTTGACTATTAACCTTTTTGAAAAAAAACTTTGAAGAATATCGTGCCGTGCCGTGAGAGCATTGGAGCTGATGAACTCCAGTGAACTCTCAGTGATACACTGCGGGAGCGATTACCTCCAGTCAGTGTATCGCCGCGTAGAGTGGTCACATCGCTCGATGTGACTGTTTATGCGTGAGATCGTCATGGAACTGAGAAGCGCGAAAAACAATGACCGCCCAGTCTAAATATTTCTGTACCTTGAGGACGTGTCCGTCAGCAGCTGAGATCCGCCTCTTGATTCTCCATGGCGGGCGGGGACAGCAAAAATTAAACCGCTCTCCAGAAGAGGAAGGAATGAAGCTGGAGATCGGTGGGAACTCCCGAAAGAGAATGGCCCCGCACCGATCCCCGTCACGGAAGGATTACACCGGCATGCCACCGCTGGAGAGAATAGACCCGTGGGAGCTGTCCACAGGAGCTCTGTTGCCGGCACTAGCTCTGGTGCCAACCCCAGAGGAGTGGAGTGGCGCCGGAAGAACCACTCCATGTGCTGGGGCTCAGCGTCCTGACATTCCGGGGTTCTACCTTCCTCCCGCCTTTACCCCGGTCACCGCCGCAGCTGCTGGAGCCCAGGGGACTCCATCACAGGGTCCCGACTTGCGCGAGCATAACCTGGGACCTTTCCCATGGGGAGAATACTGGCGGCATCTGATTGCGGAGTAGAAGAAGGAGGTTGAGCGGGAGGCCCGAGGAGAACTGCTGGATAACCCTCCACCGAAGTGGGGTGTTGTGGTGGTATACCAACCCCAGAAGGAAAAGGGATTCATCCAGGAAATCGGGTCATCGGTGAGAGTCCACATCACCCAGGAGGAAGTAGAGTCCTGTCTGTGCGGAGACAACGTGGATTCCGTCTTGAGCCCCGGGGATGCTGTGACCTATCGCCGGTACCGAAAAGGAAACAGTTGGTGGGCCCGGGATGTGCAGAGGTGCACAGCTCTGTTGGTGGTGTCTGGAACCCTGGCAGGAGAACTTACCACTGACTCGGCTGCAGCAACACCCGCTGAAACTTGCAACATCCATCAGACCACTCAGACTTTTATCACTGTGCACGACCTGACCGTGCATGACAGACAGACTCATGGTGTATACCCCCCTCCGGGAGTGATCTTGGATCGGAACCATCCTAGGCCACAGAGGGCTACGTGTCAGGTAAAGCCCTGGTGGAGACCACCAGAACTAGAGTAAACCTCGGAAAACCACAACCTGTAAATAGTTCTTTTTAAAACTTCAACTGTTCTTTTGCTTTAAAACCCATCCAGGGTTAACACTTAAAGGGATCCCTTTGTTTACCCGGGATCCCTATTGTTTCAAGTTTCATCACTGTTACACAAAGGAACATTGGAATCATGAACTGTGCATGATTAGAACTTGCTTGTACATAGTTTGCACCTTCTTAAAGGTGCTCTCTATTGGTTTTACAAGAAGAAGACTTTGCGAAGAAACTGTCCCTGAAGACTTCGTGAAAGTTTCTATTGCCTTAAAAGTTTAAGTGACTTGTTGATTGTTTGCACTACCTCAGGAAAAAGACTTGAGTTTTCCCTCTTAAAGGGAATGTTCATTTGTTGCACCTTGCCAAAGAGTGATAATGTTGCCTTAAAAAGTTAGATAGTCACAATTCTTTTACATAGTGATAGTATGTAGTTAAGTAATGATGTACTTTGAATAATATTGAGGACAAAAGGAAGTTGGAAGAAAGATACAGTCTAGCCCGTAGAGGGGGCGAAACCTGTTCTGCATTTCAATAAAGTGAACCCGTAGGGGTTAGTGAGTCCTCTGGAGAGCCATAGATAGATGGTTAATAAACTTTGCACTTAAAGAAGAATAACGGTTTTATGAAGAGAATGTTAATTTATTATTGTAGGATAGCGCTTAGTAGATAATAGATAGAATACCTGTAAGGGTAATTGTATTTCATAGTTAGATAATAATTTTTTTAGTAGCGCGCGCAATGTAAAATATGTTATTGTTTGCAACGTTCAAGTATTCTCACCTCCCATAAAGGGAAGCATTGTTAAATTAATTTGTTTATAGCATTTCAAAAATTTTGCTTGTCTTTTGCTGATGTATTGTTGTTTTCTTTTTCCCAATCCAGGAGTACTGGATTTAACGGGGGGAGGCGGGGTGCAGCGCCCCAGAGTCCTGGTTCGTTGCAGTAATGTTGTTCTTCCACAAGGGGGAGTGATGTTACGTCTGAAGGCAATGAAGGAGATCTGCTGTCCAGGTATCACAGCCACACACACACTTCACACGCCAGTCCACCAGGGGGAGCTAAGGGTTCTATCCATTAGGCCACTTCTCACATAGGGTAAAACTGGAGGGTTGGTTAGGAAGTTAGTCAGATCAGGAGGAGGAGAGGAGAGTTCCTGGCTGGGGACCGACGAGGAAAGGTCTCCCTGTCGAGCTGGCTGGGGCCATCAGTCATATGGGTTTTGTCCTATCCGTACCATCTGGGGGACAGAGAGAGAAGTAACAAAAGTGAGGACCTTATGGTAGCTTATGCAAGTAGGGACCTACTACGTTACTATGCGCAAGGGGAAGGCTATTGAATTCCTCCTGGATAAGGGGACTCTGGATTTGCCTTCAGACCGTCCGGACTCTGCCTACCCTGTGGTCCCTACTCTGGACTGTGGATGCCGAACCTTCAGTAAAAGGTAAAGAGACTGCAACCCTGTGTCCTCCTTATTCACTGCGCCTTACACCATCCACCACCTACACTCTGGGAAGCCCTGGGGACATACTTCACCTGTGGGAAGGTATACCATCTTGCTGCCATAACATCACCCCAGCGGACCCCTAAGCAGTTCCCCGAGGGCCACGGACCGGGTCAGGCCACCGTGACATCCCATTCCCCGAACCGAGGGACCCGGTTCCGAGTACCCCACAGCCCTTGGGGGCGCTCCAAGCGCCCATCGGATGTGTGTGTAAATGTATTGTTTTGTTTGTACACAGATGTCGGATAGTGAGGGATCAAGCAGCAGCGTGTCTGCAGTGTTCTCTTCACAATCGGTATGCTTTCGATTTAAAAAGCTACAATAATGTGTATCACTCCAGTGTATTGAGGCAAACGTGTAATCATGTTTTTATTGCAAATAGGAATCTTCTGATCCCGAACCTGCCAGGCCACCCCCCAAAAAATTGCCAAAAGTGACAAAGAAGGTACATGCCACACATTTAGTGTCTTTAATTAACACATAAATTACTTGATACAAGAATTGTAATTTTTATTTTTTTTTACTACACCATAGTTTGTTGAAAAGCGAAAAAAAAAAAAAGAAACAGCCTCGCCGTCTGTCTTCACCTCACCTAGAAGTGGTAAATGTCACTCAAAATGTTACTTTTTGACCAAAAAAAATACTAATTAGTTGTTTCCTTTTTTTAAATTAAAAAATCAAACATACAAAAGAAGCACAACACAAGAAACATATATATATATATATATATATATATATATATATATATATATATATATATATATATATAATCTACGTTTAAAACCCTGGTTAAAAAACTACATACATATCATAACATAAACCAAACACTGCAAGGACAGCCAACAAACATTCGATTAAACATTGCAATACAATTTATAAAAATTAAAAAGTGTTTTAAAAAAGCTAAAAAAAATTGAAAAAATTATAAAATGTAATTTTGGCGATGAGATAAAGTTATGCAACCAAAAATTAAATTCTACATTTTAATATAACGTTTTGTGTTTACATAGTACAAGCAGCCCGCAAAAAAAAAAGGAATATTGCGGTTGACAAAGAGCCCTTGGACATACAGAACGAGACACTTATAACACTAGTGGAAGCAAATCCGTCCACATGGGATCAAAGTGACAGCTCCCACCACAATATTATTAAAAACCAGAAGTTGTGGGATAAAATAATATGCCAGTTGAACCCAGGATATTTGGATAAGTCCGCATCATCTAAGAAAAAAATTGGTAATTATTGCTGAACTTAACGTGCTAAATGTAAAGATTGCAAGCTGTCAAATATTTTTATTTTTTTTCTGTGAAGCCGATGCTGTCCATACCCAGTGGAGATCCATTAGAGATTTGTACGGGACTTTCACACCAGCCAAAACACCCCCAGTGGATCTGGTGGCAAACCTGTCACCCCTTATGTTCATTATGAGCAATTGTTGTTTCTACAGAAAATGTCCCAGCGCTCGAAAGTAAAAAGCTTCGGTGTGAGAGACGAACAAGTATTTAATTAAAATCTCTTAAATAATTTTTTTTGTTTTTTTGGTTATAGAACGATATGCAGTACCGCTGCGCCTCGAGAGGCAGAGGAACCGGAGCCATCTCTACAGGAAACCAGCCAGCAGACGGGCGCTAAAGATGTGTCTGGCCTGAGCGAGCCACGATCAATGGAGAGTAGTACTGTGGCTCCTGTTGTCAGTGCCCGTTTGCAAGCACACCGCGGATGCAAGCGAGCATCTGCCAAAGATGAAGTTGATGCCATAATTGTAGATGGACTCCAATGGTTAAAGGATCTGTGTCGCAGTAAACACAGAGATCTAAGGCGGGAAATAACAGAATTGCAATCTCGTGAATCTGTATATGCAGCCAATGAATAGAAGCTCCTGCTGTTGTCATATGTGCCTGTAGTCCAAAATATACGGGTGCACAGAAATATAATGTTTAGGCAAAGACTTAATGACCTAGTCGAGGAATTTTTGGGCCCCCAGGAACCCACTTCCTCGAGAGCAAGAACCATGGACATGCCGTCATACAAACCACAATACAGAGGCCAGGGTGAACAGAGTATGGAAATGCAAAGGCAATGTAGCAGTCCAGTGTACATTTGGGCAGACAATACGCCCGCGCAATATTACAGTATGTAACTACTATTTTAAACAATCACCAAACTTTGGCAATTACTGCGTTTAAAACGTTTGTGTAAAAAATGTTTTGTACCCAAGTTAATCGTGTATGTTTTTGTTCATCCCTATGGGATCTCATATGTTAAAATGTCTACCAACAATCAGGTTGGACGCACAATGTCTTCAGAATATTTTTTAGTAAAGTAAACTGTTATTATAACATTTTATATTCTTGTATGGATTGAACTTTTTATAATTGTTTAGGGTAATGTAAACAAATCTAAAAAAAAGAAAAAAAAAAGGTTCATGCCTGGAAACAAAATTGTGCAGGCAGATGCATGCCTTCACTACACGGTCCACGGTCCACATTTTCAGGTTGCAGTTGCATGCAAGTTAGTAATATATGCCATTTTAAGGTCAAAATCCCAAAGGCACATTCCACATAACGTCCTGACCGGCTCAAGCGATAATTAAAAATGCGTCTTGTGGAGTTTAGACTACGGCTTGAGTACGGCTTTAGGAATTTGCATCCGAGTTGGAACGCCTCATCCCCAACTAAAACATAGGGCAAACTTGGGCCTTCGGTCCCCAGAAGAGGTCGTGCTGAGGGTATGTTGAAGTTGTTCCTGTACAAACATTTCCCCATGTTGGACTCTTTGAAGACTCTGGAATCGTTCGTCCGTCCATATGCACCAATATCCACAGCAACAAAACGGTATCTAGTATCCGCAATAGCCATCAATACAATGGAAAAGTATTTCTTATAGTTATAGTATAGGGATCCACTATGCACTGGTTTCTGAATCCGAATGTGCTTGCCATCCACGGCACCAATACAATGGGGGAAATTAGCCACATCCTCAAAATGATTGGAAATCGATAGCCACATTTCTGTTGTCGGGGTTGGTAGCACAAGTGGTTATACGTTGTTCCAAATGGCATCACAAGTTTCAGGAACTAGTTGGCAAACGGTTGATTTCCCCAGTCGAAATTGAAAATGCAGTGATGCAAAAGATTCTCCGGTAGCCAGATATCTGTCGGAAATCAAAAAAAAAAAAAAATAGCACTATTATAACATTTTAAAGGACACCAAAAAAAAAAGGCAAGTTTAAATCGAATCGGACAATTGCCAAAGTGTGCATAATTATATGAGACATGCTCCACAATAAATTACATCCTGTCTTTTTCTATAGAACAATGTTAAAAAAGGATAATTACCTCAGAGTCACCACTAAACGTTGCTCCGCACAAATGCTATCACGGAAACTGCTACGCTGATGATGTATCTCATCCTTCACATTGCGAGAGCAGAACATCAAAGGTCTCAATGGACATCCAAAGATAATGTTGAAATTTAAAGGGATGATCCCGAAGCTGAACATACAGGGTGTGAAAGGCACCATATGTATTCCGTAAAAAATTCACTTCATGGATCCAATATCTCCTTTGGGAAATACACCTTCTCTGCCGAACGAAATCTAACAAGCTCAGACACAAACATCTTGCCAGCAGAAGTTCACTCAATGTTTGCAAAATGGAGAATGTTTTCCATACACACCCAATGCTGACAAGAGGAAAAAAAAAGAGAACAACTTTATTGGGAGGCCTGAACGCAGACAAACGGATGCTTCACGGACATCATAATGACATAAACGCAGTCACGTGCGTTAACGCATGCGTTAACGTGAAGCCAAATTTTCACCAAATTTGGCTCATTTCTGGACATGCGTTTAACGGATCCTTTAAACGGATTGTACTAAACGCAATGTGAACCTAGCGTTAGTATGGTAAATTAAGATTCAATAAAGGAGTCTGGGATTATTTCAAATAAAGGACTCATTTCTGGCCGTGTATTTACCATGTAACTATAGGGTTAGTAATGGAGAGGCGTCTTATAGACACCTCTCCATTACTAACCTGTGGATTTGATGTCACCTGACATTACAAAGGTGACATCAACCCCACAAATATGAACCCCACTTGCCACCGCTACAGGGCAAGTGGGAAGAACGAGGCTAAGTGCGAGAATTGGCGCATCTATAAGATGCGCCATTTCTGGGATGGCTGAAAGCTGATGTTTTTAGCCTTGGGGGTGCCAATATCCATGGCCCCTTCCCAGGCTATTAATATCAGCCCGCAGCTGTCTGCCTAGCGTGTGCTGGTTCGATTTTATAGGGGCAACCCATGTCAATTTTTTTCTGGGGTTCCCCTTTAAACTAGCCAGTAAAGGCTAAGCAAACAGCTGTGAGTTACCAGAATATTAGCATCTGCCCTCAGCCATCTGCTTTCCCTCTGCTGGTTATTAAAATTATGCGGGAGCCCACACAATTTTTTTTAATTTTTTGAAAAATAAACAGATATTGCATTTCACGCAGATTTCTGACAGTTGCTTTTTTGTTACAGCATATGTAGTTTAATTATGTGGGGGTATGTTTCCACAGTCAGTAAACTCTGCTGGTTGGACACTGTGTACATCCGCAGCGTCCAACCCACAGCAGCCAGATGTTACAGCATAGTGGATGGGATTTCAAGAAATCCCATCTCCACAATTCGTGCACGGACGCCTCCAGCTTCCCTGCGGAGGCGGACATGCGGTGCGTCTCTTCAGACCGCAGCATGTCTATTTATCTTGCGGAAACGCTCAGTCTCCGCTAGATAAATATCACCTTTCCAATGTACAGGTCCTTCTCAAAAAATTAGCATATAGTGTTAAATTTCATTATTTAACATAATGTAATGATTACAATTAAACTTTCATATATTATAGATTCATTATCCACCAACTGAAATTTGTCAGGTCTTTTTATTGTTTTAATACTGATGATTTTGGCATACAACTCCTGATAACCCAAAAAACCTGTCTCAATAAATTAGCATATCAAGAAAAGGTTCTCTAAACGACCTATTACCCTAATCTTCTGAATCAACTAATTAACTCTAAACACATGCAAAAGATACCTGAGGCTTTTATAAACTCCCTGCCTGGTTCATTACTCAAAACCCCCATCATGGGTAAGACTAGCGACCTGACAGATGTCAAGAAGGCCATCATTGACACCCTCAAGCAAGAGGGTAAGACCCAGAAAGAAATTTCTCAACAAATAGGCTGTTCCCAGAGTGCTGTATCAAGGCACCTCAATGGTAAGTCTGTTGGAAGGAAACAATGTGGCAGAAAACGCTGTACAACGAGAAGAGGAGACCGGACCCTGAGGAAGATTGTGGAGAAGGACCGATTCCAGACCTTGGGGAACCTGAGGAAGCAGTGGACTGAGTCTGGTGTGGAAACATCCAGAGCCACCGTGCACAGGCGTGTGCAGGAAATGGGCTACAGGTGCCGCATTCCCCAGGTAAAGCCACTTTTGAACCATAAACAGCGGCAGAGGCGCCTGACCTGGGCTACAGAGAAGCAGCACTGGACTGTTGCTAAGTGGTCCCAAGTACTTTTTTCTGATGAAAGCAAATTTTGCATGTCATTCGGAAATCAAGGTGCCAGAGTCTGGAGGAAGACTGGGGAGAAGGAAATGCCAAAATGCCTGAAGTCCAGTGTCAAGTACCCACAGTCAGTGATGGTGTGGGGTGCCATGTCAGCTGCTGGTGTTGGTCCACTGTGTTTCATCAAGGGCAGGGTCAATGCAGCTAGCTATCAGGAGATTTTGGAGCACTTCATGCTTCCATCGGCTGAAATGCTTTATGGAGATGAAGATTTCATTTTTCAGCACGACCTGGCACCTGCTCACAGTGCCAAAACCACTGGTAAATGGTTTACTGACCATGGTATTACTGTGCTCAATTGGCCTGCCAACTCTCCTGACCTGAACCCCATAGAGAATCTGTGGGATATTGTGAAGAGAAAGTTGAGAGACGCAAGACCCAACACTCTGGATGAGCTAAAGGCCGCTATTGAAGCATCCTGGGCCTCCATAACATCTCAGCAGTGTCACAGGCTGATTGCCTCCATGCCACGCCGCATTGAAGCAGTCATTTCTGCCAAAGGATTCCCGACCAAGTATTGAGTGCATAACTGAACATTATTATTTTATGGTTTTTTTGTTTGTTATTAAAAAACACTTTTATTTGATTGGATGGGTGAAATATGCTAATTTATTGAGACAGGTTTTTTGGGTTATCAGGAGTTGTATGCCAAAATCATCAGTATTTAAACAATAAAAGACCTGACAAATTTCAGTTGGTGGATAATGAATCTATAATATATGAAAGTTTAATTGTAATCATTACATTATGTTAAATAATGAAATTTAACACTATATGCTAATTTTTTGAGAAGGACCTGTATTGAATGCGGTGATTCCGCATGGTTCAATGAATACATGCGGAATCACCTGCATTCAAAAGGCGGAGCGGACATTTGCTGCGTCCAAAGCGCTGCTGATTACTGACCGTGGGAATATACCCTTAATGCTCCTACATAGGCTGGTGTGTGTGTGTGTTTAATATTAATGATGGTATCTGGCTGAAGAGGTTGAACAAGGAAATGACATCACAAATATTTTTTTTTTATAATATATCTTTATTTAGCTCTATAGATTTATAAAAACGCAAGAAAATCCGTATGAAAATCTGCATCAACTCCACATAAAAACCGTGCGAATTTTCAACTGGGTTTTCTGCCAAGAGAGGCAGAAACCATGCAGAGTTTTACACAAGCAAATCCACAATGTGCACACATAGCCTAATAAGTTTTGCAGCAACTGTGAGAATCTATCCTGTTCACATAGAACAATATTGCTATAGTACGGTATATACTCGAGTAAAAGCCGAGATTTTCAGCCCACTTTTTTGGGCTGAAAGTAACTCTCTTGGCTTATACTCGAGTCATACCCAGGGGTTGGCAGGGGAGGGGGAGCGGAGCTGTGTAATAATACTCACCTGCTCCTGGCGCAGTCCCTGCACGTCCATGGTTCCCCGGCATCGGCAGCTTCTTCCTGTAGTGAGGGGTCACATGGTACTGCTCATTACAGTAATGGATATGGACCCGACTCCACTCCCATAGGGGTGGAGCTGCATATTCATTACTGTAATGAGCGGTACCATGTGACTGCTCAGTACAGGAAGAAGCTGCCGGTGCCGGGGAACAGACGTGCAGGGACCGCAGCGGGAGCAGGTGAGTATAACTCAGTGCGAGATATTCACCGGCTCCCCGTTCCACCGTCGGCACCGCTGCGTCTTCCGCGTGCTCTGCAGTGATGCTCAGGTCAGAGGGCACGATGACACGATTAGTGCGCGCGCCCTCTGCCTGAATGTCAGTGCAGAGGATGGGGAAGGCACAGCGGCGGTTGGCGGTGGAACGGGGAACAGGTGAATATAGCAAGTGCCGGGGGCCTGAGAGGTGAGTACGTAATTTTTTGTTTTTTTAATCGCAGCAAAATTGCTTGCCTGAGGAGGTGGTGATGGCGAACTCAGTCGAGGGGTTCAAGAGAGGCCTGGATGTCTTCCTGGAGCAGAACAATATTGTATCATACAATTATTAGGTTCTGTAGAAGGACGTAGATCTGGGGATTTATTATGATGGAATATAGGCTGAACTGGATGGACAAATGTCTTTTTTCGGCCTTACTAACTATGTTACTATGTTACTAATAGCAAATGTCTATATGGAGCATCTTATGGGGCCATGTGCAGCATTATATGGGGCAAATATCTGTATGGAGCATCTTATGGGGCCATGTGCAGCATTATATGAGGAAATTATCTGTATGGAGCATCTTATAGGGCCATGTGCAGCATTATATGGGGCAAATATATGTATGGGGCCATGTGCAGCATTATATGGGGCAAATTCTCTGTGAATTCTCTGATGTTTAGCAAAATCAGATTTCTGATAACATTCCCCACATTCTGAACATGAAAATATCTTCTCCTCTGTGTGAGTTTTCTCATGTTTAACAAGATGTGATTTCTGTGTAAAACATTTCCCACAATCTGAACATAAAAATGGCTTTTCTCCTGTGTGAATTTTGTGATGTCTAAGTAATCCTGATTTACAGCTAAAACATTTTCCACATTCTGAACAATAAAATAGATTCTTCTTTGAGTGCATTCTCTGATGAACATTAAGATAGTACTTCCTTGTAAAACATTTGCCACATTCAGAACATGAATATCGCTTCTTCACTGTGTGAGCTTTTAGATGTTCAACACTTCTTCTGTTATTTTTCTTTTGCATAATTGTGTGTGAGAAATTAGGAGGGAGGACTTGTTGAAAAAGATTTGATGATGGAGGTTTACTGTTAAAGGTTGGAAGCATATCAGATATAAAGGCATGTCCTTCATATGAAACTGGTGTGATAGCGTGATCATCTGCTTTAATATCTGAAAATATCTGATGCCCTTCTGAATTCCTGGTATAGTCACCTGTCAAGAATGAAACATTTTATTTTCAATATCTTTCTTTTGAAATATTACTATTATATTGTTATACATTTATAAAGTTTCTATCCAAATTGCTGTAAAATTCAATCATCAGCAAAGACAGTGATGGCAACAGTACTGTAGACTTCAAAACAACTAATTGATGATGATGTTAGATGTTAGATCAAGAGGTTGTGCTCTTTGAATGTTAATGTTTGTTAGTAAAATGTTCAGTGGAGAATCCTAAAGGGCCATAAAGTCTGTGCTATTAGGTGGTGCCCAGCTCATACCCTCCTTCACAGCCAATTGAACTCTAGCATTGAGAAAGGCAAAAACAAAACACAATATGGTTATGGCTTTAACCCCTTCCCGACCTGTGATGCCACGTAGGCGTCATGAAAGTCGGTGTCAATCCGACCTATGACGCCTATGTGGCGTCATGGAAAGATCGCGTCCCTGCAGATCGTGTGAAAGGGTGAACTCCAATTTCACCCGATCTGCAGGGACAGGGAGAGTGGTACTTTAGCCCAGGGGGGGTGGCTTCACCCCTCCCCCCGTGGCTACGATCGCTCTGATTGGCTGTTGAAAGTGAAACTGCCAATCAGAGCGATTTGTAATATTTCACCTAAAAAACTGGTGAAATATTACAATCCAGCCATGGCCGATGCTGCAATATCATCGGCCATGGCTGGAAACACTGGTGTACCCCCCCACCGCCACCGATTGCTTGCCCCGTCCTCCGTCCGGTACTCCGCTCCCCTCCGCCGTCCTGTCCGCTCTCCCGTCCTCCTGCCCGCTCCCCCCGTGCTCCGATGCCACCCCCATCCTCCAATCCCCCCGTGCTCCGATCTCCCCCCTTATACTTACCGGGCCTCCCGGTGTCCGTCCGTCTTCTCCCTGGGCGGCGCCATCTTCCAAAATGGCGGGCGCATGCGCAGTGCGCCCGACGAATCTGCCGGCCGGCAGATTCGTTCCAGGTATATTTTGATCACTGTGAAATAACCTATCACAGTGATCAAAATGAAAAAAATAGTAAATGACCCCCCTCCTTTATCACCCCCATAGGTAGGGCCAATAATAAAATAAAGAAAATATTTTTTTTTTCTTTTTCCACTAGGGTTAGGGTTAGAACTAGGGTTAGGGCTAGGGTTAGGGCTAGGGTTAGGTTTAGGGTATTTGCACACGGTGCGGATTGGCCGGGGATCCGCTACGGATTGGCCGCTGCGAATTCGTAGCAGTTTTCCATCAGGTTTACAGTACCATGTAAACCTATGGAAAACCAAATCCGCCCATGGTGCGGAAAATACCGTGCGGAAACGCTGCGTTGTATTTTCCGCAGCATGTCAATTTTGTGCGGATTCCGCAGCGTTTTACACCTGTTCCTCAATAGGAATCCGCAGGTGAAATCCGCACAAAAAACACTGGAAATCCGCTGTAAATCCGCAGTGCCTTTTACCTGCGGATTTTTCAAAAATCGTGCGGAAAAATCTCACACGAATCCGCAACGTGGGCACATAGCCTTAGGGTTGGAATTAGAGTTAGGGTTGGAAATAGGGTTAAGATTAGGCTTGTGGTTAGGGTTATGGATAGGGTTAGGGGTGTGTTGGGGTTGGGATTAGGATTACGGGTGTGTTGGGGTTAGGGTTGTTAGGTGTCGAGTTCCCACCTCTGCACAGGGGAAATCTCGAATCATCTCTGCTGCGGTCTCCCATTCTTCTCCAGCCGCAGTGGAGCCTGCTCAGCAGAGACGTCGGTCCCAGCGTCTTGCTCAGTCCCACTCTGTACAAAGAGTTACTGCTGCTTTTCCGGCTTCTGCCATTGAAGTCAGTGCTGGGCAGCGGCGAGCAGACGCTTCTGGGACTAAGTCCTGCTTTTCTCGTTCTGAGCATGCCCTGAGTAAGATCTCTCAGTGGAGATCGGGGGTCACATGGTCAGGATACTGCAGCTAAGTCCATTGGTCCTTTCCGGAAGGTCCTTTAAGTGCTAGGACTAAGTCCTGCTTTGCACACACTGAGCATGCCCAGGGCAAGATCTCTCAGTGGAGATTTAGGGTCACATGCTCAGGTATGGAAGTCTCTCATTGATCCTTCTAGGAAGGTCTTTTACTTGCTGCAGCTATATAAGGCTTGCATGGCCGCACGGCCATGCGCTAGTGTACATTTGTATACGTGTGTTTGTTGTGAGTGCAAGTCGTTCATTAAATACCCCTACCCTATTGTATGACTGTTCGCGTAAGGAGTATGGCTGCTACCTAGCGCCCGACTATCCACTCAACGTGTTACACACGAAACAGCGCCTACTGCTGTGACCGCCAGTACGGTGCCACGCGCCATTAGAGCGCTTCTTTAACCCTAGCCAGGGTGGTTAGTGGCTTCCGCCAGTACGGCACAATTCGCACTCTCGTGCTATTCAATTATTAGTTTTGTTACGTGCGGTACTGCGCCCCTGTGACTCAACAGGGTTCGCTTCCTTCACACAGGGTGAAGTTAACCCGTGTGTGTATTCACATTGTACCGCCATATAGTCCGTCATTACTTGGCAGCAGGTTCCATCTCTGCACAGTGGACCCCGGGCTGCAAACGCATCTGTCTTATTATTTGGTGCGTTACGCTAGCCCTAACAAGGGGTGTGTTGGAGTTAGGGTTGTGATTAGGGTTATGGCTAGTTGGGATAAGGGTTAGGGGTGTGTTGGGGTTAGTGTTGCAGTTATAATTGAGGGGTTTCCACTGTTTAAGCACATCAGGGGTCTCCAAGCGCAACATGGCGCCACCACTGATTTCAGCCAATCTTGCATTCAAAAAGTCAAATGGTGCTCCCTCCCTTCCGAGCCCCGACGTGCGCCCAAACAGTGGTTTACCCCCACATATGGGGTACCAGCGTACTCAGGACAAACTGCGCAACAACTATTGGGGTCCAATTTCTCCTGTTACCCTTGCAAAAATTAAAAATTGCTTGCTAAAACATAATTTTTGAGGAAAGAAAAATTATTTTTTATTTTCACGGCTCTGCGTTATAAACTTCTGTGAAGCACTTGGGGGTTGAAAGTGCTCACCACACATCTAAATAAGTTGCATGGGGGGTGTATTTTCCAATATGGGGTCACTTGTGGGGGGTTTCTACTGTTTAGGCACATCAGGGGCTCTGCAAATGCAATGTGATGCCCGCAGACCATTCCATCAAAGTCTGCATTTCAAAACGTCACTACTTCCCTTCCGAGCCCTGACGTGCGCCCAAACAGTGGTTTACCCCCATATATGGGCTATCAGCATACTCACGACAAACTGGGCAACAAATATTGGGGTCCAATTTCTCCTGTTACCCTTGTGAAAAATTAAAAAATTCTTGCTAAAACATCTTTTTTGAGGAAAGAAAAATAATTTTTTATTTTCACGGCTCTGCGTTGTAAACTTCTGTGAAGCACTTGGGGTTTCAAAGTGCTCACCACATATCTAGATAAGTTCCTTGGGGGGTCTAGTTTCCAAAATGGGGTCACTTGTGGGGGGTTTCTACTGTTTAGGCACATCAGGGGCTCTGCAAACGCAACGTGACGCCCGCAGACCATTCCATCAAAGTCTGCATTTCAAAAGTCACTACTTCCCTTCAGAGCCCCGACGTGTGCCCAAACAGTGGTTCCCCCCTCACATATATGGCATCAGCATACTCAGGACAAACTGGACAACAACTTTTTGGGTCCAATTTCTCCTGTTACTCTTGTGAAAATAATAAATTACAGGCTAAAAAATAATTTTTGAGGAAAGAAAAATGATTTTTTAGTTTCACGGCTCTGCGTTATACACTTCTATGAAGCACTTGGGGGTTTAAAGTGGTCACCGCACATCTAGATTAGTTCCATGGGAGGTCTAGTTTCCAAAATGGGGTCACATGTGGGGGAGCTCCAATGTTTAGGCAAACAGGGCCTCTCCAAACGCGACATGGTGTCCGCTAACGATTGGAGCTAATTTTTCATTCAAAAAGTCAAATGGCACTCCTTCCCTTCCGAGCCCTGCCGCGTGCCCAAAGAGTGGTTTACCCCCACATGTGAGGTATCACTGTACTCAGGAGAAATTGCCCAATAAATTTTAGGATCCATTTTATCCTGTTGCCCATGTGGAAATGAACAAATTGAGGCTAAATGAATTTTTTTTGTGAAAAAAAGTACTTTTTCATTTTTTCGGATCAATTTGTGAAGCACCTGGGGGTTCAAAGTGTTCACTATGCATCTAGATAAGTTCCTTGGGGGGTCTAGTTTCGAAAATGGGGTCACATGTGGGGGAGCTCCAATGTTTAGGCACACAGGGGCTCTCCAAACGCGACATGGTGTCCGCTAACAATTGGAGCTAATTTTTCATTCAAAAGTCAAATGGCGCTCCTTCCCTTCAGAGCCTTGCTGTGTGCACAAACAATGGTTTACCCCCACATATGAGGTATCAGTGTACTGATGAGAAATTGTCCAACACACTTTAGGATCCATTTTATTCTTTTGCCCAAGTGAAAATGAAAAAATTGAGGCTAAAATAAATATTTTGTGAAAAAAAAGTACTTTTTCATTTTTACGGATCAATTTGTGAAGCACCTGGGGTTCAAAGTGCTCACTATGCATCTAGATAAGCTCCTTGGGGGGTCTAGTTTCCAAAATGGGGTCACATGTGGGGAAGCTCCAATGTTTAGGCACACAGGGGCAAAAGTCAAATGGCGCTCCTTCCCTTCAGAGCCTTGCTGTGTGCACAAACAGTGGTTTACCCCCACATATGAGGTATCAGTGTACTGATGAGAAATTGTCCAACACACTTTAGGATCCATTTTATTCTTTTGCCCAAGTGAAAATGAAAAAATTGAGGCTAAAATAAATATTTTGTGAAAAAAAAGTACTTTTTCATTTTTACGGATCAATTTGTGAAGCACCTGGGGTTCAAAGTGCTCACTATGCATCTAGATAAGCTTCTTGGGGGGTCTAGTTTCCAAAATGGGGTCACATGTGGGGAAGCTCCAATGTTTAGGCACACAGGGGCTCTCCAAACGCGACATGGTGTCCGCTAAAGATTGGAGCCAATTTTTAATTGAAAAAGTCAAATGGCGCTCCTTCCCTTCAGAGCCCTGTCGTGCGCCCAGACAGTGGTTCCCCCCCACATATGAGGTATCGGCGTACTCAGGACAAATTGTACAATAACGTTTGGGGTCCAGTTTCTCTTTTTACCCTTGGGAAAATAAAATAATTGTTGCTAAAACATCATTTTTGTGACTAAAAAGTTAAAAGTTCATTTTTTCCTTCCATGATGCTTCTGCTGCTGTGAAGTACCTGAAGGGTTAATAAATTTCTTGAACGTGGTTTTGAGTACCTTGAGGGGTGCAGTTTTTAGAATGGTGTCACTTTTGGGTATTTTCAGCCATACAGACCCCTCAAACTGACTTCAAATGTGAGGTGGTCCCTAAAAAAAATGGTTTTGTAAATTTCGTTGTAAAAATGAGAAATCGCTGGTCAAATTTTAACCCTTATAACTTCCTAGCAAAAAAAAATTTTGTTTCCAAAATTGTGCTGATGTAAAGTAGACATGTGGGAAATGTTATTTATTAATTATTTTGCGTCACATAACTCTCTGGTTTAACAGAATAAAAATTAAAAATGTGAAAATTGCGAAATTTTCAAAATTTTAGCCAAATTTCCATTTTTTTCACAAATAAATGCAAAAATTATTGACCTAAATTTATGACTATCATGAAGCCCAATATGTCACGAAAAAACAATCTCAGAACCGTTAGGATCCATTGAAGCGTTCCCGAGTTATTACCTCATAAAGGGATACTGGTCAGAATTGCAAAAAACAGCCAGGTCATTAAGGTCAAAATAGGCTGGATCATGAAGGGGTTAAAGCAAGTGTAGGGGCACATTATCTTACATAGTTTTATATTTTTATTTAGTAGAAGTGAATGCAAAAATGTAGACCACGCATGCTCTTTCATACGTAATAAAAGTTCATAGATGCATTGTCTTCCATCATGAACATATAGAAAGGAAAAAGAATTTGCTAGTGTCCTTTGCAAGCCATGGTTGCAAGTCCCTGGCTCTATGGTAGATCACTTAGCTTAAAGGGACACTGTCACCTGAATTTGGAGGGAACAATCTTCAGCCATGGAGGCGGGGTTTTGGGGTTTTTGATTCACCCTTTCCTTACCCGCTGGCTGCATGCTGGCTGCAATATTGGATTGAAGTTCATTCTGTCCTCCGTAGTACATGCCTGCACAAGGTGCAATCTTGTCTTGCGCAGGCGTGTACTATGGAGGACAGAGAATGAACTTCAATCCAATATTGCAGCCAGCATGCAGCCAGCGGGTAAGGAAAGGGTGAATCAAAAAGCCCAAAACCCCGCCTCCATGGCTGAAGATTGTTCCCTCCAAATTCAGGTGACAGTGTCCCTTCAAGCTACAGAAAATGTACAATACTGCACAAAAGTTTTAGGCAGGTGTGGAAAAATTGCTTCAAAGTAAAAAACTTTCAAAAACAAAAGAGCTTATAATTATTTTTTTTATCAATTAACAAAATGCAAAGTAAATTAATTAAAAAAAATAGAAATCAATATTTGGTGTAACCACTCTTTGCGTTCATCAGGTCTTCTAGTCACTTGAACACAGTTTTTGAACAAACTCGACAGAGATGTTATTATAAACATCTTGGAGAACTAACCATAGAACTTCTTTGGAAGAAGGCTACAAAAATTCCTTCTCTTTCTCCATGTAATTCTAGACAGACTCGAAAATCTCTTCCAGGACTCTATGTTCCCGATTCATCATTTGCGATTTATTGAAGTCACTTGTCTTTTTTGTCACTTGGTATTTTTTGACATTTTGTTGCAGTAAATTCTTCAAAATAGCACGTTTGTTTCATGAATTTTAGGGCAAAATAAAAAACATGCTGTTTTTTTTTTTTTACTGCTTTAGGACTTTTCATTACCAAAAGTTGCAAATCTTTTAAAAAGTCACAAGTTTGTCGAAAAATTAGTCAAATTAAAAAATGCACCAAAAAACCTTATTCCTTGCTTGGACTGGAATGAGAGCAACAAAAAAATGCAATATTTGGTAAAAGTCACATTTCATCGATCTGTCTAAAACATCTGTATAAGCAAAATTGTTGAGGAAAAAAACTATCACTGAACAAGAAAGATAAGTTGAAAGTCAAGTCAAGACAAGGTTAAGAAATATCTAAAGGCAAATTTTTCAAAGGTTTTATGGACTGATGACATGAGAGTAACTCTTAACAGTCTTGATGGATGGGTCGCGGCTGGATCAGCAATAAACATAGACCTCCACTTCGACTCATAAACCCACAGAGCTCTCGCCTCACCCCTTCTCTCTTGTCTCCTTTTGGGCCCCTTCAGCCTGCCACATTTCCCAGCAGTTGGCGGTGTACCTCTTACCTTAGGTATATTTCTTTGTCTCGCTCAACTCTATGGGTATCTGGACCTTTCATTACAATTGGTATTATACCCTCTATTTTTACATTCCATTGCATGGGTTTCTCTGCTTTACCGATCCCATGTACCTCTTTTTTACACGGTTCCTTCATTGGACCGAGTTAGTATAGATCTCTTGATATCTTCTGGGGATTATACCTACATTTAAGGTCCACGTTGCGGCACTATGTGTGGGCTTAGGGTGACTTGTCTGCATTAGGATTGAGCATGCTCAGAGTGTACTTTAACCTGCCATATAGTTGCATTTAACGTATGGGGCCTCTTATCTTTGCATCTGGTCTGTCTTTATATTGCATTAGATTGTGTGTCACCATTCAGTCCCACTTGTATTGCATCATTGTGCTTTTTTCAGTATGCCACCATTATATTTGGGTCATTTGGTATATGTGCAAGAGATGTTTTGTATCTATATAACCAACTGTATTAGTTAAATTGACTTGTATTTGTAATTTATGCTTTGGTTATGTTATATTATGCATGACTTCTATAGGGGTGATGGCTACTGGTCCCATATTTAGGCCTTTTTAAATGGTTTTATTGTGTGTCTGTCTTTTTTGAGGTGTAATAAAAGTTGTCTTATTTTTCTTACAATTCATGGGTGTGCATACCATTATTAGTCTAGTCTTTTTTTCTTTTCGTACCAATTTTGTCCTTACAGACTAGGTTTTGCACCCTGCATTATCATTGTCATAGGAGTTCACCCTATTTAAAGGGACACTGTCACCTGAATTTGGAGGGAACAATCTTCAGCCATGGAGGCGGGGTTTTGGGCTTTTTGATTCACCCTTTCCTTACCCGCTGGCTGCATACTGGCTGCAATATTGGATTGAAGTTCATTCTCTGTCCTCCATAGTACACGCCTGCGCAAGGCAAGATTGCACCTTGTGCAGGCATGTACTACGGAGGACAGAATGAACTTCAATCCAATATTGCAGCCAGCATGCAGCCAGCGGGTAAGGAAAGGGTGAATCAAAAACCCCAAAACCCCGCCTCCATGGCTGAAGATTGTTCCCTCCAAATTCAGGTGACAGTGTCCCTTTAAGCATATTTACATCTGACAGCATGAGAACCGCAGCAATCTGACAGGTGATATTAATCTTCCCGTTAATCAGAGCCGCCTGTGTCACCCGGTGTTCAGGAGGCCGAACCTGAACAGTAAAACAGACTTACTGGTGAAGTCCATGTTTGGTGTCTGTGCCCAAACAGTAGGTCTTGGATATGGACCCCGAACTTTACTGTTCGGGTTCGCCCATCTCTACTATAGACTAAACCAAAAATACAATGGTGGAATTATGTTTTTCCGTCCTTCTGGCTTGATGGACAGCCACAACTGATCACTGACCTGAACAGAAACTAACACGTCTCCACTACAGTCAGGGAAGCAGACACATTTCTTTGGCCAGAGCAGAATGTACGGAAATCTGACAGCTAATTTTTTTTTTTCACCATTCTACGTGTTTGCCCATTAACACGGTGCCCGAGTTTCCAAAAAAGCATGTTTCTTATCCATATTCCTTTACAGATTATTGTGCCAACAAACGCCCAGTTAAAAAAGAAAAAAAGTATAAAAAACTTTAAAAGATTCCACACATGATTTTTCCCAACCAGCGACTGAAAAGAATGTGACTTCTCTGTGCATTTAGTGGTCACTACTCACCTGTGTGGTCATTTGTAGGAATCTCCTCTTTACACCGCTTATCACCCCTCACATACATCTCTGTAGTATTAATATGTGTCAGATCTTCATCCTGAAACAAATATTGTAAAAGTCACAGACAGATGGAGAAGTTTTGTGAAATGATTTAGAAGATCAGAAAACATCATACATTTTCACAATGACCAAATTAACATGACAGCAGTGGTTATCACACAGCTCAGAGGCGTAGCTAGGGTTTTGGTCGGGGGGAGTGAAACTTCTGAGTGGGCCCCTAACCAGGTAACCTTGATTACAACTGGGTGACGCACCCTAAGGCCGGCTTCACACTTGCGAGTTTTACGGACGTAAGAGAGCAGAAACTACGTCCGTAAAACTCGCAAAAAATACGGCACAATTATTCTCTATGCCCCTGCTCCTATCTGCCGTATTTTACTGATCAGTATTATACGGCTTTCTACGGCCGTACATAATCGCAGCATGCTGCGTTTGTCACCGTACTGCGCAAGAAATACGCCAATGAAAGTCTATGGAAGCGTGAAAAATACGGATTTCACACGGACAAGCAGTGTGACTTGAGAGAAATACGCAGCGCTGTTAGAGAGAAAAGCCGGTAATTCAGTGCGGTGTACAGTAAAATTACACTGACAGCTTACAGTCCAATAGGTAGAATAAATGTGTACACATAGAATAGGTATATATATATATATGTCATTAGACACATATATGTATATATATTACTATTTATTCCAGCGCTATACAGCTTGAAAGCCGGTAATTCAATTACCGGCTTTTTCTTTCTCCTTCTTAAAACCCGACATGATTTGAGACATGGTTTACATACAGTAAACCATGTCTTCTCTCCATTTTTTTTGCAGATTCCACACTACTAATGTCAGTAGTGTGTATCTGCAAAATTTGGCCGTTCTAGCTCTTAAAATAAAGGGTTAAATGGCGGAAAAAATTGGCGTGGGCTCCCGCGCAATTTTCTCCGCCAGAGTAGTAAAGCCAGTGACTGAGGGCAGATATTAATAGCCTGGAGAGGGTCCACGGTTATTGGCCCCCCACTGGCTAAAAATATCTGCCCCCAGCCACCCCAGAAAAGGCACATCTGGAAGATGCGCCTATTCTGGCACTTGGCCACTCTCTTCCCATTCCCGTGTAGCGGTGGGATATGGGGTAATGAAGGGTTAATGCCACCTTGCTATTGTAAGGTGACATTAAGCCTAATTAATAATGGAGAGGCGTCAATTATGACACCTATCCATTATTAATCCAATTGAATGAAAGGGTTAAATAAAACACAAACACATTATTTAAAATTATTTTAATGAAATAAAAACAATGGTTGTTGGAGTATTTTATTCTACGCCCAATCCAATCACTGAAGACCCTCGTTCTGTGAAAGAAAAAACATAATAAACCAACAATATACTTACCCTCCGCAGATCTGTAACGTCCAACGATGTAAATCCTTCTGAAGGGGTTAAAACATTTTGCAGCAAGGAGCTTTGCTAATGCAGGCTGCTCCTCGCTGCAAAACCCCTGGGAATGAGTCTAAATATAGATCAATGAGCTATATTTAGCTTTATTTGCGGTGAGGCGCCCTCTGCTGGATGTTCATAGATCGTGGGAAATTTCCTAGAAAGCTCCCAGGCTACCATTGTTTTTATTTCATTAAAATAATTTTAAATAATGTGTTTGTGTTTTATTTAACCCTTTCATTCAATTGGATTAATAATGGATAGGTGTCATAATTGACGCCTCTCCATTATTAATTAGGCTTAATGTCACCTTACAATAGCAAGGTGGCATTAACCCTTCATTACCCCATATCCCACCGCTACACGGGAATGGGAAGAGAGTGGCCAAGTGCCAGAATAGGCGCATCTTCCAGATGTGCCTTTTCTGGGGTGGCTGGGGGCAGATATTTTTAGCCAGGGGGGGGCCAATAACCGTGGACCCTCTCCAGGCTATTAATATCTGCCCTCAGTCACTGGCTTTACTACTCTGGCGGAGAAAATTGCGCGGGAGCCCACGCCAATTTTTTCCGCCATTTAACCCTTTATTTTAAGAGCTAGAACGGCCAAATTTTGCAAATACACACTACTGACATTAGTAGTGTGGAATCTGCAAAAAAAATGGAGAGAAGACATGGTTTACTGTATGTAAACCATGTCTCAAATCATGTCGGGTTTTAAGAAGGAGAAAGAAAAAGCCGGTAATTGAATTACCGGCTTTCAAGCTGTATAGCGCTGGAATAAATAGTAATATATATACATATACAGTGGGGCAAAAAAGTATTTAGTCAGTCAGCAATAGTGCAAGTTCCACCACTTAAAAAGATGAGAGGCGTCTGTAATTTACATCATAGGTAGACCTCAACTATGGGAGACAAACTGAGAAAAAAAAATCCAGAAAATCACATTGTCTGTTTTTTTAACATTTTATTTGCATATTATGGTGGAAAATAAGTATTTGGTCAGAAACAAAATTTCATCTCAATACTTTGTAATATATCCTTTGCTGGCAATGACAGAGGTCAAACGTTTTCTGTAAGTCTTCACAAGGTTGCCACACACTGTTGTTGGTATGTTGGCCCATTCCTCCATGCAGATCTCCTCTAGAGCAGTGATGTTTTTGGCTTTTCGCTTGGCAACACGGACTTTCAACTCCCTCCAAAGGTTTTCTATAGGGTTGAGATCTGGAGACTGGCTAGGCCACTCCAGGACCTTGAAATGCTTCTTACGAAGCCACTCCTTCGTTGCCCTGGCGGTGTGCTTTGGATCATTGTCATGTTGAAAGACCCAGCCACGTTTCATCTTCAATGCCCTTGCTGATGGAAGGAGGTTTGCACTCAAAATCTCACAATACATGGCCCCATTCATTCTTTCATGTACCCGGATCAGTCGTCCTGGCCCCTTTGCAGAGAAACAGCCCCAAAGCATGATGTTTCCACCACCATGCTTTACAGTAGGTATGGTGTTTGATGGATGCAACTCAGTATTCTTTTTCCTCCAAACACGACAAGTTGTGTTTCTACCAAACAGTTCCAGTTTGGTTTCATCAGACCATAGGACATTCTCCCAAAACTCCTCTGGATCATCCAAATGCTCTCTAGCAAACTTCAGACGGGCCCGGACATGTACTGGCTTAAGCAGTGGGACACGTCTGGCACTGCAGGATCTGAGTCCATGGTGGCGTAGTGTGTTACTTATGGTAGGCCTTGTTACATTGGTCCCAGCTCTCTGCAGTTCATTCACTAGGTCCCCCCGCGTGGTTCTGGGATTTTTGCTTACCGTTCTTGTGATCATTCTGACCCCACGGGGTGGGATTTTGCGTGGAGCCCCAGATCGAGAGAGATTATCAGTGGTCTTGTATGTCTTCCATTTTCTAATTATTGCTCCCACTGTTGATTTCTTCACTCCAAGCTGGTTGGCTATTGCAGATTCAGTCTTCCCAGCCTGGTGCAGGGCTACAATTTTGTTTCTGGTGTCCTTTGACAGCTCTTTGGTCTTCACCATAGTGGAGTTTGGAGTCAGACTGTTTGAGGGTGTGCACAGGTGTCTTTTTATACTGATAACAAGTTTAAACAGGTGCCATTACTACAGGTAATGAGTGGAGGAAAGAGGAGACTCTTAAAGAAGAAGTTACAGGTCTGTGAGAGCCAGAAATCTTGATTGTTTGTTTCTGACCAAATACTTATTTTCCACCATAATATGCAAAAAAAATGATAAAAAAAACAGACAATGTGATTTTCTGGATTTTTTTTCTCAGTTTGTCTCCCATAGTTGAGGTCTACCTATGATGTAAATTACAGACGCCTCTCATCTTTTTAAGTGGTGGAACTTGCACTATTGCTGACTGACTAAATACTTTTTTGCCCCACTGTATGTGTCTAATGACATATATATATATATATATATATATAGACAGTATATATATATATTTTTTTCTTTTTGGGACACATGGATCATTTCTATAGCGGTATGTTGGTTTTGCAAGCCTGCGAGAAAACCACGCAGTACGGATGCCATACGGATTACATACGGAGGATGCCATGCGCAAAAAACGCTGACACACCCTGCCTACGGAGGAGCTACGGACCACTATTTTCGGGACATTCAGCGTATTACGGCCATAATATACGGACCGTATTTTCATACGCTGAGTGTGAAGCCGGCCTAATAGTGTAGGAGAACCTCAGATGACTGCGCTGTTACTGAAAATAATTTCTACATAAAGACCAATATTGATAATACAGCCATATGGTCAGTGGTAAATACCAGTCTTACAGAACATATAAGAGATCACAGTACAGTTATAGATAATGACTTACCACTGACGTCCTTTCTGATGGAATCATTCACTTTTCCAGTCTTTTCCATCTGGCCCAGACCAACATGACAACTTCTTCCAGCAACGACTCACGTGCAGAGAATACAACAAAGACAAGTTTCACTTCTCACATTTTCAGCACTGTCACTAATGGGACTATTCACAACCTGCACAAACTCCTCATCCTGCTAATACCCCAATACTGAGCCGCTGCTGCCGTATGTATCCCTATTACTGCACGTGATACCCCAATACTGAGCCGCTGCTGCCGCATGTGTCCCTATTACTGCACCTGATACCCCAATACTGAGCCACTGCTGCCATATGTGTCCCTTTTACTGCACCTGATACCCCAATACTGAACCGCTGCTGCCGTATGTGTCCCTATTACTGCACCTGATACCCCAATACTGAGCCACTGCAGCCATATGTGTCCCTTTTACTGCACCTGATACCCCAATACTGAGCCGCTGCTGCCGTATGTGTCCCTATTACTGCACCTGATACCCCAATACTGAGCCGCTGCTGCCGTATGTTTCCCTATTACTGCACCTGATACCCCAATACTGAGCCGCTGCTGGCGTATGTGTCCCTATTACTGCCCCTGATACCCCAATACTGAGCCGCTGCTGCTGTATGTGTCCCTATTACTGCACCTGATACCCCAATACTGAGCCACTGCTGCCGTATGTGTCCCTATTACTGCACCTGATACCCCAATACTGAGCCACTGCTGCCGTATGTGTCCCTATTACTGCCCCTGATACCCCAATACAGAGCCGCTGCTGCTGTGTGTCCCTATTACTGCACCTGATACCCCAATACTGAGCCGCTGCTGGCGTATGTGTCCCTATTACAGCCCCTGATACCCCAATACTGAGCCGCTGCTGCTGTATGTGTCCCTATTACTGCCCCTGATACCCCAATACTGAGCCGCTGCTGCTGTATGTGTCCCTATTACTGCACCTGATACCCCAATACTGAGCCGCTGCTGCTGTATGTGTCCCTATTACTGCCCCTGATACCCCAATACTGAGCCACTGCTGCCGTATGTGTCCCTATTACTGCACCTGATACCCCAATACTGAGCCACTGCTGCCGTATGTGTCCCTATTACTGCACCTGATACCCCAATACTGAGCCGCTGCTGCCGTATGTGTCCCTATTACTGCACCTGATACCCCAATACTGAGCCACTGCTGCCATATGTGTCCCTATTACTGCACCTGATACCCCAATACTGAGCCACTGCTGCCGTATCTGTCCCTATTACTGCCCCTGATACCCCAATACAGAGCCACTGCTGCTGTATGTGTCCCTATTACTGCACCTGATACCCCAATACTGAGCCGCTGCTGGCGTATGTGTCCCGATTACTGCCCCTGATACCCCAATACTGAGCCGCTGCTGCTGTATGTGTCCCTATTACTGCACCTGATACCCCAATACTGAGCCGCTGCTGCAGTATGTGTCCCTATTACTACACCTGATACCCCAATACTGAGCCGCTGCTGCTGTATGTGTCCCTATAACTGCACCTCATACCCCAATACTGAGCCGCTGCTGCCGTATGTGTTCCTATTACTGCCCCTGATACCCCAATACTGAGCCGCTGCTGCCATATGTGTTCCTATTACTGCACCTGATACCCCAATACTGAGCCGCTGCTGCTGTATGTGTCCCTATAACTGCACCTCATACCCCAATACTGAGCCTCTGCTGCCGTATGTGTCCCCATTACTGCACCTGATACCCCAATACTGAGCCGCTGCTGGCGTATGTGTCCCGATTACTGCCCCTGATACCCCAATACTGAGCCGCTGCTGCTGTATGTGTCCCTATTACTGCCCCTGATACCCCAATACTGAGCCGCTGCTGCAGTATGTGTCCCTATTACTACACCTGATACCCCAATACTGAGCCGTTGCTGCCGTATGTGTCCCTATTACTGCACCTGATACCCCAATACTGAGCCGCTGCTGCCGTATGTGTCCCTATTACTACACCTGATACCCCAATACTGAGCCGCTGCTGCTGTATGTGTCCCTATAACTGCACCTCATACCCCAATACTGAGCCGCTGCTGCCGTATGTGTTCCTATTACTGCCCCTGATACCCCAATACTGAGCCGCTGCTGCCATATGTGTTCCTATTACTGCACCTGATACCCCAATACTGAGCCGCTGCTGCTGTATGTGTCCCTATAACTGCACCTCATACCCCAATACTGAGCCTCTGCTGCCGTATGTGTCCCCATTACTGCACCTGATACCCCAATACTGAGACACTGCTGCTGTATGTGTCCCTATTACTGCCCCTGATACCCCAATACTGAGCCGCTGCTGCTGTATGTGACCCTATTACTACACCTGATACCCCAATACTGAGACGCTGCTGCCGTATGTGTCCGTATTACTGCCCCTTATACCCCAATACTGAGACGCTGCTGCCGTATGTGTCCGTATTACTGCCCCTTATACCCAATACTGAGACGCTGCTTCCGTATGTGTCCCTATTACTGCACCTGATACCCCAATACTGAGCCGCTGCTGCCATATGTGACCCTATTACTGCACCTGATACCCTAATACTGAGCCGCTGCTGCCGTATGTGTCCCTATTACTGCCTCTGATACCCCAATACTGAGCCACTGCTGCCGTATGTGTCCCCATTACTGCACCTGATACCCCAATACTGAGCCGCTGCTGCTGTATGTGTCCCTTTTACTGCCCCTGATACCCCAATACTGAGCCTCTGCCATATGTGTCCCTATTACTGCCTCTGATACCCCAATACTGAGCCGCTGCTGCCGTATGTGTCCTTATTACTGCTCCTAATACCCCAATACTGAGCCGCTGCTGCCGTATGTGTCCCTATTACTGCACCTGATACCCCAATACTGAGCCGCTGCTGCCGTATGTGTCCATATAACTGCACCTGATACCCCAATACTGAGCCGTTGCTGCCGTATGTGTCCCTATTACTGCACCTGATACCCCAATACTGAGCCGCTGCTGCCGTATGTGTCCCTATTACTGCACCTGATACCCCAATACTGAGCCGCTGCTGCCGTATGTGTCCTTATTACTGCACCTGATACCCCAATACTGAGCCACTGCTGCCGTATGTGTTCCTATTACTGCACCTGATACCCCAATACTGAGCCGCTGCTGCCGTATGTGTTCCTATTACTGCATCTGATACCCCAATACTGAGCCGCTGCTGCCATATGTGTCCCTATTACTGCACCTGATACCCCAATACTGAGCCGCTGCTGCCGTATGTGTCCCTATTACTGCATCTGATACCCCAATACTGAGCCGCTGCTGCCATATGTGTCCCTATTACTGCACCTGATACCCCAATACTGAGCCACTGCTGCCGTATGTGTCCCTATTACTGCACCTGATACCCCAATACTGAGCCACTGCTGCGGTATGTGTTCCTATTACTGCACCTGATACCCCAATACTGAGCCGCTGCTGCCGTATGTGTTCCTATTACTGCACCTGATACCCCAATACTGAGCCGCTGCTGCCGTATGTGTCCCTATTACTGCATCTGATACCCCAATACTGACCTATTACTGCATCTGATACCCCAATACTGAGACGCTGCTGCCATATGTGTCGCTATTACTGCACCTGATACCCCAATACTGAGCCGCTGCTACCGTATGTGTTCCTATTACTGCACCTGATACCCGAATACTGAGCCGCTGCTGCCATATGTGTCCCTATTACTGCACCTGATACCCCAATACTGAGCCGCTGCTGCCGTATGTGTTCCTATTACTGCACCTGATACCCCAACACTGGGCCGCTGCTGCCGTGTCCCTATTACTGCACCTGATACCCCAATACTGAGCCGCTGCTGCCGTATGTGTCCCTATTACTGCACCTGATACCCCAATATTGAGCTGCTGCTGCCGTATGTGTCCCTATTACTGCACCTGATACCCCAATACTGAGCCACTGCTGCGGTATGTGTTCCTATTACTGCACCTGATACCCCAATACTGAGCTGCTGCTGCCGTATGTGTCCCTATTACTGCACCTGATACCCCAATACTGAGTCACTGCTGCGGTATGTGTTCCTATTACTGCACCTGATACCCCAATACTGAGCCGCTGCTGCCGTATGTGTTCCTATTACTGCACCTGATACCCCAATACTGAGCCGCTGCTGCCGTATGTGTCCCTATTACTGCATCTGATACCCCAATACTGAGCCGCTGCTGCCATATGTGTCCCTATTACTGCACCTGATACCCCAATACTGAGCCGCTGCTACCGTATGTGTTCCTATTACTGCACCTGATACCCGAATACTGAGCCGCTGCTGCCATATGTGTCCCTATTACTGCACCTGATACCCCAATACTGAGCCGCTGCTGCCGTATGTGTTCCTATTACTGCACCTGATACCCCAACACTGGGCCGCTGCTGCCGTGTCCCTATTACTGCACCTGATAGCCCAATACTGAGCCGCTGCTGCCGTATGTGTCCCTATTACTGCACCTGATACCCCAATATTGAGCCGCTGCTGCCGTATGTGTCCCTATTACTGCACCTGATACCCCAATACTGAGCCTCTGCCTTATGTGTCCCTATTACTGCCCTTGATACCCCAATACTGAGCCGCTGCTGCCGTATGTGTCCCTATTACTGCACCTGATACCCCAATACTGAGCCGCTGCTGCCGTATGTGTTCCTATTACTGCACTTGATACCCCAATACTGAGCCGCTGCTGCCGTATGTGTCCCTATTACTGCCCCTGATACCCCAATACTGAGCCGCTGCTGCCGTATGTGTCCCTATTACTGCCCCTGATACCCCAATACTGAGCAGCTGCTGTCGTATGTGACTCTATTACTCCCCCTGATACCCCAATACTGAGCCGCTGCTGCCATATGTTTCCCTATTACTGCACCTGATACCCCAATACTGAGCTGCTGCTGACGTATGTGTCCCTATTACTGCCCCTTATAGCCCAATACTGAGCCACTGGTGCCATATGTGTCCCTATTACTGCCCCTGATACCCCAATACTGAGCCGCTGCTGCCGTATGTGATCTTATTACTGCACCTGTTACCCCAATACTGAGCCGCTGCTGCCATGTGTCCCTATTACTGCCCCTGATACCCCAATACTGAGCCGCTGCTGCCGTATGTGTCCCTATTACTGCACCTGATACCCCAATACTGAGCCGCTGCTGCCGTATGTGTTCCTATTACTGCACTTGATACCCCAATACTGAGCCGCTGCTGCCGTATGTGTCCCTATTACTTCCCCTGATACGCCAATACTGAGCCGCTGCTGCCATGTGTCCCTATTACTGCCCCTGATACCCCAATACTGAGCCGCTGCTGCCGTATGTGTCCCTATTACTGCCCCTGATACCCCAATACTGAGCAGCTGCTGTCGTATGTGACCCTATTACTCCCCCTGATACCCCAATACTGAGCCGCTGCTGCCATATGTTTCCCTATTACTGCACCTGATACCCCAATACTGAGCTGCTGCTGATGTATGTGTCCCTATTACTGCCCCTTATACCCCAATACTGAGCCACTGGTGCCATATGTGTCCCTATTACTGCACCTGATACCCTAATACTGAGCCGCTGCTGCCGTATGTGTCCCTATTACTGCCTCTGATACCCCAATACTGAGCCACTGCTGCCGTATGTGTAACCATTACTGCACCTGATACCCCAATACTGAGCCGCTGCTGCTGTATGTGTCCCTTTTACTGCCCCTGATACCCCAATACTGAGCCTCTGCCATATGTGTCCTTATTACTGCCTCTGATACCCCAATACTGAGCCGCTGCTGCCGTATGTGTCCTTATTACTGCTCCTAATACCCCAATACTGAGCCGCTGCTGCCGTATGTGTCCCTATTACTGCACCTGATACCCCAATACTGAGCCGCTGCTGCCGTATGTGTCCATATAACTGCACCTGATACCCCAATACTGAGCCGTTGCTGCCATATGTGTCCCTATTACTGCACCTGATACCCCAATACTGAGCCGCTGCTGCCGTATGTGTCCCTATTACTGCACCTGATACCCCAATACTGAGCCGCTGCTGCCATATGTGTCCTTATTACTGCACCTGATACCCCAATAGTGAGCCACTGCTGCCGTATGTGTTCCTATTACTGCACCTGATACCCCAATACTGAGCCGCTGCTGCCGTATGTGTTCCTATTACTGCACCTGATACCCCAATACTGAGCCGCTGCTGCCGTATGTGTCCCTATTACTGCATCTGATACCCCAATACTGAGCCGCTGCTGCCATATGTGTCCCTATTACTGCACCTGATACCCCAATACTGAGCCACTGCTGCCGTATGTGTCCCTATTACTGCACCTGATACCCCAATACTGAGCCACTGCTGCGGTATGTGTTCCTATTACTGCACCTGATACCCCAATACTGAGCCGCTGCTGCCGTATATGTTCCTATTACTGCACCTGATACCCCAATACTGAGCCGCTGCTGCCGTATGTGTCCCTATTACTGCATCTGATACCCCAATACTGACCTATTACTGCATCTGATACCCCAATACTGAGACGCTGCTGCCATATGTGTCGCTATTACTGCACCTCATACCCCAATACTGAGCCGCTGCTACCGTATGTGTTCCTATTACTGCACCTGATACCCGAATACTGAGCCGCTGCTGCCATATGTGTCCCTATTACTGCACCTGATACCCCAACACTGGGCCGCTGCTGCCGTGTCCCTATTACTGCACCTGATAGCCCAATACTGAGCCGCTGCTGCCGTATGTGTCCCTATTACTGCACCTGATACCCCAATATTGAGCTGCTGCTGCCGTATGTGTCCCTATTACTGCACCTGATACCCAAATACTGAGCCACTGCTGCGGTATGTGTTCCTATTACTGCACCTGATACCCCAATACTGAGCCGCTGCTGCCGTATGTGTTCCTATTACTGCACCTGATACCCCAATACTGAGCCGCTGCTGCCGTATGTGTCCCTATTACTGCATCTGATACCCCAATACTGAGCCGCTGCTGCCATATGTGTCCTTATTACTGCACCTGATACCCCAATACTGAGCCACTGCTGCCGTATGTGTCCCTATTACTGCACCTGATACCCCAATACTGAGCCACTGCTGCCTTATGTGTTCCTATTACTGCACCTGATACCCCAATACTGAGGCGCTGCTGCCGTATGTGTCCCTATTACTGCACCTGATACCCCAATACTGAGCCGCTGCTACCGTATGTGTTCCTATTACTGCACCTGATACCCGAATACTGAGCCGCTGCTGCCATATGTGTCCCTATTACTGCACCTGATACCCCAATACTGAGCCGCTGCTGCCGTATGTGTTCCTATTACTGCACCTGGTACCCCAACACTGGGCCGCTGCTGCCGTGTCCCTATTACTGCACCTGATAGCCCAATACTGAGCCGCTGCTGCCGTATGTGTCCCTATTACTGCACCTCATACCCCAATACTGAGCCGCTGCTACCGTATGTGTTCCTATTACTGCACCTGATACCCGAATACTGAGCCGCTGCTGCCATATGTGTCCCTATTACTGCACCTGATACCCCAATACTGAGCCGCTGCTGCCGTATGTGTTCCTATTACTGCACCTGATACCCCAACACTGGGCCGCTGCTGCCGTGTCCCTATTACTGCACCTGATAGCCCAATACTGAGCCGCTGCTGCCGTATGTGTCCCTATTACTGCACCTGATACCCCAATATTGAGCTGCTGCTGCCGTATGTGTCCCTATTACTGCACCTGATACCCAAATACTGAGCCACTGCTGCGGTATGTGTTCCTATTACTGCACCTGATACCCCAATACTGAGCCGCTGCTGCCGTATGTGTTCCTATTACTGCACCTGATACCCCAATACTGAGCCGCTGCTGCCGTATGTGTCCCTATTACTGCATCTGATACCCCAATACTGAGCCGCTGCTGCCATATGTGTCCTTATTACTGCACCTGATACCCCAATACTGAGCCACTGCTGCCGTATGTGTCCCTATTACTGCACCTGATACCCCAATACTGAGCCACTGCTGCCGTATGTGTTCCTATTACTGCACCTGATACCCCAATACTGAGGCGCTGCTGCCGTATGTGTCCCTATTACTGCACCTGATACCCCAATACTGAGCCGCTGCTACCGTATGTGTTCCTATTACTGCACCTGATACCCGAATACTGAGCCGCTGCTGCCATATGTGTCCCTATTACTGCACCTGATACCCCAATACTGAGCCGCTGCTGCCGTATGTGTTCCTATTACTGCACCTGGTACCCCAACACTGGGCCGCTGCTGCCGTGTCCCTATTACTGCACCTGATAGCCCAATACTGAGCCGCTGCTGCCGTATGTGTCCCTATTACTGCACCTGATACCCCAATATTGAGCCGCTGCTGCCGTATGTGTCCCTATTACTGCACCTGATACCCCAATACTGAGCCTCTGCCTTATGTGTCCCTATTACTGCCCTTGATACCCCAATACTGAGCCGCTGCTGCCGTATGTGTCCCTATTACTGCACCTGATACCCCAATACTGAGCCGCTGCTGCCGTATGTGTTCCTATTACTGCACTTGATACCCCAATACTGAGCCGCTGCTGCCGTATGTGTCCCTATTACTGCCCCTGATACCCCAATACTGAGCCGCTGCTGCCGTATGTGTCCCTATTACTGCCCCTGATACCCCAATACTGAGCCGCTGCTGCCGTATGTGACCCTATTACTCCCCCTGAAACCCCAATACTGAGCCGCTGCTGCCATATGTTTCCCTATTACTGCACCTGATACCCCAATACTGAGCAGCTGCTGTCGTATGTGACCCTATTACTCCCCCTGAAACCCCAATACTGAGCCGCTGCTGCCATATGTTTCCCTATTACTGCACCTGATACCCCAATACTGAGCTGCTGCTGACGTATGTGTCCCTATTACTGCCCCTGATACCCCAATACTGAGCCGCTGCTGCCGTATGTGATCTTATTACTGCACCTGTTACCCCAATACTGAGCCGCTGCTGCCGTATGTGTCCCTATTACTGCACCTGATACCCCAATACTGAGCCGCTGCTGCCATGTGTCCCTATTACTGCCCCTGATACCCCAATACTGAGCCGCTGCTGCCGTATGTGTCCCTATTACTGCACCTGATACCCCAATACTGAGCCGCTGCTGCCGTATGTGTTCCTATTACTGCACTTGATACCCCAATACTGAGCCGCTGCTGCCGTATGTGTCCCTATTACTGCCCCTGATACGCCAATACTGAGCCGTTGCTGCCATGTGTCCCTATTACTGCCCCTGATACCCCAATACTGAGCCGCTGCTGCCGTATGTGTCCCTATTACTGCCCCTGATACCCCAATACTGAGCAGCTGCTGTCGTATGTGACCCTATTACTCCCCCTGATACCCCAATACTGAGCCGCTGCTGCCATATGTTTCCCTATTACTGCACCTGATACCCCAATACTGAGCTGCTGCTGATGTATGTGTCCCTATTACTGCCCCTTATACCCCAATACTGAGCCACTGGTGCCATATGTGTCCCTATTACTGCCCCTGATACCCCAATACTGAGCCGCTGCTGCCGTATGTGACCTTATTACTGCACCTGTTACCCCAATACTGAGCCGCTGCTGCCGTATGTGTCCCTATTACTGCACCTGATACCCCAATACTGAGCCGCTGCTGCCATGTGTCCTTATTACTGCACCTGTTACCCCAATACTGAGCCGCTGCTGCCGTATGTGTCCCTATAACTGCACCTGATATCCCAATAATGAGCAGCTGCTGCCATATGTGTCCTTATTACTGCACCTGATGCCCCAATACTGAGCCGCTGCTGCCGTATGTGACCCTATTACGGCACCTGATACCCCAATACTGAGCCGCTGCTGCCGTATGTGACCCTATTACTGCCCTTGATACCCCAATACTGAGCCGCTGCTGCCGTATGTGTCCCTATTACTGCACCTGATACCCCAATACTGAGCCGCTGCTGCCGTATGTGTTCCTATTACTGCACCTGATACCTCAATACTGAGCCGCTGCTGCCATATGTGTTCCTATTACTGCACCTGATACCCCAATACTGAGGCGCTGCTGCCGTATGTGTCCCTATTACTGCACCTGATACCCCAATACTGAGCCGCTGCTGCCATATGTGTCCCTATTACTGCACCTGACGCCCCAATACTGAGCCGCTGCTGCCGTATGTGACCTTATTACTGCACCTGTTACCCCAATACTGAGCCGCTGCTGCCGTATGTGTCCCTATTACTGCACCTGATACCCCAATACTGAGCCGCTGCTGCCATGTGTCCTTATTACTGCACCTGTTACCCCAATACTGAGCCGCTGCTGCCGTATGTGTCCCTATTACTGCACCTGATATCCCAATAATGAGCAGCTGCTGCCATATGTGTCCTTATTACTGCACCTGATGCCCCAATACTGAGCCGCTGCTGCCGTATGTGACCCTATTACGGCACCTGATACCCCAATACTGAGCCGCTGCTGCCGTATGTGACCCTATTACTGCCCTTGATACCCCAATACTGAGCCGCTGCTGCCGTATGTGTCCCTATTACTGCACCTGATACCCCAATACTGAGCCGCTCCTGCCGTATGTGTCCCTATTACTGCACCTGATACCCCAATACTGAGCAGCTGCTGCTGTATGTGTCGGTATTACTGCACCTGATTCCCCAATACTGAGCCGCTGCTGCTGTATGTGTCCCTATTACTGCACCTGATACCCCAATACTGAGCCGCTGCTGCAGTATATCTGCCTACTACTGCCCCTGATACCCCAATACTGAGCCACTGCTGCCGTATGTGTCCCTATTACTGCCTCTGATACCCCAATACTGAGCCTCTGCTGCCGTATGTGTCTCTATTACTGCACCTGATACCCCAATACTGAGCCGCTGCTGCCGTATGTGTCCCTATTACTGCACCTGATACCCCAATACTGAGCCGCTGCTGCCGTTTGTGTTCCTATTACTGCACCTGATACCCCAATACTGAGCCGCTGTTGCCGTATGTGTCCCTATTACAGCCCCTGTTAACCCAATACTGAGCCGCTGCTGCTGTATGTGTCCCTATTACTGCACCTGATACCCCAATTCTGAGCCGCTGCTGCTGTATGTGTCCCTATTACTGCACCTGATACCGCAATACGGAGCCGCTGCTGCCGTATGTGTCCCTATTACTACACCTGATACCCCAATACTGAGCCGCTGCTGCTGTATGTGTCCCTATTACTGCACCTGATACCGCAATACTGAGCCGCTGCTGCCGTATGTGTCCCTATTACTGCACCTGCTGTGTGGTTCTCTGTGCCCTCTAAATTCTAAAGCAACCCACTATATATAGTAATGCCGGGTGCAAGTGCCCTAGAAAACAGAGCCCATATTTTGCCCCTAGAAAGTAATATTGCCCTGTGTGCCCCTTTGACAGTCACAGTAACCCGAGTTCCCCTATAACAATAGGTACCCACTTTACATTTAATAATGTCCCAAGTCTCCCCCTGTACAGCTCCCCTATACAAAGTATGATGCTTTCTTATACACAGTATAAAGCCCCCTCACTATATATATACTGACCCCTTAATATCCCCCAAACTATTTAATGGCTCCAACACTGTATGATGGCCCCATCACTATAATCCCCACACTGTATGATGGCCCCCTATATAGCCTCCATATAGCATAATACACTAGATAGTCATCAAAACAGTGTAATTCAGCCCCATAGGCAGAATTTATAGTATAATGCACTCCCCATAAGCCTCCATATAGTATAATGCACTCCCCATAGGCAGTCTATAGTATAATGCACTCCCTATATGAACAGTCTATAATATAATACACCACCCATAGGCAGATATATAATGTAGCCCCCTTCTAATAGGCAGCCTCTGTATTATAATGCAACCCCCCTCTCATAGGCAGCCTCTGTATTATAATGCAACCCCCCTCTCATAGGCAGCCTCTGTATTATAATGCAACCCCCACTCTCATATGCATCCTCTCTATTATAATGCAGCCCCCCTCTCATAGCCAGCCTCTGTATTATAATGCAGCCCCCCTATCATAGGCAGCCTATTATAATGGTGACCCCTATCATAGGCAGCCTATGATAATGCTGCCCCTCATAGGCAGCCTCTCTATTATAATGCAGCCCCCCATAGGCTGAGACTAAGAGCACTTGTGTGTTCGAAACGCGTACAGTTTATACAGGCACTCTCCTTCTGGTATATCCGGTTTTTGTATGTCTTATAGCCTATTGTTAGTTTAAATGAATACTATTAAAGCTAAGTGATTTTATCTCTTGGAGCTGGATTACCTTTTTTCCACATGTGCAGCCTATTATAATGCAGCCCCTCATGGGCAGCCTCTCTATTATAATGCAGCCTCCATAGGCAGCCTCTGTATTATAATGCAGCCCCACATAAGCAGCCTCTCTATTATAATGCAGCCCCCGTAGGCAGCCTCTCTATTATAATGCAGCCCCCCATAAGCAGCCTCTCTATTATAATGCAGCCCCCATAGGCAGCCTCTCTATTGTAATGCACCCCCCCATAGGCAGCCTCTCTATTGTAATGCAGCACCCATAGGCGACTGTTGTGAATTCTGTGGCAGAGCTCCCTCCTGTGGTCACAAGTGGTACTTCGGCTGATTCTCTCTGTGAGCTTCTGTTGGTGGAGGAAAGTGGTATTGCTGCTTCTGAGTTTCCTACCTCAGGTGATGTGGTGAGGTCGTTAGGTACTGCTCTACTTAACTCCACCTAATGCTTTGATCCTGGCTTCCTGTCAATGTTCCAGTGTTGGACTTGTTTTTCCCTGGATCATTCCTGTGGCCTGCTGCTCTGCATAGCTAAGTTCTTCTTTGCTATTTGTTTCCTATTTTTTCTGTCCAGCTTGTCTAATTGTTTTGCTGGAAGCTCTGGGACGCAAAGGGTGTACCTCCGTGCCGTTAGTTCGGTACCGAGGGTCTTTTTGCCCCCTTTGCGTGGTTTTCTTTAGGGTTTTGTGTAGACCGCAAAGTTATCTTTCCTATCCTCGCTCTGTTAAGAAAGTCGGGCCTCACTTTGCTGAATCTATTTCATCCCTACGTTTGTCTTTTCATCTTACTCACAGTCATTATATGTGGGGGGCTGCCTTTTCCTTTGGGGTATTTCTCTGAGGCAAGGTAGGCTTATTTTCTCTCTTCAGGCTAGTTAGTTTCTCAGGCTGTGCCGAGTTGCATAGGCAGAGTTAGGCGCAATCCACGGCTGCCTCTAGTGTTGTTTGGAGAGGATTAGGGATTGCGGTCTGCAGAGTTCCCACGTCTCAGAGCTCGTTCTATGATTTTGGGTTATTGTCAGATCACTGTATGTGCTCTGACCGCTATGTCCATTGTGGTACTGAATTGCCTATCATAACAGTACAGGAAGCCAAAGGTACTAATGATTCTCAATAGAGGGAAAAAAGAAGTTCTGAGACCATTTTTTTTTCTTTGCACTGTGTTTTGCCTTTTTTTTCCCCTAGACATTTGGGTGGTTCAGGACACAGGTGTGAACATGGACATTCAGGGTCTGTGCTCTTCAATGGATAATCTCGTTAAAAATGTACAAAAGATTCAAGATTTGGTGGTTCAGAAGCCTATGTTTGAACCAAGAATTCCTATTCCTGATTTGTTTTATGGTGATAGAGTCAAGTTTGTGAATTTAAAAAATAATTGTAAACTATTTCTGGCCTTGAAACCTCACTCCTCTGGTGACCCAGCTCAACAAGTGAGAATTATTATTTCTTTTTTGCGTGGCGACTTTCAAGACTGGGCATTTTCCCTTGCGCCAGGAGATCCTGCATTAAGTAATATTGATGCGTTTTTCCTGGCGCTCGGATTGCTGTACGATGAGCCTAATTCAGTGGATCAGGCAGAGAAAAATTTGCTGGCTTTGTGTCAGGGTCAGGATGAGATAGAGGTATATTGTCAGAAATTTAGAAAGTGGTCCGTACTCACTCAATGGAATGAAGCTGCGCTCGCAGCGATTTTCAGAAAGGGTCTCTCTGAAGCCTTTAAGGATGTCATGGTGGGATTTCCTATGCCTGCTGGTCTGAATGAATCTATGTCTTTGGCCATTCAGATCGGTCGACGCTTGCGTGAGCGTAAATCTGTGCGATAGGACTTTGACTAGAGTTGAACGGCAAGAACACAGACGTCTGAATGGTCTGTGTTTCTACTGTGGTGATTCCACTCATGCCATCTCTGATTGTCCTAAGCGCTCTAAGCGGTTCACTAGGTCTGCCACCATTGGTACGGTACAGTCAAAATTTCTTCTGTCCGTTACCTTGATCTGCTCTTTGTCATCGTATTCTGTCATGGCATTTGTGGATTCAGGCGCTGCCCTGAATTTGATGGACTTGGAGTATGCTAAGCGTTGTGGGTTTTTCTTGGAGCCCTTGCAGTGTCCTTTTCCATTGAGAGGAATTGATGCTACACCTTTGGCCAAGAATAAGCCTCAGTACTGGACCCAGCTGACCATGTGCATGGCTCCTGCACATCAGGAGGATATTCGCTTTCTGGTGTTGCATAATCTGCATGATGTGGTCGTGTTGGGGTTGCCATGGCTACAAGTCCATAATCCAGTATTAGATTGGAAATCCATGTCGGTGTCCAGCTGGGGTTGTCAGGGGGTACATGGTGATGTTCCATTTCTGTCAATTTCGTCATCCACCCCTTCTGAGGTCCCAGAGTTCTTGTCTGATTACCGGGATGTATTTGATGAGCCCAAGTCCGATGCCCTACCTCCGCATAGGGATTGTGATTGTGCTATCAATTTGATTCCTGGTAGTAAATTCCCAAAAGGTCGACTGTTTAATTTATCCGTGCCTGAGCACACCGCTATGCGCAGTTATGTGAAGGAATCCCTGGAGAAGGGGCATATTCGCCCGTCATCGTCGCCATTAGGAGCAGGGTTCTTTTTTGCAGCCAAGAAGGATGGTTCGCTGAGACCTTGTATAGATTACCGCCTTCTTAATAAGATCACGGTTAAATTTCAGTACCCCTCGCCATTGTTATCTGATCTGTTTGCTCGGATTAAGGGGGCTAGTTGGTTCACCAAGATAGATCTTCGTGGTGCGTATAATCTGGTGCGAATTAAGCAAGGCGATGAATGGAAAACTGCATTTAATACGCCCGAGGGTCATTTTGAGTATCTAGTGATGCCATTCGGACTTGCCAATGCTCCATCAGTGTTTCAGTCCTTTATGCATGACATCTTCCGAGAGTACCTGGATAAATTCCTGATTGTGTACTTGGATGACATTTTGATCTTCTCGGATGATTGGGAGTCTCATGTGAAGCAGGTCAGAACGGTTTTTCAGGTCCTGCGTGCTAATTCTTTGTTTGTGAAGGGATCAAAGCGTCTCTTTGGTGTGCAGAAGGTTACATTTTTGGGGTTCATCTTTTCCCCTTCTACTATCAAGATGGATCCTGTTAAGGTCCAAGCCATCCATGATTGGACTCAGCCGACATCTCTGAAAAGTCTGCAAAAGTTCCTGGGCTTTGCTAATTTTTATCGTCGCTTCATCTGCAATTTTTCTAGTATTGCTAAACCATTGACCGATTTGACCAAGAAGGGTGCTGATGTGGTCAATTGGTCTTCTGCTGCTGTGGAAGCCTTTCAAGAGTTGAAGCGTCGTTTTTCTTCTGCCCCTGTGTTGTGTCAACCAGATATTTCTCTTCCGTTCCAGGTCGAGGTTGATGCTTCTGAGATTGGAGCAGGGGCTGTTTTGTCGCAGAGAGGTTCTGATTGCTCAGTGATGAAACCATGCGCTTTTTTTTCCAGGAAGTTTTCGCCTGCTGAGCGAAATTATGATGTGGGCAACCGAGAGTTGCTGGCCATGAAGTGGGCATTCGAGGAGTGGCGTCATTGGCTTGAAGGAGCTAAGCATCGCGTGGTGGTATTGACTGATCATAAGAACTTGACTTATCTCGAGTCTGCCAAGCGGTTGAATCATAGACAGGCTCGTTGGTCGCTGTTTTTTGCCCGTTTTGACTTTGAGATTTCGTACCTTCCGGGCTCTAAAAATGTGAAGGCGGATGCTCTGTCTAGGAGTTTTGTGCCCGACTCTCCGGGTTTGTCTGAGCCGGCGGGTATCCTCAAGGAGGGAGTAATTGTGTCTGCCATCTCCCCTGATTTGCGGCGGGTGCTGCAAAAATTTCAGGCTAATAAACCTGATCGTTGTCCAGCGGAGAAACTGTTTGTCCCTGATAGGTGGACGAATAAAGTTATCTCTGAGGTTCATTGTTCGGTGTTGGCTGGTCATCCTGGAATCTTTGGTACCAGAGAGTTAGTGGCTAGATCCTTTTGGTGGCCATCTCTGTCGCGGGATGTGCGTACTTTTGTGCAGTCCTGTGGGATTTGTGCTCGGGCTAAGCCCTGCTGTTCTCGTGCCAGTGGGTTGCTTTTGCCCTTGCCGGTCCCGAAGAGACCTTGGACACATATCTCTATGGATTTTATTTCAGATCTTCCCGTTTCTCAAAAGATGTCAGTCATTTGGGTGGTCTGTGATCGCTTTTCTAAGATGGTCCATCTGGTACCCTTGTCTAAATTGCCTTCCTCCTCTGATTTGGTGCCATTGTTCTTCCAGCATGTGGTTCGTTTACATGGTATTCCAGAGAATATCGTTTCTGACAGAGGTTCCCAGTTTGTTTCGAGGTTTTGGCGAGCCTTTTGTGGTAGGATGGGCATTGACTTGTCTTTTTCCTCGGCTTTCCATCCTCAGACTAATGGCCAGACCGAACGAACCAATCAGACCTTGGAAACATATCTGAGATGTTTTGTTTCTGCTGATCAGGATGACTGGGTGTCCTTTTTGCCTTTGGCTGAGTTCGCCCTTAATAACCGGGCCAGCTCGGCTACCTTGGTTTCGCCATTTTTCTGCAACTCTGGGTTCCATCCTCGTTTCTCTTCAGGACAGGTTGAGTCTTCGGACTGTCCTGGTGTGGATACTGTGGTGGACAGGTTGCAGCAGATTTGGACTCATGTAGTGGACAATTTGACCTTGTCCCAGGAGAGGGCTCAACGTTTTGCTAATCGCAGACGCTGTGTGGGTCCCCAACTTCGTGTTGGGGATCTGGTTTGTTTATCTTCTCGTCATATTCCTATGAAGGTTTCCTCTCCTGAGTTTAAACCTCGTTTCATTGGTCCGTATAGGATTTCTGAGGTTCTTAATCCTGTGTCTTTTCGTCTGACCCTTCCAGATTCCTTTTCCATACATAATGTATTCCATAGGTCATTGTTGCGGAGATACGTGGCACCTATGGTTCCATCTGTTGACCCTCCTGCCCCGGTTTTGGTGGAGGGGGAGTTGGAGTATATTGTGGAGAAGATTTTGGATTCTCGTGTTTCAAGACGGAAACTCCAGTATCTGGTTAAGTGGAAGGGTTATGCTCAGGAAGATAATTCCTGGGTCTTTGCCTCTGATGTCCATGCTCCCGATCTTGTTCGTGCCTTTCATGTGGCTCATCCTGGTCAGCCTGGGGGCTCTGGTGAGGGTTCGGTGACCCCTCCTCAAGGGGGGGGTACTGTTGTGAATTCTGTGGCAGAGCTCCCTCCTGTGGTCACAAGTGGTACTTCGGCTGATTCTCTCTGTGAGCTTCTGTTGGTGGAGGAAAGTGGTATTGCTGCTTCTGAGTTTCCTACCTCAGGTGATGTGGTGAGGTCGTTAGGTACTGCTCTACTTAACTCCACCTAATGCTTTGATCCTGGCTTCCTGTCAATGTTCCAGTGTTGGACTTGTTTTTCCCTGGATCATTCCGGGGGCCTGCTGCTCTGCATAGCTAAGTTCTTCTTTGCTATTTGTTTGCTATTTTTTCTGTCCAGCTTGTCTAATTTTTTTGCTGGAAGCTCTGGGACGCAAAGGGTGTACCTCCGTGCCGTTAGTTCGGTACGGAGGGTCTTTTTGCCCCCTTTGCGTGGTTTTCTTTAGGGTTTTGTGTAGACCGCAAAGTTATCTTTCCTATCCTCGCTCTGTTAAGAAAGTCGGGCCTCACTTTGCTGAATCTATTTCATCCCTACGTTTGTCTTTTCATCTTACTCACAGTCATTATATGTGGGGGGCTGCCTTTTCCTTTGGGGTATTTCTCTGAGGCAAGGTAGGCTTATTTTCTCTCTTCAGGCTAGTTAGTTTCTCAGGCTGTGCCGAGTTGCATAGGCAGAGTTAGGCGCAATCCACGGCTGCCTCTAGTGTTGTTTGGAGAGGATTAGGGATTGCGGTCTGCAGAGTTCCCACATCTCAGAGCTCGTTCTATGATTTTGGGTTATTGTCAGATCACTGTATGTGCTCTGACCGCTATGTCCATTGTGGTACTGAATTGCCTATCATAACAGGCGACCTCTCTTTTATAATGCAGCCCCATTAAAAAAAATAATAAAAAAATACTCACCTCTCTTCCCCCTGCTTCCTCCACTGCTCCGAGCACCGACCCGCTCATCTCCTGACAGCGAGCGCCAGGTAGTGACGTCAGCGTGCCCGCTGTCAGTGTCTGCTTCAGTTGTAGAGAGGGGGATGATGGGAGAGGGAGCGTAACGCTCCCTGCAATGATCCTGCAATGACAGGCGGGGGTCCCACTGCTGGCACCGCCCCCGTGCCTGCTCATGGGCCCTATAGCAGCCGGGTGGCAGAGCAGGGAGATCGTGTCTCCCTGCTCTGCCGCAGAATGTAACTGTATTGGCGGGCTGTGTACGCCGATACAGTTACATAACGTAGCTCCGGCTGGGCCCCCTCAGAGCGTGGGGCCCGGGGCGCCCGCACTCTCTGCCCTCCCAGTAGCTACACTACTGACACAGCTGTATGTCTCCGGTATAAATCCAACCTGTTGGTCTCGTATTCTGACCAGCAGTCTCCATAATCAGAAAATTGTGAGACGATTGAGACATCCAATGTCTCTGATCAGCTTTATCCTGTCAATTCCACTAAGTATAATGTACACTGAATGGTCACATTATTGAGACACCCATCTAGTAGCACATTGGCCCTCACTTTGCCTCTAGCCTTCAATCTAATTATCATTGCGTAGATTCCATCAAGTGTTGAGATCAGGAATATTGTCCTGTGCTGAGAGGACGTCTTCATGCAGTTGCCGCAAATTAGATGGAGGTACTGACACTTCCTCCCAGAGATGCCGGAAATCATGCTGCTATCATGTTCCTGAAACCTATCCATGGCTGCACAACATTTATTTTATGGTGCATTGTCCTTCAGCCATAGGGTAAACTGCCGCCATCACGGGATAAACTTGGTCGGCCTCAAAGCTTGGGTAAATTCTAGTGTCCAAATATCCCTCTGTAGCAGACCTGGGCAAGGTGCGGACCGCGGGCAAAGAGCTGCCTGTGGACCGAAACAGCCGAGGGCCTAAAAACCGTGGCCTATGGACCGCACCTTTCCCTCCCCAGCCTGTCCACCGCCACCCACTGTCAACGCCTTCTGCAACCTTGGGATGCAGGCAACGGTGAGTGCATTGGTGGAGGAGGAGCCACCGGCCCCTTCTTCTACCAATCAGCGTGTGAGGCAGATGACACAATTACCGTACATCATTTTATTGTGCCAGCTATGCACTGCGGAGAGTTAGTGCATAAGAGATAGAACACGCACTAATAGAGCGCCGGTTAGAATGGAAACGAGGCGAGTATGTGTTTTTTTTTTCATGCGTATGGGATGTTTGGCTGGACATTGGGAGGCTATGGGGGGGTCTCTTACTTGACATAGGCAGGCTATGTGGGGTCTCTTGCTTGACATAGGCAGGCTATGTGGGGTCTCTTGCTTGACATTGGCAGGCTATGTGGGCTCTCATGAGGGATCATTCATACCAGTGTCCCATCCCCTGATGACGCTGCACCAGCGGTGAAACATGTTGGGGGGGATGAGTGCTTCAATACGGATTGTCCTATTCTGCCCTTTATATGTTGACACAGAGGGGTATCGTCCAATGAATATATACATTCGAATCAGTTAGGAATGATTTAATTTGAGTCAAATTAGGGACAACTATTTTACCCTTAGTATTTTAAACTAGACACAATTAAAGTAAAATGTTATGGTTTGATACAGAGGTATTTCAATTGATTTTATGCTGCACTCCGGCATCACATGTCTAATTCCATACAGTAAAGCTCCAATCATAAAGGTGCCGGTGTATCTAATAAATTTTCTATTCAGTGTGTAATACTGGTGGATAAAACAAGACTGAACACAAGACCTTCACAGCCGTCTACACATCATGACATATTCTCTCCATCTACCTGATGATCCTCAGGAACATTGGAATTCTCTTGTTTAAAGTTCTCAGGAAGAAGAGGACGGGGACATCTCTCTGGTGTTGTCCTCTTACTGGATACAACTGGAAGAAACATACAGTGACTGAATTCATTCCATACATACAGATAATTATAGGCTATGTGTATGTAGTCCTGTCTATTACCTTTTAACGTGAGGGGATGGGGAATCTCCATCAGGACATCCTTGTACTGATCTTTGTGTCCTTCTAAATACTCCCACTCCTCCAAGGTGAAAAAGATGGTGACATCCTGACACCGTAAAGGAACCTGACACGTACAATGATATCATTACCACTCTGCGTTACTGTATCAGCGTTACTGTATAATGTACCAATATTCCCAGCAGTCACCTGTCCAGTCAGCAGCTCAATCATCTTGTAGGTGAGTTCTAGGATCTTCTGGTCATTGATGTCCTCATGTATCAGAGTGTGAGGTGGAGGTCCAGTGATTGGGCTCAGGGGTTTTCTCCATCCTTCAGACACAGGGGCCTGACAGCGCTCCATAGAGGTCTTCTTCACTACTGTGTAATCCTGGTTATGGAGAGACACATTCATAAATCTCACTACAGACATTTCCAGAGTCCTCACCTCTCCAGTTCTGTCCATCTGTTATTTGTCATGGTTTACTGGGCTCTCGGGTCAGGTAGTTGCAGGGTTAACGCGGATGACCTCTTTCTGGGTCCTGGGAGGCCTTTTATAGCCTCACTGTGAGGTCAATGCTTGTCGTTTATACTCTGACCCTTGACTGAGTGTCTGACCCTGGTGTGCCTCTGCTTTGTGCATGTACTGTGATAGAAATATGTATATCATGTAGATCTCACTTGCATGTATACTCCTTTAAATCATATATATATTCCTTTAAATCATATATACTTACACAAAAGCAAATATATATCTATCTACTCAGCTACTTTATAATCAATTGCTCAATTTTACCACATGAGCTAGGCCAGATTGTGCTTTCCGCTATGTCTCAAACACCTTAAAAAACGTCAAGTTGGACCAGATGTTCGGGACTGATACCGCTGAGTCTTCTGAAATGGCAGATCAACAGTGCCAAATGTACTAAGTCCTGGGCAGATGCCTCAACTTTGCCCTACATACCGAGAGCTACATTTTAGTTGCATAATCAGCAGTCATATGCGCATTAATCACAATATTCCATATATATCAGATAACCAATAACTGAATTGTATGTTAATTAACTAACCGCCCCAACCACACCTTTCTATATGTTATTATAAAAACTATGTATCAGGAAATAAATCTCCAGTCTTTGATTGAATGTCAAGCTGTCATCACGTGTCAGACTCATTCTTTCTTGAGGACTCAAAAATAATAATTGGGAGCGGCCGCAGCACACACGGGTAGATTTATCCAACCCAAATTTCCATAACAAATGGCGCCCCCGCGAGGCCGGACGAAGATATCACAGGAGGGGATCCGGCTGACCGCACAGACGAGGGTGCGGGCCACGGCCTTGGCCCACGGGACGGAGACTGCAGCTCCATCAGAGTAAGGTAAGAAAATTCTATCATCTTACCTGAATGTCCCCTGTGCCCAGTCCGGGTCTGTACCTTTAGCCGGTCAGGTGTGGTCACCACCGCATTCCCAGGTAGTGTAAAAAGTCCGAGCCTGAACCTAAACCCTGGGATATAAGTCAAGGTGTCTGCTGTGTGCCGTGTATATGTTCTGTGTTTGTGTAACATCCGGGAGAAGCAAGGAACAGTGACTGTTTGTGGTTGCTGGGTAACAGACCGCAGGAAGTCAAATCGCTCGATAAGTTATTGCAGGATTCCCGTCCATAGGAGGGACAAGTAGTCCCGGGGCAGGTGGTCCCAGGCTCCAGGCACGGGTAGTGATAACTTAGAGGGCTACTGCAGATTCCCGTAGTGCCGACTATCTAGTTAGATAGGTCGGACCGGGGTGGTAGAATTCCCACCTGTTGTGTTTCTCACTCAGGTGGCCCGGGCATAGGTGTGCTCAGTGCGATTGGCAGTAGTCTGTTTCCCAGCGCTTCCTGCACGTGTCACAAAATAATAAAGAGGGTGTCGAATCTCCTGGATGTCAATGTTCTTTGTCTGTTAATGTCACGTACTGTTGCCTAACTGCATAGAATTGAAAAAGAAGTTGTTTTTTTTTTCTCTCTCTCCCCGTCTGTTCTCTATTTAGAACTTCCCCTCCTCCATGCAGTTAGGAGAAATATATGCATTGTAAATCACACGGTCACCACCGTTTTTTTTTGTCTTTTTTTCCCTCTTCTTTTTGTTGCTAAGTTTTCTGTTTTTGCATATATATGACATTTATTTGAAGAGGTGAAACTAAATGATATCTATCATTTTTGCTGTGACATATGTGATTTTTGGGTAAAACTGCAGCTGCTGATTAAAAGGGGAAGTGTGTCTCTGACTGCATTTGAGCACAGAGTACGGAGAAAAAGAAAAAAAGGGGGGGGGAGGAGAAGCCGTTTTAATTTTATTTTATTTTCTGTTGTTTTGTTGCATTTTTTAAGTTTTTAGACTTTTAAGTTTTTCAAAGTTTCTTTTCTTTTCTGCCTCTTCATTTTTTTGTTTAAAAGGGGTTTTTATTTATTTATTTTTCTTCCTTCTCTGTGAAGATCCTGAGTTTTGGATCGTGTACCCAGTTTTTTTTTATGGTTCTTTTATGTTTTGATTTCAACATCTTGCATCAATTTTTTGAAAGCTCCCTTTTTCTTCTACTTTTCGTGTTTTTATATACTTACCTACTTGAGATTTTTATTGTTGTGTTTTTTATTTCTCTTTTTGCAATGGGGAATAATTTGGCCAAGCAACAGGAGAGCCTTTTGCTTCCTGATGAGAAAACGGCTCCTCAAATAGTAGCAGAGCATGAAGGTGTCAGATATGTGAAGAATTACAGGCAGCTCATGAAAGTATGTGAAATCCATCAGGGAGGCAGACTTAGAGCTGCAGAGTGGCATGATGTCTTAAAAAGAAAGAAAGGAAAGCTAGTTGATACAAACTTGCTGCCCACTGCAACAGCATGGTATAAGGTGGCTACAGACTTACAACGCTTGGGGAGCACCGAAAGATATGTGAAGGAGCCAGGAAGTGATTTTTATGTGTACAAAGTAGGGAAAGGTGTTAAACCATCAGCACCTCCCCCATATGGGGATGAAAAAATATTGGGTGTGTGCAGTCTGCACCCAGCAGAATCCATTGTACAGGGAGACTTGCTCAGCATGTGGTGCGCCCCGCAAAAACTTGGTACAGGGAGATGGCACTGTTACTCTGACGATGCCGGCACGGGCTGCATCAAAGAAGAAGGAAGTCTCTTCTTGTCTTTCTCCTCCATCTTTTTCCTCTCCGTCTTCTGCACTGCCCTCTCCTCCTCCTCTTTCTTCTCCACCTCTTTCTCTTCCTCACCCTTCTCATTATTCCGCACCTCCTCCTCCTATACGCCTTTCATCAACCCCTCCTTCTTCTTCTTCATCTCCTCCTCCTACACCACACCCACCTCCTTCATCACACTACTCATCTCCTCCTCCCTCTCTCTCTCCGAAGCACTCTCCCCTTCCTCTAAATCACCCATCTTTTCCTCACTCAGTTAATCCCTCCCACCCTTCATCTCCGCTTTCTGCGCACCTCATATCTCATTCTGGGCCACACTCTCCTTCTCCTGATCTGCTGCCTGTCAGGCAGGTGCTGAGTCCAGGCAGTGTGGTGTCTCTGTATCCAGTGCTCACAGCACAAGGCACATTCTATGTTCCCAATACAGCCCAGCCTCTGACAGTCTTGGTATCGGGGGAGGAAGGTGGAGATCCCCCAGTAGAAGGCACCCCCCAAGCTGCAGCAGGCTTCCCCCAGGCAAACCCAGCAGCAGGCAGCTCAGGTCCGGGGACAGGGGAGGGGGAGACAGGCATCACCATCAGATGGTGATCAGTATCCCCGGTCAGAGCAGCCAACATTCACACCACAATGGAACTATAATCCTCCACAGCCTCAGCAGGGTGGGGACACATCCTCTCACAAAAAGACAATATCCAAGACCGCTTATCAGCCACTGCATGACCCCAGTGCACTCTATCACAACTATTCCTCTGATGAGGATGAAGAGGGGACTTCATACATGCTACCCAGTACTAGAAAGAAAACCCCACGGGCACCTAGGAGACAGGGGCAGATAGAAGCACCACCATTACACTATGTGCACTTCACCCCAAGTCAGGTGACCAGTATCCTCAACAATCTCCAGATCCAGAGATGCACCCCATGCCATTCTACAGAAGAATGTAGCAGAACCAGCGCACATATGCAGCCACCTGGAATGATCTGTGGGCAGTGATGGAGATAAAGGCAGGTGATGCCTTCTGGCCAATCATGAAAGAACACTTCAAGCTTTCAGCAGACTTAGACGTACATGCCTGGGAGTCAGGGCCGAAGCTGATTGAACAACTCAGAGAGTGGGCCAAAGGCAGGCTGGCCGGACAGGCCCTCAGCTTACATGATATGAGTCAGGAGTAGATAGAGACTGTGGAGAAGTTCCATGGCAGAGTAATGCAGGTTTTCCAGGACCTGGGCTTCACCATTCATGATCAGATACACAGGCAGATGTTGGCACAGGCCTTTGTGCATGGACTCAGAGAACCAATCAAGAAGCCACTGATAGTGGCTAGGCCCGAGTACAGGTCAATAGCAATGGACACCCTGCTCACCGTAGCCAAAGGGATCGAGTCCCAACCAGGAGTGTGGAAGACAACATCCCTTATGGCGGCCATAGACTCTGAAGAGCCACCGCAATACCGAGACAGAAGGAACGTCAGATGTTTCAACTGCGGCAAATTGGGTCATTACCAGAGCCGGTGCAGAGCTCCATCACAACCCAAGACCCTGCCCAGAGGAGCAAGCTGAGGAGCAGACAAGGTGGACAGTGAAGCGCCCCATCCATAGGACAGGGGCAAGCCAGGTCCGCAAGACACCACGCTCCTGACATGCAAAACCCCTTCAGCAGGACCAACCCCTCAAATTACCCTGAAAGTGGATGGCGTTGTCAGGTCTTTTCTTGTGGACACTGGTGCAGCCAGAAGTGTGATGAGACATGTGGAACTCCCTGACCCTACCTGCCTATCAGAATCCTCTGTGTCTTGCGTAGGCATCGACGGTCAAGTCAGAAATTCTCAGCTTACAAAGCCTCTGAGCGTGTGCACTCAGCCAGGACACTCTATCCTGTCCCAGTTTGTGGTGTCAAGAACCTGCCCACTCAACCTACTGGGGGCAGACCTTCTACAGAAACTAAAAGCAACCATAGTGTTCCAGGAAGATGGGACCGTGACCCTTTCTTCACCTCTGACCCAGGAAGAGTCAGTCATGCTGGCAGCCTTACAGGAACCTCAAACAACCCATGAAGGCCTACCCAAGGAGGTACTGGACGTAGTACCAGAAAGTCTATGGTCTAAGGGACCCCAAGATGTGGGAAAACTTCAAGTTGCCCCGGTGCGGGTATCACTCAAGCCAGGTACTCCATATCCTCGTAAGGCCCAGTATCCCTTGTCCATCGCACAGAGTCAAGCCGTCTCAGACCAATTGAAGGTGTTCCTGGAAATAGGGGTCGTTGTCCCCTGCACCTCTCCTTGCAATACCCCGCTTTTCCCCGTCAAGAAAAAGACTGTAAAAGGAGAGCCAGCCAAGTTCAGAATGGTACATGACCTAAGAGCGGTGAATGACGCTACAGTATTTGAAACTCCAATTGTGCCGAATCCACACACCTTGCTCTCAAATGTGCCTTCCACAGCAACAGTGTTCACGGTGATCGACCTGGCAAATGCTTTCTTCAGTGTTCCCCTCCATCCAGACGACCAGTTCCTGTTTGCCTTCACGCATCAGGGGGCACAGTACACATGGGCGGTGATGCCCCAGGGGGCCCAGAACAGCCCCTTGCAATTCACTAAAGCAATGTCCACAGTTCTCGCCAACTGGATCACAGAGCATGCAGAAGTGACCCTGCTACAATACGTGGACGATCTACTCCTTTGTGCAGTTGACTTTGACACGTGTAAAGCACATTCCGTGTCTCTCCTACTCTACCTGGCGAAACAACACTGCAAGGTCTCAAAGAACAAAGTCCAGTGGTGTCTGAAGCGAGTTACATTCCTTGGGCACTGCATTGCTCACCAGACTAAACACCTGACAGATGACCGGAAGACCACAGTGGAGAGGATGGCTCCCCCAACATCTCCAAAGGCACTACAAGCTTTTCTTGGTCTAGTTTCGTATTGCAGAGCCTGGATCCCTGATGCCTCAGTCCTAATGCAACCTCTGTATGACTGCGTTAACGTAACCCTGTTCCTGCTAACAGATGTGGCCTGCAGTTCGTTCAAGAAGCTAAAAGACTCAGTAGTCTCAGCGCCAGGGCTAGGCCTACCTGACTAAGAGAAGCCATTCCGTCTCTACCTGATGGAGAAAGAAGGCCATGCTACTGGAGTCCTGACACAGACTCACGGGGGAAGACAGAGACCTCTAGGCTATTTTTCAGCTCGCCTGGATCCAGTTGCAAGGGGAGCCCTCTCCTGCATGAGAGCAGTATTTGCAGCACACGCACTCCTGGACAAAACAGCTGACATCATTCTTGGACATCCACTGGAAATCCTGACTCCACATGACATCTCAGCAATTCTCAATCAAACCCAGCCAAAACATCTCTCCACCGCAAGACATCTTCGTCTACAGTGCTCCCTACTACTGCCTGACATCGTCACCATCTCCAGATGTACAGTCCTCAATCCGGCCACTCTACTCCCACTCCCAAGGGGGGATACAGATACGAACCTTCCAGATCAAAATCTGCATGATACCTTCCACAAGGATCTGGATTTGCTCCGACCGGATGATCATGATTGTTTCAGCATCATGCAACAGGAAACAGCAGGACTACCCAATGTGGCAGAAGAGCCACTGGCCAACCCAGAGTTGATCCTCTATGTAGATGGCTCCAGATTTGCAGATGATGAAGGAAGATTTCACAAGGGATGTGCAGTGACCAGCAATCAAGAAATCCTGTGGTCCAGGAGTCTGCCACCTAGCCTGTCAGCCCAGGAAGCAGAACTGATAGCGCTGACGAAGGCTTGCCAGATTGCAGAAGGCAAAACTGCGAACATTTACACCGATTCAAGGTATTCGCATGGCATAGCACACGACTTCGGACCCATCTGGGCTGCAAGAGACTTCATCACAGCAAGTGGAACAACCGTAAAGCATCATGGAGCTATTAAAGACCTACTGAGCGCACTCCAACTCCCAAAAATGGTGGCAGTACTGAAGGTCAAAGCACATGGAAAACTGAACACAGTAGAGGCACGGGGCAACAACATGGCAGATATGGCAGCCAAAGAAGCCGCCAAAGGAAGACAGTATGGAGAAATGGGAGAGGTCGTAGAGCCGGACGGCTACTACGTGGCAACTGAGGACAAGACACCAGATGAGATGACGTCTTGGGATCTACTCAAGAAGTTGCAAGAACAAGCCCCAAAGGAGGAGAAGGAGAATTGGATGCGGAAGGGTGCAACACATCAAGAAGGAAGAGTATACTCAATGGACTACAAACCCTGTTTACCCCGAAGCATGTACCCTATGGTGGTCCAGTGGGCACATGGGCCCACGCACAGATCAAAGACACAGATGAATGATCTGATTGGTGCTTACTGGTTCGCTCCAGGGATCTCCACCCTAACAGCCAAGTTCACTAGCAGCTGTCTTACCTGCGGCAAATGCAACCCTGGAAGAATGGAGAAAGTTCCCACACATCATCTCGCCAGACCGCTGTACCCCTTCCAGAGGATCCAGATAGACCACATCCAGATGCCGCCAAGTGGAGGATTCGAATATGCCCTTGTGGTCGTGGACGTGTTTTCAGGATGGCCAGAAGCTTTCCCAGTGAGGAATCAGTCAGCAAAGACTACTGCAAAGAAGCTACTCTCAGAGATCGTGTGCAGATACGGGGTCCCAGAAGTGATAGAGAGTGATCAGGGGCCCGCATTCACAGCAAACCTCACAAGGGAGATCTGGTCAGCAGTAGGGTCAGACTTAGGCCTACACACTCCCTACCACCCCCAGAGTAGCGGGAAAGTGGAAAGACTGAATGGGACACTCAAAAACAGGATGCTAAAAGTTGCCCAAGAGACAGGCAAACCATGGCATGAGACACTCCCCATCGCACTGTTTAGTGTCAGGCACACTCCCCGGGGCCCAGAAAAGCTGTCACCTCATGAGATTCTGTTTGGTCCAGCCCTCGGTTAGGGGTATTCTTCCCTCAGCAGTTGACAATGCAATATGATACTTTGTCTGCTTATGTAATTGAACTCACCAAGAAACTTGCTAACATCCATTCTCGAGTTTTCTCTTCATTACCAGATCCAGGATCGGTACCCGGTTCACACTCCCTGAAACCAGGAGACTGGGTGTTGGTGAAGAAGTTTGTGAGGAGAACGCTCGACCCCAGATTTGACGGTCCCTTCCAAGTGCTGCTGACGACACCAACCTCTGTAAAACTAGAGGGAAGGCCCACTTGGATCCATGCATCGCACTGCAAGAAGGTTCCCGTACCAGAAGATACGCCTAAGCCAGAATGATCCTGATGATGGAAAAGACAGTCAAGGAAACAACAAATCTGATGCCGCATCTCCTCCTGGATGAACCTATCCGAATTCAGATTCACCCACCTGATGGCTCCTCCAATCCTGATGACGACGAATATGTGGAACTGATGGCACAGAGTCGCCAATATGAGACCATGCATGTTTCTACCCCCGTTTAGGGACAGATCTCCTGATCCCCCATTGCGAAAGTCTGTACGGTGTAGGGCGTAAGCATTAGGCTTTCGTCAGTTCGCCGGCAGCACAAAAGAGTTGCAGCGTTTTGGGACAGGAGGCTAGGCTTAGGGCAAGTGATATCTAAGGGGGGCTTGTGATAGAAATATGTATATCATGTAGATCTCACTTGCATGTATACTCCTTTAAATCATATATATATTCCTTTAAATCACATATACTTACACAATAGCAAATATATATCTATCTACTCAGCTACTTTATAATCAATTGCTCAATTTTACCACATGAGCTAGGCCAGATTGTGCTCGGTACTTTCCGCTATGTCTCAAACACCTTAAAAAACGGGAAGTTGGACCAGATGTTCGGGACTGATACCGCTGAGTCTTCTGAAATGGCAGATCAACAGTGCCAAATGTACTAAGTCCTGGTCAGATGCCGCAACTTTGCCCTACATACCGAGAGCTACATTTTAGTTGCATAATCAGCAGTCATATGCGCATTAATCACAATATTCCATATATATCAGATAACCAATAACTGAATTGTATGTTAATTAACTAACCGCCCCAACCACACCTTTCTATATGTTATTATAAAAACTATGTATCAGGAAATAAATCTCCAGTCTTTGATTGAATGTCAAGCTGTCATCACGTGTCAGACTCATTCTTTCTTGAGGACTCAAAAATAATAATTGGGAGCGGCCGCAGCACACACGGGTAGATTTATCCAACCCAAATTTCCATAACAGTACTATTGTTTGTCTGTTTAGTTTCTGATCTGGTTCCGTCCCTGTTGTGATTCCTGCTTGCCGTTTCTGTACTGTCTATTGCCCATTCTGGTTTTCTGATCTCTTGGTACATCCTGACTATTCTTCTGATTGCCCCTGAGTACTACGCCGACCTCTCTGTGTATGACCTTGGCTTGTGTGACTATATTTTTTCCTGTCATCCCTTTTAACATCCTTGGGGGTTCATCTCCTTCTTACACTTTCTCCCAGAGCCGCTGCAGCCCCACGCTGCAGGCTCAAACAGCGACGCTAAGCTCCGCTTCGCCCCTCTGACACCCGGTCATGTGACCGCAGGTCGTGTCTGCCTCCTCTGGAGAATGGCTAGCCCCTGCAGCACCGCTGCTACCGCTCTCGTTGACAGCTCCTCGGTGTCACAGGCTGTCCCTGGCACCAGACGTCCAGGCTAGCCTCCTGCGCTGTTGCCGGTGATTGCCCGTCAGGTAGCTGGTCCTGACATTATTTCCATAGATAAGAATGATGTAATATGACGTCATCAGAATCTCTCACCTCTCCAGTAAGCCGGAAGAGGATCTCTAGGGTGAAATGTAATATCCTCTCCGACATCTTGTCCCTGTCTCTATCCATCCTTGACGAGTAAATCAGGAAAATTCACTGAGAGGATCCGATAATGTAGGGACCTGAATGGGAAGAAGATGATGATGTAAAAATCATAAAGATCACATGTAATAACATAATTACTAGAGATAGTAATGGGAAACATATGAGGAGACAGAAAATGTAGATGTCATATTCTCTCCTTTCGGCCACAGGCCATTAATTGGCTGTAGACATTCCATGTTCATCCAGACAAGAAATACAGATACAAATGGGAAACTCATGGAGACTTGGACTGGGAGGCATTTATCTGAGTATTACTAGTATTATTATTGTTTTACAACATTCTGCATTTTTTTCTTTATATCTACTAATAAAACCTATAAAAATCCGATCTATAAAGATCTAAACTTATTTTAACCATATATTAAACACTCAAAAGAAAAAGAAAAGCGCAGACAGAAACTCACAGAAAAATAAAAAAAGTTTTGACTTTCAGAAAATGGCAACTGGTCGTGGCAATTGCGCTGGTCGTGTGGTCCGCCAAAATAAATTGGACATATGAACAGTCCCACAGACTTTACTTGATATGAGTGGTATGCTTGAAAAATGGTTGTCAGAATGAGCCTTTTGACAAAGGAAGAGTTAGAATGAAATTGCAAAATGTAAAACGACTCTGAATCTGAGCTCCCATCCCCAATGGATGTTAGCTAAAGTACGTATTTACTCTCTGGTAGAGTTGTGCGAACATGTTGGGAATCGGTCACCGAATCTGAAATTGCCATATTCGTGCTGAATTTATGTTTGATGATCGGTCCTGAACATATTTGTTCTTTTCTTCTCCCATTGACTCCAATGACATTCGGCGAACATTGCAAAACCAATATTTGCTGCAGATCGTAATTGGAACTGAATTTTGAAAACTTCGCTCAACTTTACTCTCTGGTTAGCTGTTAATAATATCTTTTAATATATTGTATATATTGTGCCATCTTCTATGTTTTTATATTCTCTTGTATGTATTTCTTTTTATTTCAGTAAACTATATGGTTATAATATAGTGTTGGTGTTTGAATCCAATTATCTTACGTCTTCAAATCCTTCATAAATCTGGCAATATATATTGGTATTATTAAACCTGTTAACCCCTTCATGACCCAGCCTATTTTGACCTTAAAGACCTTGCCGTTTTTTGCAATTCTGACCAGTGTCCCTTTATGAGGTAATAACTCAGGAACGCTTCAACGGATCCTAGCGGTTCTGAGATTGTTTTTTCGTGACATATTGGGCTTCATGTTAGTGGTAAATTTAGGTCAATAAATTCTGTGTTTATTTGTGATAAAAACGGAAATTTGGCGAAAATTTAGAAAATTTCGCAATTTTCACATTTTGAATTTTTATTCTGTTAAACCAGAGAGTTATGTGACACAAAATAGTTAATAAATAACATTTCCCACATGTATACTTTACATCAGCACAATTTTGGAAACAAAATTTTTTTTTTGATAGGAAGTTATAAGGGTTAAAATTTGACCAGCGATTTCTCATTTTTACAACGAAATTTACAAAACCATTTTTTTAGGGACCACCTCACATTTGAAGTCAGTTTGAGGGGTCTATATGGCTGAAAATACCCAAAAGTGACACCATTCTAAAAAAAGCACCCCTCAAGGTACTCAAAACCACATTGAAGAAGTTTATTAACCCTTCAGGTACTTCACAGCAGCAGAAGCAACATGGAAGGAAAAAATGAACATTTAACTTTTTAGTCACAAAAATGATCTTTTAGCAACAATTTTTTTATTTTCCCAATGGTAAAAGGAGAAACTGAACCACGAAAGTTGTTGTCCAATTTGTCCTGAGTACGCTGATACCTCATATGTGGGGGTAAACCACTGTTTGGGCGCACGGCAGGGCTTGGAAGGGAAGGAGCGCCATTTGACTTTTTGAATGATAAATTGGCTCCACTCTTTAGCGGACACCATGTCACGTTTGGAGAGCCCCCGTGTGCCTAAAAATTGGAGCTCCCCCACAAGTGACCCCATTTTGGAAACTAGACCCCCCAAGGAACTTATCTAGATGCATAGTGAGCACTTTGAACCCCCAGGTGCTTCACAAATTGATCCGTAAAAATGAAAAAGTACTTTTTTTTCACAAAACAATTCTTTTAGCCTCAATTTTTTCATTTTCACATGGGCAACAGGATAAAATGGATCCTAAAATTTGTTGGGCAATTTCTCCTGAGTACACCGATACCTCACATGTGGGGGTAAACCACTGTTTGGGCACATGGTAAGGCTCGGAAGGGAAGGAGCGCCATTTGACTTTTTGAATGAAAAATTATCTCCATCGTTAGCGGACACCATGTCGCGTTTGGACAGCCCCTAAACATTGGCGCTCCCCCACAAGTGACCCCATTTTGGAAACTAGACCCCCCAAGGAACTTATCTAGATGCCTAGTGACCACTTTAAACCCTCAGGTGCTTCACAAATTGATCTGTAAAAATGAAAAAGTACTTTTTTTTCACAAAAAACTCTTTTCGCCTCAATTTTTTTATTTTCACATGGGCAATAGGATAAAATGGATCATAAAATTTGTTGGGCAATTTCTCCCGAGTACGCCGATACCTCATATGTGGGGGTAAACCACTGTTTGGGCACACGGCAGGGCTCGGAATGGAAGGCGCGCCATTTGACTTTTTGAATGGAAAATTAGCTCCAATTGTTAGCGGACACCATATCGCGTTTGGAGAGCCCCTGTGTGCCTAAACATTGGAGCTCCCCCACAAGTGACCCCATTTTGGAAACTAGACCCCCCAAAGAACTTATCTAGATGCATATTGAGCACTTTAAACCCCCAGGTGCTTCACAGAAGTTTATAACGCAGAGCCATGAAAATAAAAAATAATTTTTCTTTCCTCAAAAATGATTTTTTAGCCTGGAATTTCCTATTTTGCCAAGGGTAATAGGAGAAATTGGACCCCAAATTTTGTTGTCCAGTTTGTCCTGAGTACGCTGATACCCCATATGTGGGGGTAAACCACTGTTTGGGCGCACGGCAGGGCTCGGAAGGGAAGGCACGCCATTTGGCTTTTTAAATGGAAAATTAGCTCCAATCATTAGCGGACACCATGTCACGTTTGGAGAGCCCCTGTGTGCCTAAACATTGGAGATCCCCCACAAATGACCCCATTTTGGAAACTAGACCCCCAAAGGAACTAATCTAGATGTGTGGTGAGGACTTTGAACCCCCAAGTGCTTCACAGAAGTTTATAACGCAGAGCCATGAAAAAAAAAAATTATTTTCTCAAAAATGATCTTTTAGCCTGCAATTTTTTATTTTCCCAAGGGTAACAGGAGAAATTTTACCCCAAAAGTTGTTGTCCAGTTTCTCCTGTGAGTACGCTGATACCCCATATGTGGGGGTAAACCACTGTTTGGGCACATGCCGGGGCTCGGAAGTGAAGTAGTGACGTTTTGAAATGTAGACTTTGATGGAATGCTCTGCGGGCATCACGTTGCGTTTGCAGAGGCCCTGATGTGGCTAAACAGTAGAAACCCCCCACAAGTGACCCCATTTTGGAAACTAGACCCCGAAAGGAACTTATCTAGATGTGTGGTGAGCACTTTGAACCCCCAAGTGCTTCACAGAAGTTTATAATGCAGAGCCGTGAAAATAATAAATACGTTTTCTTTCCTCAAAAATAATTATTTAGCCCAGAATTTTTTATTTTCCCAAGGGTTACAGGAGAAATTGGACCCCAAAAGTTGTTGTCCAGTTTCTCCTGAGTATGCGGATACCCCATGTGTGGGGGTAAACCACTGTTTGGGCACACGTCGGGGCTCAGAAGGGAAGTAGTGACTTTTGAAATGCAGACTTTGATGGAATGGTCTGCGAGCGTCACGTTGTGTTTGCAGAGCCCCTGGTGTGCCTAAACAGTAGAACCCCCCACAAGTGACCCCATTTTAGAAACTAGACCCCCCAAGGAACTTATCTAGATATGTGGTGAGCACTTTGAACCCCCAAGTGCTTCACAGACATTTACAACGCAGAGCCGTGAAAATAAAAAATCATTTTTCTTTCCTCAAAAATGATGTTTTAGCAAGCATTTTTTTATTTTCACAAGGGTAACAGGAGAAATTGGACCCCAGTAATTGTTGCGCAGTTTGTCCTGAGTACACTGATACCCCATATGTGGGGGTAAACCACTGTTTGGGCGCACGTCGGGGCTCGGAAGTGAGGGAGCACCATTTGACTTTTTGAATACAAGATTGGCTGGAATCAATGGTCGCGCCATGTTGCGTTTGGAGACCCCTGATGTGCCTAAACAGTGGAAACCCCTCATTTCTAACTCCAACACTAACCCCCCCCACACCCCTAACCCTAATCCCAACTGTAGCCATAACTGTAATCACAACCCTAACCACAACCCTAATTCCAACCCTAACCCTAAGGCTATGTGCCCACGTTGCGGATTCGTGTGAGATTTTTCAGCATTATTTTTGAAAAATCCGCGGGTAAAAGGCACTGCATTTTACCTGTGGATTTACCGCGGAGTTCCAGTGTTTTTTGTGCGGATTTCACCTGCGGATTCCTATTGAGGAACAGGTGTAAAACGCTGCGGAATCCGCACAAAGAATTGACATGCTGCGGAAAATACAACGCAGCGTTTCCGCGCGGTATTTTACGCACCATGGGCACAGCGGATTTGGTTTTCCATAGGTTTACATGGTACTGTAAACCTGATGGAACACTGCTGCGAATCCGCAGCGGCCAATCCGCTGTGGATACACAGCCAAATCCGCACCGTGTGCACATAGCCTAATTCTAAAGGTATGTGCACACACTGCGGAAAACGCTGCGGATCCGCAGCAGTTTCCCATGCTACAGAAAAACTGCACGGAAACGCAGCGGTTTACATTCTGCAGCATGTCACTTCTTTCTGCGGATTTCGCAGCGGTTTTACAACTGCTCCAATAGAAAATCGCAGTTGTAAAACCGCACTGAAATGCGCAGAAAAACCGCGGTAAATCCGCCATAAATCTGCAGTGGTTTAGCACTGCGGATTTATCAAATCTGCAGAGGAACAGAATACGTGTGCACATACCGAAACCCTAACCCTAACCCTAGCCCTAACCCTAACCCTAGCCCTAGCCCTAGCCCTAACCCTAGCCCTAACCCTAACCCTATTCTAACCTTAGTGGAAAAAAAAAATATTTTTTTTTTATTGTCCCTACCTATGGGGGTGACAAAGGGGGAGGGGTCATTTAGTATTTTTTTTATATTGATCACTGTGATAGATTATATCTCAGTGATCAAAATGCACTTTGGAACGAATCTGCCGGCCGGCAGATTCGGTGGGCGCACTGCGCATGCGCCCGCCATTTTGGAAGATGGCGGCGCCCAGGGAGAAGACGGATGGACCCCGGCAGGATCGGTAAGTATGATGGGGTGGGGGGAGCATGGGGGGGGGATTCGGAGCATGGGGGGGTGGATCGGAACGTGGGGGGGTGGAACGGAGCACAGGGGGTGGAACGGAGCACGTGGGGGGGGTGGAACGGAGCACAGGGGGGTGGATCGGAGCATGGGGGGGGATCGGAGCACGGGGGGTTGGATCACAGCACGGGGGGGTGATTGGAGCACAGGGGGAGCGGACAAGACCACGGGGGGAGCAGAGCACAGGACGGAGGGGAGCCGGAGCAGTGTACCGGACAGATCGGTGGCTTGGGGGGGGGCGATCGGTGGGGTGGGGGCACATTAGTATTTCCAGCCATGGCCGATGATATTGCAGCATCGGCCATGGCTGGATTGTAATATTTCACCAGTTTTAATAGGTGAAATATTACAAATCGCTCTGATTGGCAGTTTCACTTTCAACAGCCAATCAGAGCGATCGTAGCCCCTTGGCTAAACTACGACTCCCCCTGTCCCTGCAGATCGGGTGAAATGGGAGTTAACCCTTTCACCCGATCTGCAGGGACGCGATCTTTCCATGACGCCACATAGGCGTCATGGGTCGGATTGGCACCGACTTTCATGACGCCTACGTGGCGTCATGGGTCGGGAAGGGGTTAAGAAACCTTTGTTAGTTCAGGGAAACCTCATCATAATGTTTTTATTCCTGGTGATTGATCACTTTACCATCCCTATTGTAAAAGTGACATGTCTTAGTGCTGCATGGTCGGTGACAGGTACAGTCAACACAGGTGTTTGGTGGGGTGGAGAGCTTAAGGTACCTTCACACTGAGCGACTTTAGAATGATAACGATAGCGATCTGTGACGTTGCAGCGTCCTGGATAGCGATTTCGTTGTGTTTGACACGCAGCAGCGATCAGGATCCCGCTGTGACATCGTTGGTCAGAGCTAGAAGGCCAGAACTTTATTTCGTCGCTGGATCACCCGCTGTCATCGCTGAATCGGCGTGTGTGACGCCGATTCAACGATGTCTTCACTGGTAACCAGGGTAAACATCGGGTTACTAAGCGCAGGGCCGCGCTTAGTAACCCGATGTTTACCCTTGTTACCATTGTAAATGTAAAAAAAACAAACACTACATACTTACATTCCAGTGTCTGTCGCGTCCCCCGGCGTTCTGCTTCCCCGCACTGTCAGCGCCGGCTGGCCGTAAAGCAGAGCACAGCGGTGACGTCACTGCTCTGTTTTACGGCCGGCGCTTACACAGTGCAGGGAAGGTGACGGCGAGGTACGCGACAGACACCGGAATGTAAGTATGTAGTGTTTGTTTTTTTTACATTTACAATGGTAACCAGGGTAAACATCGGGTTACTAAGCGCGGCCCTGCGCTTAGTAACCCGATGTTTACCCCGGTTACCAGGGGACTTCGGCATCGTTGGTCGCTGGAGAGCTGTCTGTGTGACAGCTCTCCAGTGACCACACAACGAAGAAACAGCGACGCTGCAGCGATCGGCATCGTTGCCTATATCGCTGCAGCGTCGCTTAATGTGACAGTACCTTTACATGTAAAGGAGGAAATGTAACAGAAGCTGATTCGGTATCCAAAAGTAACAGCAGCCAGTACACAGATGTAGGAAAATTTAACTTCACAAATAGCCACTATATAGATTTTGCCACCAAATGTTTTCTCCAAGGATTAAGGTAACTTAAAGGGAATCTGTCACCTAAATTTGGCCCTATAAGCTGCTGCCACCGCCATCAGGGGCTTTCTCATTTCTCATTGCAAAGACATAGGACTGTTTGCATTCTCCACTGCGCCACCAATGACTCAAGCCCGTATTCCCTGGAGACCGGCTCCTCCTGAACCCATTGCTTACACCGGAGCTTAATATGCTCTATGACATATTTAATTCCGGTGACATGACTTATCATGATGCTTATTTGAAAAGGCGACTATATGATAAAGGGATGGCTGAAACATCTTAAATTGTGGCTTCACCTATCAGCATCAAATAAATACTCACCTGAAGCATTATTTTTCTTGTACAGTGATTTTTTCTGAACTTATCAGGGGATTATCTACAGCATTCTGTAATGCTGTAGATAAGCCCCTGATGTGACCTGAAAGATAAGAAAAATAGGTTAGATAATACTCACCCAGGGGCGGTCCCGCTGCGGTCCGGTCCGATGGGCGTCGCGGTCCGGGTCCGGCGCCTCCCATCTTCATATGATGACATCCTCTTCCTTGATTCCTGTCGCGGCTCCTGTGCAGGCGTACTTTGTCTGCCCGTAAAGTACTGCAGTGCGCAGGCGCCAGGAAAGGTCAGAGAGGCCCGGCGCCTGCGCACTGCAGTACTTTGCTCTGCCCTCAACAGGGCAGACAAACTACACCTGCGCCGGATCCTTGGCAGGAAGACAAGAAGAGGACGTCATTGTATGAATATGGGAGGCACAGGACCCGGACCGCGACGCCCATCGGACCGGACTGCAGCGGGACCGCCCCCCAGGTGAGTATAATATAGCCTGTTTTTCTTACCTTTCAAGATACATCGGAAGCTTATCTACAGCACTACAGATAAGCCCCTGATGCCGGTGGCCTTAGCTCATATACGATTTTTGGGGTGACAGATTCCCTTTAAAGAGGGACTGTATCAATTGCTCAAAAAAATTAATGCCCACAGCCATGAACATTAGATAGCTGTTGGCCAAACAATGCTTCAGCTAATGCTTCTGCTGAAAGCCATCTCAAATGACTTTCCTGAGCACTCGATTGGTCAAGTGATTATAATTTACTGAAACATTGACCATCGACTTATTTCAGGGAGAACAATGCAATCGGCTCTCTGAAATCAGACATGCGCAATCGACATCTCACCTTACCATTAGTTGGCCGACATCAACACACACATTAGACTATCAGCCAAACCTGTCGATATCGGTGGGTTTAGCTGACATTTGACTAACGGGTAAGGGATCTTTAAATATCCTGTAAATAAAATCCCAGCGAATCCATGAATCTGGTGCTGTTTTTTGCAGAAGTAATCACATACCGTATATACTCGAGTATAAGCCGACCCGAGTATAAGCCGACCCCCCTAATTTTGCCACAAAAAACTGGGAAAACTTATTGACTCGAGTATAAGCCTAGGGTGGAAATGCAGCATTTACCGGTGAATTTCAAAAATAAAAATAGATCATTATTTCCCCACAGCTCTGCCCCATATAGTGCTCGGCACCGTTCATATTTCCCCATAGCTGTGCCCCATATAGTGCTCTGCACCGTTTATTTTGTCCCATTGCTGTGCCCCGTATAGTGCTCTGCACCGTTCATTTTGTCCCATAGCTGTGCCCCATACTGTGCTTGGCACCGTTCATTATTGCCCCATATCTGTGCCCCATATACAATGCTCTGCACCGTTCATTTTGTCCCATAGCTGTGCCCCATACTGTGCTCGGCACCGTTCATTATTGCCCCATATCTGTGCCCCATATACAATGCTCTGCACCGTTCATTTTGTACCACAGCTGTGCCCCATACTGTGCTCGGCACCGTTCATTATTGCCCCATATCTGTGCCCCATATACAATGCTCTGCACCGTTCATTTTGTCCCATAGCTGTGCCCCATACTGTGCTCGGCACCGTTCATTATTGCCCCATATCTGTGCCCCATATACAATGCTCTGCACCGTTCATTTTGTCCCATAGCTGTGCCCCATACAGTGCTCTGCACCGTTCATTGTGCCCCATATCTGTGCCCCATATACAATGCTCTGCACCGTTCATTGTGTCCCATAGCTGTGCCCCATATAAAGTGCTCTGCCCCGTTCATTGTGCCCCATAGCTGTGCCCCATATAGTCCTCTGCACCGTTCATTGTGTCCCATAGCTGTGCCCCATATATAGTGCTCTGCACCGTTCATTGTGCCCCATAGCTGTGCCCCATAGTGCTCTGCACCGTTCATTGTGTCCCATAGCCGTGCCCCATATATAGTGCTCTGCACCATTCATTGTGCCCCATAGCTGTGCCCCATATACAGTGCTCTGCACCGTTCATTGTGCCCCATAGCTGTGCCCCATATAGTGCTCTGCACCGTTCATTGTGCCCCATAGCTGTGCCCCATACAGTGCTCTGCACCGTTCATTGTGCCCCATATCTGTGCCCCATATACAATGCTCTGCACCGTTCATTGTGTCCCATAGCTGTGCCCCATATACAGTGCTCTGCACCGTTCATTGTGCCCCATAGCTGTGCCCCATATAGTGCTCTGCACCGTTCATTGTGTCCCATAGCTGTGCCCCATATATAGTGCTCTGCACTGTTCATTGTGCCCCATAGCTGTGCCCCATATACAGTGCTCTGCACCGTTCATTGTGCCCCATAGCTGTGCCCCATATAGTGCTCTGCACCGTTCATTGTGCCCCATAGCTGTGCCCCATATACAGTGCTCTGCACCGTTCATTGTGCCCCATAGCTGTGCCCCATATACAGTGCTCTGCACCATTCATTGTGCCCCATAGCTGTGCCCCATATACAGTGCTCTGCACCGTTCATTGTGCCCCATAGCTGTGCCCCATATACAGTGCTCTGCACCGTTCATTGTGTCCCATAGCTGTGCCCCATATACAGTGCTCTGCACCGTTCATTGTGCCCCATAGCTGTGCCCCATATATAGTGCTCTGCACCGTTCATTGTGCCCCATAGCTGTGCCCCATATAGTGCTCTGCACCGTTCATTGTGTCCCATAGCTGTGCCCCATATACAGTGCTCTGCACCGTTCATTGTGCCCCATAGCTGTGCCCCATATAGTGCTCTGCACCGTTCATTGTGCCCCATAGCTGTGCCCCATATAGTGCTCTGCACCGTTCATTGTGCCCCATATATAGTGCTCTGCACTGTTCATTGTGCCCCATAGCTGTGCCCCATGTAGTGCTCTGCACCGTTCATTGTGTCCCATAGCTGTGCCCCATATATAGTGCTCTGCACCGTTCATTGTGCCCCATAGCTGTGCCCCATATAGTGCTCTGCACCGTTCATATTTCCCCATAGATGCTCCACATAAATCTGTGCCGCCGCTGCTGCTGCAATAAAAAAAAAAAACAACACATTTTCACCTCTCTTGCTTGCAGCTCCCAGCGTCCGGTCCCGGCGCCTCCATCTTCCCGGCGTCTCTGCACTGACTGATCAGGCAGAGGGCGCCCCGCACACTATATGCGTCATCGCGCCCTCTGACCTGAACAGTCAGAGCGCAGATAGACGCCGGGAAGATTCAGCGACGCCCGGCGGCTGGAACGCGGACAGGTGAATATGACATACTTACCTAGTCCCAGCGATCCTCGCGCTGTCCTCGCCTGTCACAGCTGTCTTCGGTGCCGCAGCCTCTTTCTCTATCAGCGGTCACCGGCACCGCTGATTAGAGAAATGAATACGCGGCTCCACCCCTATGGGAGGTGGAGCCGCCTATTCATTTTTCTAATGAGCGGTCCCACGTGACCGCTGAAGAGGGGAAGACGCTGCAGCACAGAAGACCGTGGGACGGCAGGGACAGCGCCAGGATCGCCAGGACTAGGTAAGTATGCCTCAGCGCCCTCTCCCCCTCACCCGCCGACCCTGCCACCCACCTTGACTCGAGTATAAGCCGAGAGGGGCACTTTCAGGCCAAAAATTTGGGCTGAAAATCTCGGCTTATACTCGAGTATATACGGTATATTTTTTCTGGAGTAAAATATGTGACATCTCTGCTTACAGTCCAACTTGGCTTTTCTTCAATCTTATCTGAGGACCTGCACTTTTCCACCTCCATCCCATATGTTGCCAATCTCAGCTTCATAGCAGATCTAACATAGTTATTAAGGTTGGAGGAAAACTTTAAGTCCATCTAGTTCAACCCATAGCCTAACCTAACATGCCTTAACATGTTGATCCAGGGGAAGGCAAAAAAAAACCCATGTGGCAAATAGTAAGCTCCACATTGGGGAAAAAAATTCCTTCCCGACTCCACATACGGCAATCAGACTAGTTCCCTGGATCAACACCCTATCAGAGAAACTAGTATATATAACCTGTAACATTATACTTTTCAAGAAATGTATCCAGTCCCCTCTTAAATTTAAGTAATGAATCACTCATTACAACATCATACGGCAGAGAGTTCCATCTAGCGGTCTATCAGTCTCAGATGCTGCCAAGCTGTGATTGGCAGCGTCTTGGAGGGAGGGGTTGAAAGCACCCCTTCCCTGAGAAGCCTGCAGAAATGCCCAGTTGATCTACAGAGATTTCAAATACTATGCTCTGAAAGAAACAAATATGAATGTCACTGTAAAAGAGTGACACAGCAAAAAACGGGAACTTAGGGATTTTACAAGCTGCTTGCCTATTGTCCTGTAGCCCATCATAGCCTTGTGCAGGTCTACTATTTTGTCCCTTTGTGTCCTTAGACAGCATTTTGGTCTAGGCCATGGTGGAGAGGTTGGAGTGTGATTGATTGAGTGTGTGGACAGGTGTCTTTTATACAAGTGACGAGTTCAAACAGCTGCAATTAATACAGGTAATGAGTGCAGAGTAGGAAGGCTTTTTAAAGAAAAACTAACAGGTCAGTGAGAGCTAGAATTCTTGCTGGTTGGTAGGTGATCAAATACTTATTTCATGCAATAACGTGCAAATTAATTACGGTGTGTAAAAATAATACAATATGATTTTCTGGCTTTTATTTTTAGATTCTGTCTCTCACAGTTGAAGTGTACCTATGATAAAAATAAAGGACCTCTCCATTCTTTATAGGTGGGAAAACTTCACTTATTCTTTTGAGCAAGTGACATGTCCTCTTTAAAATAAACTTGGCTACATAGGTGTAATGGAAGGACAGGGTGGGTTCTGATAGATCCAATGAAGAGACCACCATTTCTTGTACCTTAGTGAGGTAGGTTTCACTTCCTTACATACTGTTAATCACAAAGATCGCACAAGCCTATGCCATCACTGTGAGTAACGGAATGTAAAGAGGAGCACCGTGACATTTCGATCGACTGCTTGGATATCTTTAACAGCCATAATCAAAGATAATTCCGATCTTGGCTGTTTAATCTCTTTGTTGATCAGAAAGAGTGAGGGGCTGATGCTGTTGATCCACTGGGGTCCTCCAATATGTTCAAATGGGTTGCCATGGAAGCCTTGCAAAAATAGCCCAAAATGGATTCAATGTGACACATAAAGCAAAAAATAAGGCAAAATACATTAGTACCTCAAGAAACAGTAAAAAGTGCAGCCCTACCATACCTCGGACCCAGCCCTACATTCCCAGATTTAGGAGGCTGTCCTGGGTAGGTCGACAGTCCTTATTACTAGAGATAAGCGAATTTGATCGGGTCCCTCCTTATTCAGCAAGCTATAGCACTTACCGAATAAGCTGCATTGGGAACCCAGATACCTGGAGCGCTCCGATAATCAGCTGTTTGGCTCCGCAACTGCAAGTGTCGCTGCTGTGTCACTGTCACAACACAAGCATGGAGAGACAGTGTGTTATGACTGTCACACAGCCATGACACATGCAGTTGATTATCGGAGCGCTCCAGGTATCCCGGTTCCCTCTGCAGCTTATTTGGTAAGCGCTGTAGCTTGCCGGATAAGCAGGGACCCAATAAAATTCCCTCAACCCTACTTATTACATCTGTATCTGCTTCATGTGAGGCTCAAGCAGTCATCACAATACCGCGTCTGCACCGAACCACACATAGAACAGACCGGAGCCTGAAACGGACCACCACACCTGCTGCACTGAGTGCAGGACCCCCGGCGGGGGAGAATATATTATATATATGCCAGGGCGCTATCTTGTGGAGGAGGGAAACACTGGAGCATCATAATGTGCGGGATCACGTAAGAGGTGTCGTACTGTGCGCAATGCGTGTCTGGTCTATCAAAGCTGAGAGACGTATCTAAAAGAGGACCACAGCTCTGAAGGGGTTACTGCCCCCCCCCCCCAGTAATGGGGAATCTCCAGCACCTACCTCCACCTGCAGAGCCCCACACCACATATATGGCTGTTCTGTGCGCACAGGACCTGTGATGAGGTCACAGGAGGGGAGGAGTCAGGGGTCACATGATCAGGGGCCTCAGTGTATGCAGGACTCTGCTGGTTGTCATGGTGCTGGATGAGGGGAAGTTTTGGATGGACCCCACAAATGTAAAGATGGCGCTCGACTGGTCCCAACCATGCATTCTCAAAGCTTTTCAGCGTTTCTTGGGTTTTGTTAATTATTACAGGCGATGTATCAGGGTGTTCTCGAAGGTGGTGAAACCCCTCACTGATCTTACTCATAAAGGAACAGATGTCTGTAACTAGGATTCTGCTGCTATCAAGGCACTTAACACTGTGAAGAAGGTCTTTTCCTCTGCTCCTGTTCTGGCTCAACCAGATGTTAATAGGCCTTTTGTGGTGGAAGTGGACGCCTCCGAGGTAGGGGTGGCAGCGGTGCTCACCCAGGGATCCCCTACCCTAGCTAATTTGAGGCCATGCACCTTTTTCTCTGGTAAATTTTCTCTGTCAGACCTTAACTATGATGTCGGCAACTGAAAGTTCCTCGCCATTAAGACAGCTCTGGAGAAGTGGAGACATTTCCTTGAGGAGGCTAAGCATCCATTTACTGTACTTTACGGACCATAAGAACCTGATTTATTTTGGAAACGCCAAGAGATTAAATCCTAGGCAGACACGATGGGCCTTGTGCTTTGCCAGATTTAATTCCTTCTATTTCTTACCTCTTGGGTTCAAGAACGTATGGGCAGATTGTCTCTCTCTTGGAGTCTGTCCCACTCAGTCTGAGATCATTGAGCTTGACGTCATTCTTCCCAAGGTGGTTGTGATTTCCTCAGTTAATGTGGCTTGGGAGGTGGTTAAGACACAGGGATTGGCTTTAAATTGTACTCCCCATAACAAGTTGTTTGTTCCTGTACACCTGAGGTTGGGGTTGCTTAGGGATTGTCATGACTCTGTCACAGCAGGTGACCCGGTCATCAATAGTACAAGTCATGTTTTAGACAGAGGATACTGGTGGCCGTACTTGGGTAAGGATGTAGAAGCCTATGTTAAAGTATGTGAAATTTCCGCCAGAAACAAAGACGCTGACACACGCTGCCGTTCCGCATCTCTTCCTCATTCTCCTGCGGCTGCCCGGGGTTTGTAGAGCCCCGAACACTGTGCTTAGGGTGCTCGCAGTCCCATCTTCTTAAAGGGATAGAGCACTCTGTCCTAAAATATTAAGGCATCTCCACTAGGTGGGAGGTGTCTGTGCAATGTTGTAAGTTTGTTCATAACATTCTTGCTAGTTCTCAGGTCCCAGTGCTCCTATTCCTGTTTACTTGCCTGTCTATTATCTGTGTCCGCTTGTGCGTGCCAAGTCTATCATCCCTGGCTGTTCCTGCCTCCTGTCCCTTGGGGGTCAGCAGCCATCTACCCAAGGTCAGTCCTGGAGTAGCACCTAGTCCCTTCTCTAGGGACTCCCTGGCTATGACTGTATGTCCTTTGTCTCACATATCTTTGGATTTCATAACTGATCGACCAAGGTCCTATGGTATGTCATTTGGTTCCCTTTGCCAAGCTGCTCAATGCTCAGGATATGGTAGATCTGTTCCTCAATCAGGTGGTATGACCGCATGGTGTTCCTATGAATATTGTCTCCGATTGAGGCTCCCAATTTATTTTCAGGTTTTGAATAGCTTTCTGTAAGTGCTTCGGTGCGGACCCATCATTTTCATCCTCATGCTACCCTCAGACTAACATACAGACTGAGTGAACTAATGAGTGTTTGGAGTTGTACTTAAGGTGTTTTTGCTCCCATAAGCGAGAATGGGGGCTTACCTGGCCTTGACTGAATTCGCTTTAAACAATAGGCACCATGAGGTTGTGAGGGTCTGAGGGAAGGTTTAGCAGCATCATAGGAAAGCAGGGGATAAATGTTGTCAACAAGGGCTCAAGCTCAGGGTTGGGGATATGGGTCTGAGTGTCGACCAAGAACCTTAAAATTAAGGTGCCTTCCCACAAGCTGACCTTTTGGGTCGATCGTCATACCTCCATGCATTTTCCCAATGTGCTTCATAAGGGGTTGCTTGAGAAGGTAGTAATTCCGTTGGTGACCAAGGACCCTTCTCCTCTTCCTATTGTGGTAGACAACGCCGAACAGTATGGGGTAGAGAGTATTGAGGACTCTCTGAAGATTCAGAACTCTGCCAATATTTAATCCAGTGGAAACAGATTTCATGCCGATTGCCTTATCACTGAATTGCATAAAAGGTTTCCGAATTAGGTGAGTGGCGAGAGTTCGGAGGCCTCTCTTAGATGGGGGAATAACTTGCCAGGGACGCAATCATCCTCCTCCGGTTTCCAGATTGCTCCACCAGTCTGTCCGCACTGGGCGTGGAGCTACCGCACACTTGGGTGGTGCGACTACATGCGGTTGTGCCTCGTGTGAGAATGTGGTGAGCAACGTGGGAACATGGCATGGGTCATATAAGAAATAGTTTTGTGTTAAAATAGATTGCATGCATTCAAGAACGAAGTTGGTTTGGGTTTCACTGTCCCTCTGTTGTGCTCCACATTGGCTTTTGCAAGTTGCCCGGCCTGGATCAATAATATCATCTCATTATACCTATTTAAGGCCCATTTATACACACACCTGTGTTGGGATTGAGTCTCTAGACCTCAATATTTGGTGTGCTCTACCTTCTGTGCATACTGTGCTTCCATCCTTGCTGCTTCCACTTCATCCATTATGCTGCTCCTGAGATTTCTGAGTATGCCCAGGCCTCGCTGCCCACATGCCTTCCTGCTTGCTGAATCATCTATCTGATGATCGCTCCCATGTAGCTGAGCCGATCGAGTTGTGCCAGCTTCTAGCCTCCCATGGAGGTTATTGAATAATGGCAAAAGTAAAAAAAAAAGTGAAAAAAATAAAAAAAATATAAAAGTTTAAATCACCCCCCTTTTGCCCCATCCAAAATAAAACAATAAAAAAAAATCAAACCTACACATATTTAGTATCGCCACGTTCAGAAACTCCCGATATATCAATAAAAAAAGGATTACCCTGATCGCTAAATGGGGTAGCATGAAAAAAATTTGAAAAGCCAGAATTAAGTTTTTTGGGTCGTCTTGCAATAATGGGCGATCAAAAGAACGTATCTGCACAAAAGTGGTATCAATAAAAACATCAGCTTGGAACACAAAAAATAAACCCTCACCCAACCCGAGATCACGAAAAATGGAGACGCTACGGGTATTGGAAAATGGCGCAATTCTTTTTTTTTTTTTTTTTAGCAAAGTTTTGAATGTTTTTCCCCACTTAGGTAAAAGAGAACCTAGACATGTTAGGTGTCTATGAACTCGTAATGACCTGGAGAATCATAGTGACAGGTCAGTTTTAGCATTTTGTGAACCTAATAAAAAAGCCAAACAAAAAACAAGTGTGGATTGCACTTTTTTCGCAATTTCACCGCACTTGGAATTTTTTTCCCGTTTTCTAGTACACGACATGGTAAAACCAATTATGTATGATGTCGTTCAAAAGTACAACTTGTTTCGCAAAAAATAAGCCCCACATGGCCATATTGATGGAAAAATAAAAAAGTTATGGCTCTGGGAAGGAGGAGAGCGAAAGACGAATATGGAAAAACGGAAAATCCCAAGGTCATGAAGGGGTTAAGTGGTGAAAGAAAAATCCAAACTTTGATTTAAAAAAAAAAAAAAAAAAGCGCCATTTCTGAGACCCTTAGCGTCTCCATTTTTCATGTTCTCGGGTTGGTTGAGGGCTTAGGCTATGTGCACACGTTGCGGATTAGGCTTAGGAATTTCTGGTGCGGATTCTGCCTCTCCTGGCAGAAAACGCACCTGCGAATTTGTCGCGTTTTTTGTGCGGTTCCGCAGCGTTTTTTGTGCGTTTTTGCTGCGGTTTTCTTGCGGATTTGCTGTGTTTTTAACCCCTGCGGTTTTCTGTAATGGAATGGATACAAACACGCTGCAAATTCACAAAAAAGAAGTGACCTGCTACTTCTTTTAAATCGCAGCGTTTCCACAGTGGATTTTCCGCAAAGTGTGCACAGCATTTTTTTTTCTCATTGATTTACATTGTATTGTAAATCAATTGCGGATCTGCAGCGTTTCTGCACTGCAAAAAAGGCTGCGGATCCGCAGAGAATCTGCAACGTGTGCACATACCCTTATTATTTGCTTGCCGAGCTGATGTTTTTAATGATATGATTTTGGTACTGAACGCGGTGATGCCAAATATGTGTATTTTTTATTTTTTTAATTGTTTTATTTTGGAAGGGGCGAAAGGCGGGTGATTTGAACTTTTATATTTTTTTATATTTTTTAAACTTTTTTTTTTTTTTTTTTACTTTTTGCAAGCTTCAATAGTCTTCATGGGAGACTAGAAACTGCACTACTTTCATCGGCTCTGCTACGTACAGGTGATGATCAGATCACCTGTATGTAGCAGAAATTCTCACTCGCTATGAGCGCCGACCACTGGGTGGCCCTCATAGCAATCTGGCTATGACAACCATAGAGGTCTGCTGGAGACCTTGGGTTGTCATGCAAACCCATCGGTGACTCACGATCACGTGACGTAGTCACCAATGGGTGTGACCCCGGGAGGCCCGCACAGACCCCCGAGAGGCCCGCACAGGCCCCGGCAGGCCTGCACAGACCCCCGAGAGGCCCATACAGACCCCCAGCAGGCCCGCACAGACCCTCGAGAGTCCCATACAGACCCCACCCGCACACACAGACACAGACAGTCTCTGCCCACGCACGGCCAACACTCTTCCCCCCTCCCGAACTGGATGTGCAAAGAAAGAAAGGGTTTATTTTCATTCTGATATTTGTGTCCCATTGACTTGCATTGGTTTCCGGTATCGGAATCGGCGATACCCGATATTTTTGGGGTATCGGTCCGATCCAATCCGATCTCATATTTCCCGATATCGGAAGGTATCGCTCAACACTAGTCCTAACCTGTTTAGTGTTAAAATCTTACCATGTGTTATAAGACGTCAATGCATTCTAGAGTGCTTGAAGCTGTCAGGGAGGATATAAGATGGACACCACCAAATAGCACAGATTTTATGGCCCTTTATGATTCTCCACTTAAAATTTCACTAAAAAACATAGATGACAAGAAGTGAAAAGTTGTAATAGCACAGCTGTGTGACCTAACTTGATAATCTATTAGTTGCTTTAAAGTCTACAGTACTGTTGCCATCACTGTCTTGGTAATTGAATTTTACAACAATTTGGATAGAAACATTATAAATTGTATACAATAAGTATAATATATCAAATGAAGTTATAGAAAATAATATATATTTCATTCTTGGCAGATGACTGTACCAGGAACTCAGAGGAACATCAGATATTTTCAGATTTTAAAGCAGATGATCATGGTATCTCATCAGATACTTATGAAGAACATGCCATTATACCTGATATACTTGCAGCCATTAGCAGTAAACCTCCATCAGATCCTTTTCAACATGTCCTACCTTCTGATTTCTCACTGACAGTTACGCAAAATAAAGATAACAGAAGAGATGTTGAACATCTAAAAGCTCACACAGCGAAGAAGAGATTTTATGTACCGAATGTGGCAAATGTTTTACACGGAAAGACGATCTGCATTCTCATCAATAAATTCACTCTATTATGAAGCCATTTTCATGTTCAGAATGTGGGAAATGTTTTATAGAGAAATCAACTCTTGTTGCCCATCAGAGAATTCACACAGGGGAGAAGCCATTTTCATGTTCACAGTGTGGAAAGTGTTGATCTCAGAAATCTGATCTTGCTAAACATAAGAGAATCCACACAGAGGAGAAGCCATTTTCATGTTTTGAATGTGGGAAATGTTTTATAGAGAAATCACATCTTTCTAAACATCAGAGAATTCACACAGGGGAGAAGCCATTTTCATGTTTGAAATGTGGGACATGTTTTATGGAGAAATCACATCTTGTTACACATCAGAGAATTCACACAGGGGAGAAGCAATTTTTCATGTTCAGAATGTGGAAAATGTCTTTCTACAAAATTTAATTTAGCTAAACATCAGAGAATCCACACTGAGTAGATGCAATTTTCATGTTCAGATTGTGGAAAATGTTTTTACCAGACATCAGAACTTGATGCAAATCTGATAACTCGCACATGAGAGAAGCCATATTCATGTTCCCTATGTAGGAAATGTTTTTACCAGATGTCACACATTGAGATTATCTATTATTCATCTCTAATTGGTCATGAAAAGCTCACACAGGAAAACACTTTCATGTTCAGAATGTAGTAAAAAATTTTACCTTCAAATCTCACCTTTTTTAAGATCAGAGAAATATGTCACAGGTGTGCCAGAGGCTGCAGACTGTCGCACTGCATCTGACTGCAGAAGGTCTCAGCAGTTTGCTTTGTAGACTTCTTCCTGGTCCTTCTGACTCTAGGACTCAGTGACAACCTTTCTTCTACTCTAATGGACACACCTGGGACCAAGTGTTTATAACTCCCAGCATGCTGCTGAAACTTGCCGGTGATATTTCCATTTCACTGTTGAGACTTGGAGCTATAGCAGTCAGCTATCTTCCTCTCTGGTGTTTGGATGACGTCTGTGTTTCTCTCAGTCTACTCAAGCTAAGTAGGTAGAAAGTGTACATGACTCATGGTCCTCATGGGCATCAGAGGCACCTTGGGCGCTATACCTGGGTGTGGGGATCCACAAGTCAAGCAATAATTAACCCCACATTGATTCTGTGGGCCACAATGTCTGCAATGCCATCCCATTATTTCTGCATAAGGCAGAGATTTTAAGAAAAGGGGGCAGGTTTTACATCAAGAACAGAGACTACTGGGGGCCCTGCGTTTTTTATACTCTCATACTTGTGACACTGTACTGTGTGCCTGGTTTTCCTCTGATTTATGTTCACTCCTTGAGAGACATTTTGACTACTTGTATTCACATCCTAGCCAGCTCAAGTTTGCTCTTATCTATCTTTAGTCATTCTTAACAATTGCAAATAAACTTCTCTTAGGAGCAGCACGGTGGCTCAGTGGATAGCACAGCAGCCTTGCAGCGCTGGAGTCCTGGGCTCAAACCCCACTAAGGACAACATCTGCAAAGAGTTTGTATGTTCTCTGCGTGTTTGCGTGGGTTTCCTCCGGGTACTCCGGTTTCCTTCCACATTCCAAAGACATACTGATAGGGAATTTAGATTGTGAGCCCCAACAGGGACAGCGATGATAATGTGTGCAAAACTGTAAAGCGCTGTGGAATATGTTAGCGCTATATAAAAATAAAGATTATTATTATTATTCTCCCATTCCTTCTTAGGACACTGCTTGCGAGTGCTCACAATCTACAAGGGATGTGTAAGGACACAGTAGGCGAGGGTAGAGTTGGTCCTGCAGCAGTGTGGTGGAATGAGGGTAACTGCAGGTTGTAGGCTTGTCAGAAGAGGTAGGTCTTCAGGTTCCTTTTAAAGGTTTCCACAGTAAGCGACAGTCTGATATGTTGGTATAGAGAGTTCCAGAGTAGGGGAGATGCACGGGAAAAATCTTGTATGCGATTGTGGGAAGAGGAAATAAGAGGGGAGCAGAGGAGATCTTGTGAGGATCGGAGGTTGCATGCAGGTAAGTATCGGGATACTAGGCCTCAGATGTATAGAGGAGACAGATTGTAGATGGCTTTGTATGCCAAGGTTAGGGTTTTGAACTGTAGTTTCTGGGTAATGGGGAACCAGTGAATGAATGACACAGATGCGAAGCCAGGGAATAGTGCGGGAATAGGTGGATTAGTCGGGCAGCGAAGTTTAGGAAACATTGGAGGGATGCAACAGTGTTAGAGGGGAGGCCATAAAACAGGAGGTTGCAGTAGCCGAGGCAGTAGATGATTAGGGCATGGACTAGTGAATTTTGGTTGAGGAATGTGCGGAGCCTGGAGATATTTTTGAGTTGGAGCCAGCATGAAGTGGAAAGGGCTAGGATGTGTGATTTGAATGAGAGATCAGAGTCAAGGGTTACCCCAAGGCAGCTAGCTTGTGGGACTGGGGAGAGTAACTCAAAGGAAAACGGCCACGCTCAGACAATGAAATAGTTTGAAATATTTTTTCCTGCATTTATTACACGTGCAGGAAAACACCACAGAAAGATGTGACATTGAAGGTAAGGCTACGTTTCGACCCTTCTTGGGTCTTTTTCAAACTTCACAGTAAAAAAAACACATAAAATATTAGTTTGCTGTACATAAATACATGTGGGAGTATAGTACATTTGAACCTGAGGTCCATATATACAAAATAACAGTTCCCTTATGTTTAAAAAAAAGTCATGGAAAACAATATTAATAAAATAACTTGCAGGGAAGAAGCGCAAATAGTGTCTTATCTCACAAATTATAGCAGATATATCTGTAAAATTAACTGCTCACCTGAATATTCACAAGCATATATTGCTGACTGCTGCAGATCCACCGGTCGGCGTGCGACTGTAGTTAGATTGCTGAAAAGGAGGATTTGTGGATTTTGATCCGCGCTACCAGTACATCCAAAAACAGACTAATTGTATAGTTGAACAGTGGTTTATTCTACGCGTTTCGGAGTACACATGACTCCTTCCTCAGAAAATACCACAAATACCACAACCCTGCAACTCATCCCGTAATCTAAGTACCTGCCTTCGGGTGCTTCATACCCTTTCCTTCATACCCTTACCCGTTTCCCGGTGACTACGTCCCACCAAAACGCTGAGGACCGCCCGGGCAACTCCGATCATTCATCTGTACCACGTGGCATCGGAGCCTCCCGACGCTGCTGTCTAGCAAGAGTTCTATCCATTTTACCCTGACCCCTTGGCCGATGCCAGAGGATTCATGTGTGCGCCCTTAGTCGCTTCCACGACCACACACTCCCAGTTCCTCCCGGCTTTCTTTTTCTTTCCTTTGGGGTTTTACCTGGCAACAAGGGACCCATGGAACAAAGTCACTCTGCTCCCCATGTCCAGAAGAGCCATTTATTGGTGATCCGATAGCTGCTACTGTGTGGAGGCGCCATCTTGGTGGAGACGTTTTTTTCTCTAGCAAAATGGAGCTGTTGGCACCTGCGCAGTAACATTTATCGATTGCCGAAACGTGCTATTTTGCAGGTGCAGCCAGCGCCATTTTGAGACAGATTTTTTTTTCCCTGAGTGTATACCAGCAAATAAAATAATTACCATATATACTTATATATAAGCCGAGATTTTCAGCACTTTTTTTGTGCTGAAAGTGGCTCCCTCGGCTTATACATGAGTCATGGTCCAGAAAGCCAGAAGGAGAGCGGGGAGCCAGTAGCTGTAGCACAGTGACAGCTGCAGCCATCGGCTTCCAGAAGACATCAATACTCACCCTCCGTCACTGCATCTCCGTCTCTCTGCATCTTTGTCCCGAAGCGACAGCTTCTGGCTCTGCTGAGCGGTCACGTGGTACCGCTCATTAAGGTCATGAATATGGATGCGACACCACTCCCATAGACGTTGAGCACATATTCAAGACCTTAATGAGCGGTACCACATGACTCTCATCTCAGGAAGAAGTTGCCGCATCGGGACAGAGATGCAGGGATGTTCAGCGACAGTGCAAGGAGGGTAAGTATGACGGAGGAGGATGGGGAGGACTGGGGAGCCCAGCCATGCATACGAGATGGGAAAGGGGAGCCATGCACACAAGGAGGGGAGGGATGAGCCGAGTCATGCATACAATATGGAATGGGGGAGCGAAGCATACAACGATGGGGGGAGCCATGCATGCAAAGATGGGAGGGGGGAGCCGAGCCATGCACAGAAGATGGGACCGGGCAGCCATGCATACAACGGGGGAGCAACGCAGAGCAGGACAGGAAGGGGGGGACCACAAATACCGGGATTGGAATGAGGGAACAATACATACACATCTTATACTCGAGTCAATAAGCTTTCCCAGTTTTCCGTGGCAAAATTAGGTGCCTCGGCTTATACTCGGGTCGGCTTATACTCTAGTATATAAGGTAAATGCACATTGTCAATATGATCATTCTGCAGTGCAGTCGCTTGCCTGCTGAAGGTGATTTTTTTTCCAATATATATAATATTCCGTATGTAAAATAGGGGGCAGGTCAATGAGGGATCAGTGACCTGTCCTAAGCTATACAGATGAACACCTAACCAGAGCACTACATGAAGATACCCCCACAGGTCGCCCCGGAGCATGACCATATCATTAACTCATAACTGAAAATAAAGATTAAACAACAACCACAAGACGGATTTTCATCAACAAAGGTATCATTGTAATCAGTATAACAGCGCCGACCTGACACTGTGTGTAGGTTACTGTGCACAATCCTGCTGACACGTTCCCTTTAAGCACAAAAGATAGAAAAATGTTATACGTGATGTGGCCTCCCGGGGTCGCACTACTCAATTATTGATACAACTGTTCTACCATAACAGTCTATAATTTTAAGGGTAGGTTAATTTTAACATTTGAGAGATAGAATATAAAAAAAAACCCAGAAAATCACATCATATAAATTATATAAATTTATTTGCATTTAATAGTGAGAAGTAAGTATTTGATCCCCTACCAACCATTAAGAGTTCTGGCTCCTACAGACCAGTTAGACCAGTGGGGTATCCTTGATCATGAGGAAGGTGAGAGATCAACCTTAAACTACAGGGGAGAATTGTTAATGATCTCAAGGCACTTGGGACTACAGTTATCAAGAAAACTATTGGCAAGATATTAAGCCTTAAAGGTTTAAAATCCTGCACTGCACGCAAGGTCTTGTTAGAATCTGTTTTGTTTTTGACCATCCACCATCTTGTTGTGGTTTTCTGGCTGCTGGTCTTTTCCCCTTGTGCTGGGTTGTCTTAGGTCAGGTGATTGTATCACCCTTTATTACCCAGTACCTGCCTCCCATTCCTTTCTGGACAACAGTGTTAATCCGCTAGAGTTCTGGCTAGGTGCTTTGATAGCTTTCTGTGTTTGATTTTGTGTAGTTCTGGGATCTCTGGTTCTGCTATCTTTAGTTTCTGTTTTCAGTTGGTTTCTACAGCCGTCTCTATATTTCCTATTATATTTTTTATACCCAGTCCTTAGATCTTTCAGGGACCTCCTTCCCCCTATCTATAGGTCTTCGCTGAGATTATCCTAGGATCGTCGGTGGGTCTATTCTGAGATTATCCTAGGATCGTCGGTGGGTCTATTCACAAGGAATGGGTCGCCCACTCAGAGGGTATCAGCCTAGCCTCAGTGCAGGGTCGGTTTTCCCCCTTCTATCCTAGTTCTGTGTTGCAGTTCCGAAACAGTTTGTCCAGCCATACAAAAAAATAAAAAATTCTCTCCCAGATTCCTTCAATATGTGCAGCATCCAAGAACTTGCTCAACGATTGCAAGGGTTAACTTTGGAAGTAGCCGACCTGCAACAGAACGTGAGTAATTACTCTGGAGCACGCTCTGAAGAACCTAAGGTAGGATTACCTGAGTTTTTTTCTGGTAAACGACAGGAATTTTTTATGTTTAAAAATGCATGTTTACTTTATTTTCGGCTTAGACCCAGATCCTCAGGGAGTGAATTACAGCGTGTCGGGATTATTATGTCTTTATTGTGAAATGAACCCCAAATCTGGGCATTTTCATTATATCCTGATGATCCTTGTTTGACATCAGTAGAAGCATTTTTTTTCTGCTATGGGGTTGTTATATGTTGTGAATTCTGTGGCTGAATTCACTTCTGTGGTCACAAGTGGTATTGCAGTCTCTGGGCTTCCTCCCTCAGGTGTTTTGGTGAGCTCGTTGGCTGCCTTGCTATTTAGCTCCACCTGAGTCTGTCTTCCTTGCTCCTTGTCAATGTTCCAGTGTTGGATCTGAGCTACTGCATCTTTCCTTGGGCCTGCTGCTCTGCTAGATAAGTGTTTCTAGTTTGTTTTCTGTTTTTTCTGTCCAGCTTGCTATTAACTTTTGCTGGAAGCTCTGAGAAGCAAAGGGGTGCACCGCCGTGCTGTTAGTTCGGCACGGTGGGTCTTTTTGCCCCTTTGCGTGGTTTTCGTTTTAGGGTTTTTTGTAGACTGCATAGTTCTCTTTGCTATCCTCGCTCTGTCTAGAATATCGGGCCTCACTTTGCTGAATCTATTTCATTCCTACGTTTGTCTTTTCATCTTGCTAACAGTCATTATATGTGGGGGGCTGCCTATTCCTTTGGGGTATTTCTCTGAGGTAAGTCAGGCTTGTATTTCTATCTTCAGGCTAGTCAGCTCCTCAGGCAGTGCCGAGTTGCATAGGTAGTGATAGGCGCAATCCACTGCTGCTTATAGTTGTGTGAGGATAGATCAGGTACTGCAGTCTACAGAGATTCCACGTCTCAGAGCTCGTCCTATTGTTTTTGGTTATTGCCAGATCTCTGTATGTGCGCTGATTACTGCACGCTGTGTTGCCTGATTGCCAGCCACAACAGTACAAGGAGCCACCCAATGATTCCCAATAGAGGGAAAAAAGAGATCCTGACATCATTTTTTTTTCTTAGCTCTGTCTTCAGTCTTTTTTTTCCCCTAGACATTAGAGTGCTTCAGGACACAGCTGTGGACATGGATATTCAGGCTCTGTGCTCCTCAATGGATAATCTCGTTGTAAATGTACAAAAGATTCAAGATACTATTGATCAGAAATCGATGCTAGAACCAAGAATTCCGATTCCTGATTTGTTTTTTGGTGACAGAACTAAGTTCCTGAGCTTCAGAAATAATTGTAAGCTATTTTTGGCCTTGAAACCTCATTCTTCTGGTAATCCTATTCAACAGGTTTTGATTATTATTTCTTTTTTGCGCGGCGACCCACAGGACTGGGCGTTTTCTCTTGCACCAGGAGATTCTGCATTGAGTAATGTTGATGCATTTTTCCAGGCGCTAGGATTGCTTTACGATGAGCCTAATTCAGTGGATCAGGCTGAGAAAAATCTGCTGGCTTTATGCCAGGGTCAGGATGATGTAGAAGTATATTGTCAGAAATTTAGGAAGTGGTCAGTACTCACTCTGTGGAATGAATCTGCACTAGCGGCTTTGTTCAGAAAGGGTCTCTCTGAAGCTCTTAAGGATGTAATGGTGGGATTTCCTATGCCTGCTGGTTTGAATGAGTCTATGTCCTTGGCCATTCAGATCGGTCGTCGCTTGCGCGAGCGTAAATCTGTGCACCATCTGGCGGTATTGTCTGAGAGTAAACCTGAGCCTATGCAGTGCGACAGGACTATGACTAAAGTAGAACGGCAAGAACACAGACGTCTGAACAGACTGTGTTTCTATTGTGGTGATTCTACTCATGCTATTTCTAATTGTCCTAAACGCACTAGGCGGTTCGATAGCTCTGCCGTTATTGGTACTGTACAGTCAAAATTCCTTTTGTCCATTACCTTAATGTGCTCTTTGTCATCGTATTCTGTCATGGCGTTTGTGGATTCAGGCGCTGCCCTGAATCTGATGGATTTGGATTATGCTAAACGTTGTGGATTTTTCTTGGAGCCTTTGCGGTGTCCTATTCCGTTGAGAGGAATTGATGCTACACCTTTGGCCAAGAATAAACCTCAGTACTGGGCCCAGCTGACCATGTGCATGGCTCCTGCACATCAGGAAGTTATTCGCTTTCTGGTACTGCATAATTTGCATGATGTGGTCGTGTTGGGGTTGCCATGGCTACAAACCCATAATCCAGTATTGGATTGGAACTCTATGTCGGTGACCAGCTGGGGTTGTCAGGGAGTACATGGTGATGTTCCATTTTTGTCTATTTCGTCATCCATTCCTTCTGACATCCCAGAGTTCTTGTCGGACTTTCAGGATGTATTTGAAGAGTCCAAGTCTGATGCCCTACCTCCGCATAGGAATTGTGATTGTGCTATCGATTTGATTCCTGGTAGTAAATTCCCTAAGGGTCGTTTATTTAATTTGTCCGTACCTGAACACACCGCTATGCGCAGTTATGTGAAGGAGTCCCTGGAGAAGGGACATATTCGCCAATCGTCGTCACCATTGGGAGCAGGGTTCTTTTTTGTAGTCAAGAAGGATGGTTCGCTAAGACCGTGTATTGATTACCGCCTTCTTAATAAGATCACTGTTAAGTTTCAGTATCCCTTGCCATTGATTTCTGACTTGTTTGCTCGGATTAAGGGGGCTAGTTGGTTTACTAAGATTGATCTTCGTGGTGCGTATAATCTGGTGAGAATCAGGCAGGGAGATGAATGGAAAACGGCATTTAATACGCCCGAGGGTCATTTTGAGTATCTGGTGATGCCGTTCGGACTTGCCAATGCTCCATCTGTTTTTCAGTCTTTTATGCATGACATTTTCCGTGAGTATCTGGATAAATTCTTGATTGTTTACTTGGATGACATTTTGATCTTCTCAGATGATTGGGAGTCTCATGTGAAGCAAGTCAGAATGGTTTTCCAGGTACTGCGTGCTAATTCCTTGTTCGTGAAGGGATCAAAGTGTCTCTTCGGTGTGCAGAAAGTTTCATTTTTGGGGTTCATCTTTTCCCCTTCTACTATCGAGATGGATCCGGTTAAGGTTCAGGCCATCCAGGATTGGACCCAGCCGACATCTCTAAAAAGTCTGCAGAAATTCCTGGGCTTTGCTAATTTTTATCGTCGCTTCATCTGTAATTTTTCTAGCATTGCCAGACCATTGACCGATTTGACCAAGAAGGGTGCTGATTTGGTTAATTGGTCTTCTGCTGCCGTGGAAGCTTTTCAGGAGTTGAAGCGTCGTTTTTGCTGTGCCCCTGTGTTGTGTCAACCTGATGTTTCTCTTCCGTTCCAGGTCGAGGTTGATGCTTCTGAGATTGGTGCAGGGGCGGTTTTGTCACAGAGAGGTTCTGGTTGCTCAGTGTTCAAACCATGTGCTTTCTTTTCCAGGAAATTTTCTGCTGCTGAGCGTAATTATGATGTGGGCAACCGAGAGTTGCTGGCCATGAAGTGGGCATTCGAGGAGTGGCGTCATTGGCTTGAGGGTGCTAAGCATCGCGTGGTGGTTTTGACTGATCATAAGAACCTTACTTATCTTGAGTCTGCCAAGTGCTTGAATCCTAGACAGGCCCGTTGGTCGTTGTTTTTTGCTCGTTTTGATTTTGTGATTTCATACCTTCCGGGCTCTAAAAATGTGAAGGCGGATGCTCTGTCTAGGAGTTTTGTGCCCGACTCTCCGGGGTTATCTGAGCCGGCGAGTATCCTCAAGGAAGGAGTCATTGTGTCTGCCATCTCTCCTGATTTGCGGAGAGTGTTGCAGAAATTTCAGGCTAATAAACCTGATCGTTGTCCGGCCGAGAAACTGTTCGTCCCTGATAGGTGGACTAGTAAAGTTATCTCTGAACTTCATTGTTCGGTGCTGGCCGGTCATCCAGGAATCTTTGGTACCAGGGAGTTGGTTGCTAGATCCTTCTGGTGGCCGTCTCTGTCGCGGGATGTGCGTGCTTTTGTGCAGTCCTGTGGAATTTGTGCTAGGGCTAAGCCCTGCTGTTCACGTGCCAGTGGGTTGCTTTTGCCCTTGCCAGTCCCGAAGAGGCCTTGGACACATATTTCGATGGATTTCATTTCTGACCTTCCCGTTTCTCAAAAGATGTCGGTCATTTGGGTGGTCTGTGATTGCTTTTCTAAAATGGTCCATCTGGTGCCCTTGGTTAAATTGCCTTCCTCCTCTGATTTGGTGCCTTTGTTCTTCCAGCATGTGGTTCGTTTACATGGCATTCCTGAGAATATTGTTTCTGACAGAGGTTCCCAGTTTGTCTCGAGGTTCTGGCGAGCCTTTTGTGGTAGGATGGGCATTGACCTATCTTTCTCCTCGGCCTTCCATCCTCAGACTAATGGCCAGACCGAACGAACCAATCAGACCTTGGAAACATATCTGAGATGTTTTGTTTCCGCTGACCAGGATGATTGGGTGTCATTTTTGCCGTTGGCTGAGTTCGCCCTTAGTAATCGGGCCAGCTCGGCTACCTTGGTCTCTCCATTTTTCTGCAATTCTGGGTTCCATCCTCGTTTCTCTTCAGGACAGGTTGAGTCTTCAGACTGTCCTGGTGTGGATTCTGTGGTGGACAGGTTGCAGCAGATCTGGACTCAGGTAGTGGACAATTTGACCTTGTCCCAGGAGAAGGCTCAGCTTTTCGCTAATCGCAGACGCCGTGTGGGACCCCGACTTCGTGTTGGGGATCTGGTTTGGTTATCTTCTCGTCATATTCCTATGAAGGTTTCCTCTCCTAAATTTAAACCTCGTTTTATTGGTCCGTATAGGATTTCTGAGATTCTCAATCCGGTGTCTTTTCGTTTGACCCTCCCAGACTCCTTTTCCATACATAATGTATTCCATAGGTCGTTGTTGAGGAGATACGTGGCACCTATGGTTCCATCTGTGGAGCCTCCTGCCCCTGTTTTGGTGGAGGGGGAATTGGAGTATATTGTGGAGAAGATTTTGGATTCTCGTGTCTCTAGACGGAAACTCCAGTATCTGGTCAAATGGAAGGGTTATGCTCAGGAAGATAATTCCTGGGTTTTTGCCTCTGATGTCCATGCCCCAGATCTTGTTCGTGCCTTTCATGTGGCTCATCCTGGTCGGCCTGGGGGTTCTGGTGAGGGTTCGGTGACCCCTCCTCAAGGGGGGGGTACTGTTGTGAATTCTGTGGCTGAATTCACTTCTGTGGTCACAAGTGGTATTGCAGTCTCTGGGCTTCCTCCCTCAGGTGTTTTGGTGAGCTCGTTGGCTGCCTTGCTATTTAGCTCCACCTGAGTCTGTCTTCCTTGCTCCTTGTCAATGTTCCAGTGTTGGATCTGAGCTACTGCATCTTTCCTTGGGCCTGCTGCTCTGCTAGATAAGTGTTTCTAGTTTGTTTTCTGTTTTTTTCTGTCCAGCTTGCTATTAACTTTTGCTGGAAGCTCTGAGAAGCAAAGGGGTGCACCGCCGTGCTGTTAGTTCGGCACGGTGGGTCTTTTTGCCCCTTTGCGTGGTTTTCGTTTTAGGGTTTTTTGTAGACTGCATAGTTCTCTTTGCTATCCTCGCTCTGTCTAGAATATCGGGCCTCACTTTGCTGAATCTATTTCATTCCTACGTTTGTCTTTTCATCTTGCTAACAGTCATTATATGTGGGGGGCTGCCTATTCCTTTGGGGTATTTCTCTGAGGTAAGTCAGGCTTGTATTTCTATCTTCAGGCTAGTCAGCTCCTCAGGCAGTGCCGAGTTGCATAGGTAGTGATAGGCGCAATCCACTGCTGCTTATAGTTGTGTGAGGATAGATCAGGTACTGCAGTCTACAGAGATTCCACGTCTCAGAGCTCGTCCTATTGTTTTTGGTTATTGCCAGATCTCTGTATGTGCGCTGATTACTGCACGCTGTGTTGCCTGATTGCCAGCCACAACAGTACAAGGAGCCACCCAATGATTCCCAATAGAGGGAAAAAAGAGATCCTGACATCATTTTTTTTTCTTAGCTCTGTCTTCAGTCTTTTTTTTCCCCTAGACATTAGAGTGCTTCAGGACACAGCTGTGGACATGGATATTCAGGCTCTGTGCTCCTCAATGGATAATCTCGTTGTAAATGTACAAAAGATTCAAGATACTATTGATCAGAAATCGATGCTAGAACCAAGAATTCCGATTCCTGATTTGTTTTTTGGTGACAGAACTAAGTTCCTGAGCTTCAGAAATAATTGTAAGCTATTTTTGGCCTTGAAACCTCATTCTTCTGGTAATCCTATTCAACAGGTTTTGATTATTATTTCTTTTTTGCGCGGCGACCCACAGGACTGGGCGTTTTCTCTTGCACCAGGAGATTCTGCATTGAGTAATGTTGATGCATTTTTCCAGGCGCTGGGATTGCTTTACGATGAGCCTAATTCAGTGGATCAGGCTGAGAAAAATCTGCTGGCTTTATGCCAGGGTCAGGATGATGTAGAAGTATATTGTCAGAAATTTAGGAAGTGGTCAGTACTCACTCTGTGGAATGAATCTGCACTAGCGGCTTTGTTCAGAAAGGGTCTCTCTGAAGCTCTTAAGGATGTAATGGTGGGATTTCCTATGCCTGCTGGTTTGAATGAGTCTATGTCCTTGGCCATTCAGATCGGTCGTCGCTTGCGCGAGCGTAAATCTGTGCACCATCTGGCGGTATTGTCTGAGAGTAAACCTGAGCCTATGCAGTGCGACAGGACTATGACTAAAGTAGAACGGCAAGAACACAGACGTCTGAACAGACTGTGTTTCTATTGTGGTGATTCTACTCATGCTATTTCTAATTGTCCTAAACGCACTAGGCGGTTCGATAGCTCTGCCGTTATTGGTACTGTACAGTCAAAATTCCTTTTGTCAATTACCTTAATGTGCTCTTTGTCATCGTATTCTGTCATGGCGTTTGTGGATTCAGGCGCTGCCCTGAATCTGATGGATTTGGATTATGCTAAACGTTGTGGATTTTTCTTGGAGCCTTTGCGGTGTCCTATTCCGTTGAGAGGAATTGATGCTACACCTTTGGCCAAGAATAAACCTCAGTACTGGGCCCAGCTGACCATGTGCATGGCTCCTGCACATCAGGAAGTTATTCGCTTTCTGGTACTGCATAATTTGCATGATGTGGTCGTGTTGGGGTTGCCATGGCTACAAACCCATAATCCAGTATTGGATTGGAACTCTATGTCGGTGACCAGCTGGGGTTGTCAGGGAGTACATGGTGATGTTCCATTTTTGTCTATTTCGTCATCCATTCCTTCTGACATCCCAGAGTTCTTGTCGGACTTTCAGGATGTATTTGAAGAGTCCAAGTCTGATGCCCTACCTCCGCATAGGAATTGTGATTGTGCTATCGATTTGATTCCTGGTAGTAAATTCCCTAAGGGTCGTTTATTTAATTTGTCCGTACCTGAACACACCGCTATGCGCAGTTATGTGAAGGAGTCCCTGGAGAAGGGACATATTCGCCAATCGTCGTCACCATTGGGAGCAGGGTTCTTTTTTGTAGCCAAGAAGGATGGTTCGCTAAGACCGTGTATTGATTACCGCCTTCTTAATAAGATCACTGTTAAGTTTCAGTATCCCTTGCCATTGATTTCTGACTTGTTTGCTCGGATTAAGGGGGCTAGTTGGTTTACTAAGATTGATCTTCGTGGTGCGTATAATCTGGTGAGAATCAGGCAGGGAGATGAATGGAAAACGGCATTTAATACGCCCGAGGGTCATTTTGAGTATCTGGTGATGCCGTTCGGACTTGCCAATGCTCCATCTGTTTTTCAGTCTTTTATGCATGACATTTTCCGTGAGTATCTGGATAAATTCTTGATTGTTTACTTGGATGACATTTTGATCTTCTCAGATGATTGGGAGTCTCATGTGAAGCAAGTCAGAATGGTTTTCCAGGTACTGCGTGCTAATTCCTTGTTCGTGAAGGGATCAAAGTGTCTCTTCGGTGTGCAGAAAGTTTCATTTTTGGGGTTCATCTTTTCCCCTTCTACTATCGAGATGGATCCGGTTAAGGTTCAGGCCATCCAGGATTGGACCCAGCCGACATCTCTAAAAAGTCTGCAGAAATTCCTGGGCTTTGCTAATTTTTATCGTCGCTTCATCTGTAATTTTTCTAGCATTGCCAGACCATTGACCGATTTGACCAAGAAGGGTGCTGATTTGGTTAATTGGTCTTCTGCTGCCGTGGAAGCTTTTCAGGAGTTGAAGCGTCGTTTTTGCTGTGCCCCTGTGTTGTGTCAACCTGATGTTTCTCTTCCGTTCCAGGTCGAGGTTGATGCTTCTGAGATTGGTGCAGGGGCGGTTTTGTCACAGAGAGGTTCTGGTTGCTCAGTGTTCAAACCATGTGCTTTCTTTTCCAGGAAATTTTCTGCTGCTGAGCGTAATTATGATGTGGGCAACCGAGAGTTGCTGGCCATGAAGTGGGCATTCGAGGAGTGGCGTCATTGGCTTGAGGGTGCTAAGCATCGCGTGGTGGTTTTGACTGATCATAAGAACCTTACTTATCTTGAGTCTGCCAAGCGCTTGAATCCTAGACAGGCCCGTTGGTCGTTGTTTTTTGCTCGTTTTGATTTTGTGATTTCATACCTTCCGGGCTCTAAAAATGTGAAGGCGGATGCTCTGTCTAGGAGTTTTGTGCCCGACTCTCCGGGGTTATCTGAGCCGGCGAGTATCCTCAAGGAAGGAGTCATTGTGTCTGCCATCTCTCCTGATTTGCGGAGAGTGTTGCAGAAATTTCAGGCTAATAAACCTGATCGTTGTCCGGCCGAGAAACTGTTCGTCCCTGATAGGTGGACTAGTAAAGTTATCTCTGAACTTCATTGTTCGGTGCTGGCCGGTCATCCAGGAATCTTTGGTACCAGGGAGTTGGTTGCTAGATCCTTCTGGTGGCCGTCTCTGTCGCGGGATGTGCGTGCTTTTGTGCAGTCCTGTGGAATTTGTGCTAGGGCTAAGCCCTGCTGTTCACGTGCCAGTGGGTTGCTTTTGCCCTTGCCAGTCCCGAAGAGGCCTTGGACACATATTTCGATGGATTTCATTTCTGACCTTCCCGTTTCTCAAAAGATGTCGGTCATTTGGGTGGTCTGTGATTGCTTTTCTAAAATGGTCCATCTGGTGCCCTTGGTTAAATTGCCTTCCTCCTCTGATTTGGTGCCTTTGTTCTTCCAGCATGTGGTTCGTTTACATGGCATTCCTGAGAATATTGTTTCTGACAGAGGTTCCCAGTTTGTCTCGAGGTTCTGGCGAGCCTTTTGTGGTAGGATGGGCATTGACCTATCTTTCTCCTCGGCCTTCCATCCTCAGACTAATGGCCAGACCGAACGAACCAATCAGACCTTGGAAACATATCTGAGATGTTTTGTTTCCGCTGACCAGGATGATTGGGTGTCATTTTTGCCGTTGGCTGAGTTCGCCCTTAATAATCGGGCCAGCTCGGCTACCTTGGTCTCTCCATTTTTCTGCAATTCTGGGTTCCATCCTCGTTTCTCTTCAGGACAGGTTGAGTCTTCAGACTGTCCTGGTGTGGATTCTGTGGTGGACAGGTTGCAGCAGATCTGGACTCAGGTAGTGGACAATTTGACCTTGTCCCAGGAGAAGGCTCAGCTTTTCGCTAATCGCAGACGCCGTGTGGGACCCCGACTTCGTGTTGGGGATCTGGTTTGGTTATCTTCTCGTCATATTCCTATGAAGGTTTCCTCTCCTAAATTTAAACCTCGTTTTATTGGTCCGTATAGGATTTCTGAGATTCTCAATCCGGTGTCTTTTCGTTTGACCCTCCCAGACTCCTTTTCCATACATAATGTATTCCATAGGTCGTTGTTGAGGAGATACGTGGCACCTATGGTTCCATCTGTGGAGCCTCCTGCCCCTGTTTTGGTGGAGGGGGAATTGGAGTATATTGTGGAGAAGATTTTGGATTCTCGTGTCTCTAGACGGAAACTCCAGTATCTGGTCAAATGGAAGGGTTATGCTCAGGAAGATAATTCCTGGGTTTTTGCCTCTGATGTCCATGCCCCAGATCTTGTTCGTGCCTTTCATGTGGCTCATCCTGGTCGGCCTGGGGGTTCTGGTGAGGGTTCGGTGACCCCTCCTCAAGGGGGGGGTACTGTTGTGAATTCTGTGGCTGAATTCACTTCTGTGGTCACAAGTGGTATTGCAGTCTCTGGGCTTCCTCCCTCAGGTGTTTTGGTGAGCTCGTTGGCTGCCTTGCTATTTAGCTCCACCTGAGTCTGTCTTCCTTGCTCCTTGTCAATGTTCCAGTGTTGGATCTGAGCTACTGCATCTTTCCTTGGGCCTGCTGCTCTGCTAGATAAGTGTTTCTAGTTTGTTTTCTGTTTTTTCTGTCCAGCTTGCTATTAACTTTTGCTGGAAGCTCTGAGAAGCAAAGGGGTGCACCGCCGTGCTGTTAGTTCGGCACGGTGGGTCTTTTTGCCCCTTTGCGTGGTTTTCGTTTTAGGGTTTTTTGTAGACTGCATAGTTCTCTTTGCTATCCTCGCTCTGTCTAGAATATCGGGCCTCACTTTGCTGAATCTATTTCATTCCTACGTTTGTCTTTTCATCTTGCTAACAGTCATTATATGTGGGGGGCTGCCTATTCCTTTGGGGTATTTCTCTGAGGTAAGTCAGGCTTGTATTTCTATCTTCAGGCTAGTCAGCTCCTCAGGCAGTGCCGAGTTGCATAGGTAGTGATAGGCGCAATCCACTGCTGCTTATAGTTGTGTGAGGATAGATCAGGTACTGCAGTCTACAGAGATTCCACGTCTCAGAGCTCGTCCTATTGTTTTTGGTTATTGCCAGATCTCTGTATGTGCGCTGATTACTGCACGCTGTGTTGCCTGATTGCCAGCCATAACAGTTATATGATGATCCTGATCGGGTCACATCAGCTGAGGCCGAGCTCAGATGGCTTAACAGGGTTTTGTTTATGCTGAGAGGTACTGCACCCTGTTCAGACGATGGTCTGCAGAGGTCAGGTGGAATGACCCAGTGCTCAAGAGTCAGTTTTTAGCAGGTGTGAGTGAAAGAGTTAAAGATTTGGCATTGCATATCCTGCACCTGATACTTTAGAAACTGCTATGCAGTTAGCTATCCGTGTGGATAGACGATTGAAAGGCAGACAGAATGAAGAGAAGGCTCTTATAATGCTGAACCCCATCTCTCAGGATAGCCCCGCCGACAGCGGGAAACCGATGCAACTTGGGGCGATGTCCTCTCGTTCCCAGGAGAGAGAGAAGAGGTTTTCTGAAGGGCTTTGCTTGTATTGTGGAAAAAAAAGGTCAGTAGGAGTAACACTCCAGTTCGTATTGCATTTTTACGATTCGCAGGAGTTTTTTTTCTGGTAATACCACATATCATGGTCATTCCATTGATTTTCAGGTAATGGTGGATTATGGTTCTGCACTTAATTTGATTGATCAACAATTCCTAGACAAATCTAAGTTTTATTCTGAACCATTGTCATCTCCTATCCTGTTGTGGCTATTGATAACACTCCTCTGGAACATGGGTGTATTTTTCGAAAGGTTACCGGGTTCCCATTTACTGTGAATATAGAACATCAGGAGTGTATAGACTTGTTTGTCCTGGCTAAATTACCTTGCCCAGTCGTCCTGGGTTTACCCTGGTTAAAAATGCACAATCTTTTGCTGGACTGGTCGTCTAGTACTATAAGGTCCTGCGGTCACGGGTGTTATGGTAATTGTTGTAATATTCACATTGCTGCTGTTATGAAGAAGGAGCTACCTGAAGCCATTCAGGATTTCTGGAGGTTTTTTTCGGAGGTTGAGTCGCAAGCTCTGCCACCCAATAGAGAATATGACTGTGCTATTGAGTTCATCATAGGTGCCACACTTCCTAAGAGTCATTTGTTTAATCTGACGATTCCCGAGAGAGAGGCCTTAAAGGAATACCTACAGACTAGTTTAACTGTAGGTCACCTAAGACCCTCTAAGTCCCCTGTGGCTGTAGGATTCTTTTTTGTCAAAAAGAAGGATGGGGGCCTTAGGCCGTATCTGGATTTTCAGGAGATTAATAAGATCTCTGTGCGCAATCCTTACCTATTGCAACTGATTCCGGATTTGTTTAACCAACTACCCGGGGCGAAGTGGTTCTCTAAGATTGACCTTCGTGGGGCATATAATTTGCTGCGGGTGAAGGAGGGCGATGAATGGAAGACAGCCTTTAATACCCAAGAAGGTGATTATGAGTGTCTGGTGATGCCTTTTGGCCTTACTAATGCGCCTGCATTTTTTCAAGATTTAATTAATGACATCCTGAGGTCATTGATCGATAGGAGTGTTATTGTTTATTTGGATGATATTTTGATCTATTCACCTGATCTGGAGTCGCATTGGCAGAGAGTCCGCGAAGTTCTACAGATTTTGAGCGAAAACTCACTCTCTACTAAATTGGAGAAGTGCGAGTTTGCGGTACAGAAAATGAGTTTTTTGGGGTACCTTGTCTCCAGTGATGAGTTTGAAATGGACCCGGTGAAGGTTCAGACAGTGCTGGATTGGCCTAGTCCTGAATGTTTTAAGTTGGTTTAGAGATTTTTAGGGTTTGCTAACTATTATAGAAAATTCATAAAGAATTTTTCTGTAATCGCTAAACCTATAACTGATCTCACCAAGAAGGGTTGCAATACTGTCCAATGGTCCTCTGAGGCTGTTAAGGCTTTTGAGCATCTCAAGGAGAGATTTAGCTCTGCTCCTGTTTTGATCCAGACAGATGAGACCAAGCCATTTCTGGTAGAGGCTGTTGCCTCTTCAGTAGGGGTGGGGGCAGTTCTGTCCCAAGAGGGAGAGGATGGAGTGCATCCCTGTGCTTTCTTTTCGAAAAAAATTTCGGAGACTGAGCTCAACTATGATGTTGGGAACAGAGAGTTGCTGGCTATTAAACTTGCGTTTGAGCATTGGCGACATTTTTTGGAGGGGGCTAGACATCCGATACAGGTTTTTACTGATCATAACAATCTGATATATCTGGATGCTGCTAAACGTTCGAATGCCCGTCAAGCTATCCCTGGGTCAAAGAATGGTAAAGCGGATGCTTTGTCTCGTAGTTTGTCTCCAGCAGTTAATACTGAGAAGGAGGAATGCATTTTGCAGAGAGGGGTGGTGGTGACATTGGATTCTGAGTTGGAGAGTAGCATCCTAGAGGCCCAGAATGCTGCACCAACTAACACTCCGTATGGTAAATTATTTGTGCCTAGAGCCTTGTGGAGAGCTTTGTTTGCTGAATGTCATGAGTCTCGGTTGGCGGGTCATCCAGGGATTTCAGAGACTAGAAAGTCAATCGGTCGAAGTTTCTGGTGGCTAGGGTGGCAAAGAGAAATCATCAAGTGGGTGCGTCAGTGTACTGTGTGTGCTAGGTTGAAGACTTTTCATGCCCCGGCTGCAGGGTTGCTGTGCCCTTTGGAGGTTTCTAGTTTGCCATGGTCACATCTTGCTATGGATTTTCTCACTGATCTGCTGGTCTCTGAGGGTTTTTCTGTCATCTGAGTTGTTGTGGACCGGTTTAGGTTTAGTAAGATGTGTCATCTGATCCCGTTCAATAAACTACCCTGTGCCAAGACTCTAGCTAAGGCATTTGTGAAAGAGATTGTCAGGCTCCATGGGGTTCCGTCGGACATTGTTTCCGATAGAGGACCACAGTTTGTGGCTCGCTTTTGGCGTGCTTTTTGTGACAGATTAAAGGTTCATTTGTCATTTTTGTCAGGTTATCATCCGGAGTCAAATGGACAGACCGAACGGAAGAACCAGGACGTCGAGCAGTTTTTGAGATGTTTTGTAGCAGACAATCAGGAGATGTGGTCGGAATATCTACCGCAAGCTAAGTTTGCCCTTAATAATCATATGTCTTCCTCGGCTGGGTGTTCTCCTTTTTTTTGCTGTACAGCGAGGCATCCATCTTTCGGTCCATTTTGAAAGATTGGGGCAGTGGTGCCTGAGGAGGAGAGTTTTTCTGGAAATTTGGACAGGGTTTGGACCAATGTACGCCATAATCTGAAAGAGGCAAACAGGAGGTCAAAGAAATATTTTGACAATAAAGAAGGGAGGCGTTGTTTGCCGTTGGAGACATGGTCTGGTTGTCTTCTAGGAATCTGCGTTTGAAGATCCCTTCTAAAAAACTGATGCCTAAGTTTGTAGGACCCTTCAAAGTGGTTCAGGTTGTCAACTCGGCAGCGGTGAGATTAGACATCCCCTCGTCCTGGAGAATTCAGTTTTTCATGTATCTTTACTGAAGAAAATTGACACACCAGATAAGAAGGCGATGCCGACTGTTCCTCCAGTTGATGAAGACAGCAAGTTTGAGATTTCATGCATTTTAGATTCCAGGTGGCACAGAGGAAGGTTGCAGTATCTCGTGTCCTGGAAGGGTTTCGGTCCCTGTAAAATAATAAAATAATAAAATAATAAAAGCAACGTATCTACAGAAATCAATTATTGAACCAGCTCTGAGCTCTAGTGTGTGCATGTCAGCTATCCTGGAGACCTTGGCCTCTGCATCTGTTGTTTGTATGTCAAAGCCTAAGAGGAGTTGTCATACTGTATCTATATGTGGATTGCTTAGGTTACCCGTAACTAAAACAAAATATATTTAGGATGTACCATGAGGTAATGTAAAGGGTGGTAATGTAAAGAGCCAATGTATGTTTGCAAATTACTAGGTTTTGCTAATATGGTATGAGCTATAGATATGGTACCAGGTAGATCACCTTATGTGGTTAAGAGGTAGGAAAAGAAAGTAACCAATGAAAGTCTATGGGTCGAAAGAGTATATAAGGGTAGACCCAGTACCAGTAGGGGGCAGACTTTCTCATTCCTTGAGAATACTCCACATGGACCACATCATGCTTCAAAGATATACGTAAGACCTATGCTTAATTTTTCTCTGATAATCTAATACTTGATTTGTGTGCTATGGACTTATAAACTGACTTTTTCTTCATTTTTGTAATGACTTTTTGAATGGACATTAAATAAGACTTGTTTTATCCACACAATTCAATTTTGCTTATTCTTCCTATTCTCATCGTATTACTTAAAAAAATAAGGAACGGTTACTTTTTCTAACATTTTGGCGAGCTAGCCCGATCTGATTTTTTTTGTGCTTTTGTGTGGAATTCAACCCCTTGTACAAGGGGGGGGGAGGGAGTTTTGCTAAACACCTGTTGTTCAAGGCGCAGAAATTCCACTATATCACGTCACAAGAATCAGACAGGGCCTACAGAGGAGTGAGCATTTGTGTCTTCAGAAAGCTGCACGTCTCATCCAGACGGAAGATCAGTGAAAAGACACAGAGGACCAGCCATTGACGGTCGGATCATTCCAGGAGGAAAAAAGATATTCCTTAGGTGAGAAAATGGAGTTTATTCATGAATATTCTAAGAAAAGTAATATACAGTTTAAGTTTGTTCATAGCCATACAGATTCACAATTATGGTCTAGTTTGTATAGTCAATGTGAAACAGAGAATCTTAAAATTGATAAAAAGTTTTTTTCAGTAAAAAAGTTACAAAGGAAGCTTCAAAATGTCATGCATATGGTCCGAGTATACAATAATTTAGTTTTTGAGAAAACTGACACACAGACCCATGAGATATGTACTGTCACACAAGACACTGATCATACTGACACACAAGGTGACACACACGAATCTGACAAGGATTAATTTGATTGTCCAAATTGTTTAATATTGTCAGAAAATATTGAACAATTGGAAGATCAGATTGATGTTCGAACAGAATTATTGTCCAAATTGAGACAAGATATAAAAAAGGCTTCTGTTCTTACACGATCAGGCCAACATGAAGACAATGCTGCTGCATCATTTGTCCCTGATACACAAGATTTGGATGAAACGGTAGATATTCAGGCAGAAGAATTACAACGGAAAAAATTCCATGACAGAGCAGCACGCATTAATCTGAAAATACACGATCAGTTAATGAAAATTGTAAAAGACATTCCAAACTTCAATGACAAGATGGATGCCTTTTTATAATGTCGACATTTTTTAATCGAATACAGACAAATACAATCTTAATGATGAACAAAAAAATAAGATATTCAAAGTATGGTTACCCTCACATATGAGCAGATTCATAGTACTAGAGAAGACAGACTTAGGCAATTAAATTTATTCTTTACGGGAGAATCTACCCCGACAGCTGAAATATTGGAATCATTACGTACTAATATTAATGATCCATTTGCATTTTTGGTAAAATTTGAGCAGGCCTATAGAATGGTGATGGAAATTGGGCCTAATCAGGAGCCAACATCCATGATCAGATTTTTTGTAAAAAAGTTCAAATATTTGGATCCTGCCTCAGAGCAGATGGCTAGTACTCAGCCATCATTGCAAGAAGCAACAGTTTTTATCGACAGAGTAAGGAGATCCATGAAACAAAATCAGGTGAAAGCCAAAATAGCGGTAGTCCATGAGAAAGAAGATAGCCAGTTGAAACCTAGACCTACAGTAACCTTCCAGAGCAGAGATTATGTAGATCATAGAGGTAAAAATACTACACAAAGGAACAATATCCATTGTTATTTCTGTGGTATACCTGGACACTTAAAGTGGCAGTGCAGAAAATTCTTGAGAGCAGAATCAGAGTCAGGTACACAAGGGACAGATAAACTTGGAAGGGAAAACGGACTCATGCCAAAATTATCCACTAGGCCTTCTGCACCTCCATTACAATCGAATGCACCCACTCACACCGACAACAGACAAACGCAGTCACCGTATGCACCCTTAATCAGACAGATCAGAGAGATGACCGTGAAGGAGACTGAGTCCAGAAATAGAACTCCAAGTGCTTTTAAAAAGGACATTGGACTTCTCCCGTCTCCTCCATCTTTCTGACAATCACAAACAATTCCTACACCTCATCCATTGGAATTTGTGGCTCGAGTGACATTAGATGATTGTGGGAGACCTTTTATCAAGGTAAATCTAGCAGGACAGACTGTTGTATTTTTGATTGATACAGAAGCCCAATTAAGCGTAACAAATCTTGATTTGAAGTTACAACCAGATTCACCAGTTTGTACAATTGTTGGTTTTAGTGGAAAAGGTGGAACTAAAGCGACCTTAGTTACTGATGTGACATTGGAAATACTTAGTTCTTTCAAAACAAGAATTGACATTTGGTATTGTCGTGATTCTGAAAATATACTTGGCACAGATTTTATGCAGAAATTTGGATGGTATAACACATTTTCAAATGGTGGTTACCATAGAAAAAAGAAGTGAGAAAGAAGTACTAATAAAAACAATACATTTATTGAAAACTTGTTCTAAAAAATGTGTAACAATTAAGATTAGACAATGACAGAAAAAAGGGGGGGAGGAATGGAAAAAACCTCCAAATACCAGAGGAGGCACATCACAACACACCGGTACGGTATAGCAAGTGTATCCCAAAAATAGCTACATAATGAATCAAGGGCTACCAAAAGTATGCCAAATGAAAACAGCTGCTAGGATATAAGTGCCTTAATGACAGTGCACAGAACCATATATAAGGTAATGTAGTTTTGGAGGAAGCGAGGGGGAGGGAAAGGGGGCATATGATAACCAAGTGGGAAAAATCAGGGTATTAGCATAAAAAGTGCTAGTATAAGTCCCACTTAGTAATAAGGGAAAGCAAGTGGACTAAGTGTATTAGCAATGATAGTGCTATAATAACTGCTGGGTAATAGAAATGTCACCATATGTTTAGACTGATTGTGTCATATAGTACCAGCCTCGCTTCATAAATGAGTAAATACCTGAAGCGAGGCTGGTACTATATGACACAATCAGTCTAAACATATGGTGACATTTCTATTACCCAGCAGTTATTATAGCACTATCATTGCTAATACACTTAGTCCACTTGCTTTCCCTTATTACTAAGTGGGACTTATACTAGCACTTTTTATGCTAATACCCTGATTTTTCCCACTTGGTTATCATATGCCCCCTTTCCCTCCCCCTCGCTTCCTCCAAAACTACATTACCTTATATATGGTTCTGTGCACTGTCATTAAGGCACTTATATCCTAGCAGCTGTTTTCATTTGGCATACTTTTGGTAGCCCTTGATTCATTATGTAGCTATTTTTGGGATACACTTGCTATACCGTACCGGTGTGTTGTGATGTGCCTCCTCTGGTATTTGGAGGTTTTTTCCATTCCTCCCCCCCTTTTTTCTGTCATTGTCTAATCTTAATTGTTACACATTTTTTAGAACAAGTTTTCAATAAATGTATTGTTTTTATTAGTACTTCTTTCTCACTTCTTTTTTCTATGGTAACCACCATTTGAAAATGTGTTATCCTATGTCGAAGTGACTGCAGCCTGTGCTATATATAGGACTATGGGAATAAAGAAATTTGGATGGGTTGTTGATCTAGGGAATCAAGTGATCTGGAAAGATTCTAATGGTTGTAAACCGGTAGTCATTGATCCTAGTGATTATAGCCATGTTGGAAGTATTTGCTTAAATGATGTTGTGTCAGCAGAACACCTGTGGCCTGAAACTGGTGGTGATGAGGTATTGACAGAAATTGTACAGCTTTTACCTTCTCTTTGGGCTCAGTTCAGGAATGAAGTGGGTTTGATGAAAAATGTCATTGTGAATGTCGAGGGAAAAGATCCACCTCCTCAGCGTCAGTATAAATTGCCTCCAGAATCAATTGAGTCTATGTCAAAGATCATACAGGAATTGTTAAAACAAGGTGTCATCCGAAAGGCTAATTCTGTCAGTAACAATCCTTTGTGGTGTGTCTTGAAATCTGATGGTTCTTATCGAATGATATTGGATTTGCGGATGTTTAACAAACAGACTCCCAATGTAGCACCCATTGTTGCAGATACTCATGACATGATGTCAAGGCTGAATGCAAAGGCCAAATATTTCTCTGTACTAGACATCAGTAATGGTTTTTTCAGTATACCTCTTGAAAAGAGTTGTCAGTATAAGTTTGCATTTACTTTCTTGGATGAGCAATATTTGTTCTGCAGGCTAACTCAAGGGGCGCATTTGTCACCCAGTGTGTTCCATCAGGCATTGGCAAAGGTATTATCTAAATTTTCGAGGCCTGATTGTATTTTGCAGTATGTGGATGATATCCTATTGTCTACTGAGGACAAAGAGTCACATGTTTCACTTCTGAAAGAATTGTTTGAGCTGCTGCATGATGCAGGGTTGAAATTGAACACTAAAAAGGTCAAATTAATGCAGACTGAGGTCAGATTTTTAGGAGTGTTGTTGAGTCCAGGAAAAAGACAGCCACTGCAGGAAAGAATAGAGGCAATTGCTTCTCTACCAGTTCCAACATCACACAAGGCAGTGAGACATTTTTTGGGTCTTATAAACTTTTCAAGGGACTTCATTGAAAATTTTGCAGACAAGGCCAGGCCTTTGTACGATCTTCTAAAAGGTGAAAATAGTGATTACTTTGGTCCCTGGGGTGATGAACAACAAACCTCATTTGAACAATTGAAAATGAATTTACAAACTGCACCTGCTTTGTCCACAGTAGATCCTTCGGCTCCATTTGCTTTGCAAGTGCACACATCAGAGACTTCTGTGTCTGCTGTGCTGCTACAGTTGCAGGGAGAAGAGTGGAGAATTTTGGGCTACTTTTCTAAACTTCTCTCACCTGTTGAAAGAGGTTTTGAGACATGTGCAAGACACCTGGTAGGTGTGTACTTTGCAGTCAAAGCAACTGAACATATTGTTGGGTTCAACAAAATCACTTTGCAAATTCCTCATTCTACACTAAAACTTCTCTTTGAGAATAATATCCCAGGTGTGTCACATCAGAGATTTGCTCATTGGTTATTGTCATTGTCTCCCAAACAAATTGAGGTAGATTATAAGGCCAAATATGTTCTTCCTCAATTGATGCAATATGAAGGACAAACTCATGATTGTTTACAGTCTTTTCAGGATCCTAGTCCATCGCTTTTCAGGAGGAAGGCAGAGGCAACAGATGAACCAATTTTTGTGGATGGTTCCAGATTCTATGCAGATGGACACTATTATTCAGGATATGCCATTTTTTATCCCAAAAGAGAACAGGTTGTAAAACACAAATTACCAAGTCATTTTTCAGCTCAAAGGGCAGAGCTAGAAGCAGTTAAAATGGTGTTACAGCTGAACGAAGCTGATGATCAGTGTCCCATTGTAATCTACAGTGATAGCTCCTATGTTGTTAGGTCACTGACAGATTATCTGCCAGTTTGGGAGAAAAGAGGCTATGTAGATTCTTCTAATAAGACTCTTGTACATAGTGACACACTGAAAACAATCTTTGAGATAGCATTAAAAACCCCTAATGGTTTTGCTATTGTCAAGTTCCTGCCCATAAAAAATCTGATGATGAATTATCTGTTGGAAATGCCACAGCAGATAGGTTAGCCAAAGAGGCAGCCCTGACAGGAGAAGAAGTGTTTCAATCCGAACTTCTCGAGGTTAGAGCAGTTCAAAGAACAGACACGCATATCCCTTCTTTTGCGGAAGAACAAGAAAAAGACAAATCTCTTGTTACTTCCCGGGTTGATCCAAAACCTCCCTTTGTTTGTGAAAACGGGGTTTTGTGTCATGACTTAAACGGAGAGTTGCGTCCTGTTGTACCAAAACATCTACAGGCCGAGTTCACAAAATATAATCATGAAAGCTTGGGTCATTTGGGCCAGCAGAAATTGTTAGACATTCTCAGAGAGAAATTTTACTGGGAAAAGATGGAAGAGACAGTACAAAGTGTTGTCCAATCATGTCTCATTTGTGCCCAAATTAATCCAAGACCAAAAGGACAGAAACCACCACTACTCCGAACCGCACCTGCAGATGGTCCATGGTCTACACTACAAATTGACTACATTGGTCCGCTACCATCAGGTAAAAATGGTCTCAGGTATGCATTGGTGGTAGTAGATGTTTTTTTCTAAATGGGTTGAAATTTTACCTGTCAGAAAAGATGATGCTTTGTCTACAGCTAGAGCATTAGTTAACCATGTCTTTTGTACTTGGGGGATCCCAAGAATGATCTCCTCCGATAGAGGAAGTCACTTTACAGGAAAAATCATGCAAGCCGTTTGTACTATTCTAGGGGTACAACAACAGTTCCATCCACAGTCTGCTGGTATTGTAGAAAGGATGAATAGAACAATAAAATCCAGAATTGCCAAGATGCTATTGGACAAAGGCAATACTTGGGTTGATGCCGTACCTTTTGTATTGTTGAGTGTGAGAGGAACAACTTCTTCCACAACTCAGTTTACTCCTTTTGAACTAATGACAGGAAGAAAAATGCCATTGATTTTTCCACATGAACCATTTTTGTCCACACCTCAAAAAGATGCTGTTGCAAGGTCCAAATGGTTGCAATTGTTGCAGGAAAATTTGAAAACAATTCTTCCACATGCTGCATCAAGAATGCAGAGAATGGAGCCACCATATGAGTCCAAATTCAAAAAAGGGGCTCAGGTGATGATCAAAACTTTCAGGAAGAATGGACCTTGGGAAAGTAACTGGGAAGGTCCCTTTGAGATTATTGAAACCATGGGACAAGTTATGATTCTTGCCCAACGAGCATCTAATGCGGTCAAAAATACCCGCAGACAACAAAAAGTGTGGGTACATGTTGATCAATGCAAATTGTATATTGCAAAATAATGATACTGCATTTCTTTTAGGAAGAAATGGATTCCAATAAGAGCTGGAATACGAAACACCATGGCCGGGATGGAAGGGAATCAACACCAATCCTTCAGGAGAAGACGACATTTCCCAAGAAAAGCTATTATCTGATGGGAATCACATTTCTGCTGCTATGTACTATTTCAACTGTGATCTACGCAGAAGATATCTTGCATCGTGGAACCAACATTAGTGAAGTGAATGAACCTTTCGAAAGAACTCTACATTCGAGGAAACCAAGAGGATCGAGTCTACAAAACTTAATAGACGAAGACATACCGGACAATTCAGTAGATATTACTGGAAACATTTGCATGGGTTATGGTGCAAAATGCTGTATTGAGCTACACTTCATACACGACACTGACATAATATTACATGCTACCACAGGACCTAAGACTGGGTTTATACAATTACAAGGAGATTATGTACACAATAATAAGACAGGCACATGGGAATGTAACCCTACAGATGTGTTATTCTGGAATATAGAGATAAAGAGTGAAGAAAAAGCTGTGTGGTCAGGTGATATTACAAATGATATGATCGCAAAAGGGAAGTTTGGAACATCCAAAACAGATATTTGGTTAAAGACACAACTTTTTGGGAAAATTTTAGATCCTTCATTACTTTCTATTACAGAGGGAGATGAAGATTGGGTAAAAACATGGAACTTTCAGATAACTAGAGAACCAGTACAAGTACAGGTATCTGTAATTTTTACAGTAACAAATACTATAGTTCCAGAAGTAAGGGTTACACCACAAACAGTACATAGTCAAGAAAATATGTCTCCTTTGTCATTAAAATGCAACACAAGGTTAGAGTTACCTTCGGAATCTCTGTTAACATGGACCAAAGATAGATTATTTTTGGGAAGTTTTTCAAATGGTCCAACAAATGTTATACAAAGAGGTCAATCCGGTAATGTGAGATGGTTGAATAAGAATTTTGTTTTTTCTGTAGATAATCCATCTCCTAAGGATTCTGGACTTTACCAATGTTGCGTTTTAACGAAAAATAATTACAAACAATGTAAAGATGTAAATGTGAATATATGGTCAGCAGTAGATAATGTATGCACACAGACAAGATTTCAACCATCTACTCCTTTCCAAATTAACCAATTCCAATCTAAACCTCTATTACGAGAAGGAGTGTTTGTGACTATGATATGGACTTTTAACATGTCTAATTGGAAAATCTCTTCTAGATATCCCCAATGTCAATCACATCTCACTAACATGGAAATGGGAATAGAACAATGGTTTGGGAAAAGAACCCCAGCACAAGTTAGAAGTAAGAGGGGAGTGTTAGAAGGTATTTTGGGGGGATTAGGAACAGTAGGAAGTCTAATTAACACTGTGGACATACATACACTTAAATCAGATTTGGAAAATGTGGGATTTATTGGAGGTAAAGGAATAAAGATTCAGAAAAGTTTGAATCAAGTCCTTGAGAAGATGGTTCTGAACACTGCTGTTGTATTGGGGTCTTCCATGTCACATCTACAAGATGCTACTTTAGCTTTGATAGAAAGTGAACAGGAATCCCAAGTGGCCAAAACATGTCTAGAAATTCAGATTGAATATTCCACCAATCTGAAAATGATTGCACAAGCCTTACAAAGTGGAATTACACCTTTAGGACTAATGAGGAATTTGCCTACAGAATATAATTTTGCATTAAATCATACAGATTTGTGGGTAAATAAGTGGTTAGGATGTGAACAGGACATTTGTGTAGGAACATCACTGATTCCAGTATCAGGAAGCCAAGAAACCCTGGTTCCTATAACTGTACTAGGAATTCCTGTTAGTCGTACACAATTGCTATATTATCAATTACAGTACACAGATTTTGCATTTGACGGTACAAACACTGAACAATTAGACATTTCCTCATGCTTAAATTTTGTTTCTAAGGTAATGTGTTTGCCTGGATAGGATAAAGTCATTTACCATTCATGTTTTCATAATCATACCTCATGTCATGCCAGAGTTGAGAATGTACACACGATCCATGACTTGGTGACACCAGTAAGCGCTAATAAGATTTGTTTCCAAGTTATGTCAGAAAAAGAAGCTGTTTCTGCATTCTTTTCATCTTGTGTACATACTGAAAATCTGACAATAGGTTTATATTGTATTGAGGGAAATGTGAAAACTCTCTCAAAGAAGGAAGGAAGTATTAATATTACGTCAATAGGTTCAAGGAATCTAAAAATCCTTCCAATACAGTTCAATTTGTCCCAAATAAATAATTTTCCTTGGAATATGTGGACAAATGAGATAAAGAAAGACAAGAGTTTGTTACATTTGTTAACAAAACAGCTAAAAGAAGCTGAAATTGTATTCAGACATGAGCAAGGGAATTTAAATGATATTGAACATGAATGGACGAGGATGTCAGGCTCATCTTGGTGGAGAAATTTAGGAAAATCAGTAAATAGTTGGTCACAGGCTTCAGCGAAAATGGCAGCAGAAAATATATTATCTAATCCGATTGTTATAATATTTATTATAGTTTTGCTGTGTATCGTATATCAAATAGTCATTATGTGTAAAATTAAGAACATTTACAAAAAGATAAAGATAGAAATGAAAAAGGAGGATGATATTTTGAGAGAAATGCTAAAAAGAAAAATATAATCTTTGATTTAATTTTATTTTAGTCTCCAAAATTTAGATGACATTCAAAACAGATGTTGATACAAGGTTTTCAGAATAAAGAATGAATGTGATACGAATGGTGAGAGAAAGAGTTTAGGATTGATTATGATATTTCTCAAATCATAATCAGGGGGGAATGTAAAATAATAAAATAATAAAATAATAAAAGCAACGTATCTACAGAAATCAATTATTGAACCAGCTCTGAGCTCTAGTGTGTGCATGTCAGCTATCCTGGAGACCTTGGCCTCTGCATCTGTTGTTTGTATGTCAAAGCCTAAGAGGAGTTGTCATACTGTATCTATATGTGGATTGCTTAGGTTACCCGTAACTAAAACAAAATATATTTAGGATGTACCATGAGGTAATGTAAAGGGTGGTAATGTAAAGAGCCAATGTATGTTTGCAAATTACTAGGTTTTGCTAATATGGTATGAGCTATAGATATGGTACCAGGTAGATCACCTTATGTGGTTAAGAGGTAGGAAAAGAAAGTAACCAATGAAAGTCTATGGGTCGAAAGAGTATATAAGGGTAGACCCAGTACCAGTAGGGGGCAGACTTTCTCATTCCTTGAGAATACTCCACATGGACCACATCATGCTTCAAAGATATACGTAAGACCTATGCTTAATTTTTCTCTGATAATCTAATACTTGATTTGTGTGCTATGGACTTATAAACTGACTTTTTCTTCATTTTTGTAATGACTTTTTGAATGGACATTAAATAAGACTTGTTTTATCCACACAATTCAATTTTGCTTATTTTTCCTATTCTCATCGTATTACTTAAAAAAATAAGGAACGGTTACTTTTTCTAACAGTCCCGAGGATAATTCCTGGGTGAAAGCTGAGGACGTCTCGGCCTCAAGGCTGATTAAGGCTTTTCACAGGAGATTTCCGAATAATTCTCAGCCAAGAGGATCCAGAGAATCCTCATAAAAGGGGAGGTACTGTTAGAATCTGTTCTGTTTTTGACCATCCGCCATCTTGTTGTGGTTTTCTGGCTGCTGGTCTTTTTCCCCTTGTGCTGGGTTGTCTTAGGTTAGGTGATTGTATCGCCCTTTATTACCCAGCACCTGCCTCCCATTCCTTGCTGGACAACAGTGGTAATCTGCTAGAGTTCTGGCTAGGTGCTTTGATAGCTTTCTGTGTTTGTTATTGTGCAGTTCTGGGATCTCTGGTTCTGCTATCTTTAGTTTCTTTTTTCAGTTGGTTTCTGCAGCTGTCTCTGTATTTCCTATAAGGAGGTGACCTACTTTTTATACCTAGTCCTTAGATCTTTCAGGGACCTCCTTCCCCCTATCTATAGGTCTTCGCTGAGATTATCCTAGGATTGTCGGTGGGTCTATTCGCAAGGAATGGGTCGCCCACTCCATCGTAGGGTATCAGCCTAGTCTCAGTGCAGGGTCAGTTTCCACCCTTCTATCCTAGTTCTGTGTTGCCGTTCTGTAACAGGTCTCCCTGCTCAAGAAGGCACATGTGCAGGCATGTCTAAAGTTTGCCAATGAACACCTAGATGATTCTGTTAGTGATTGGGAGAAGGTGCTATGGTCAGATGAGACAAAAATTGAGGTCTTTGGCATTAACTCAACGCAACATGTTTGGAGGAAGAGAAATGCTGCCTATGATCCAAAGAACACCATCCCCACTGTCAAGCATGGAGGTTGAAACATGTTTTGGGGGTGTTCCCCTGCCAAGGGCACAGGACTACTTCACCGCTCCAATGGGAGAATGGATGGAGCCATGTACCATAAAATCCTGAGTGAAAACCTCCTTCCCTCCGCCAGGACATAAAAAATGGGTCGTGGCTGGGTCTTCCAGCAAGACATTGACCCAAAACATACAGCCAAGGAAACAAAGGAGTGGCTCAAAAAGAAGCACATTAAGGTAATGGAGTGGCCTACCCAGTCTCCAGACCTTAATCCCATAGAAAACTTATGGAGGGAGTGGAAGCTCCAAGTTGCCAAGCGACAGCCTTAAAATCTTAATGATTTAGAGATGATCTGCAAAGAGGAGTGGACCAAAATCCCTCCTGATGTGCGCAAATCTCATCATCAACTACAAAAAACGTCTGACTGCTGTGTTTGGTTTTGCTACCAAGTATTAAGTCTTGTTTGCCAGAGGGATCAAATACTTATTTCTCACTGCAAAATGCAAATAAATTTATATAATTTATATAATGTGATTTTCTGGATCTTATTTTTGATATTCTATCTCTCAATTTTAAAATTAACCTACCCTTAAAATTCTAGACTGTTCATGTCTTTATCAGTGGTCAAACTTACAAAATCAGCAAGGGATCAGATAATAATTTCCTTCACTGTACATGATGCTGCCGTACTCCGTACACACATGGCTCCACTCCGTACACCTCGTACACACCGGGCTCCGCTCTGTACACCTCGTACACACGGCTCTGCTCCGTACACCTCGTACACACACGGCTCCGTTCCGTACACCTCGTATACACGTGGCTCCACTCCGTACACCTCGTACACACCGGGCTCCGCTCTGTACACCTCGTACACACACGGCTCCGCTCCGTACACCTCGTACACACATGGCTCCGCTCTGTACACCTCGTACACACCGGGCTCCGCTCTGTACACCTCGTACACACACGGCTCCGCTCCGTACACCTCGTACACACACAGCTCTGCTCCGTACACCTCGTACACACACAGCTCTGCTCCGTACACCTCGTACACACACAGCTCTGCTCCGTACACCTCGTACACACACGGCTCCGTTCCGTACACCTCGTACACACACGGTTTCACTCCGTACACCTCGTACACACGCGGCTCTGCTCCGTACACCTTGTACACACATGGTTCTGCTCCGTACACCTCGTACACATGCGGCTCCGCTCCGTACACCTCGTACACACACGGCTCTGCTAAGTACACCTCGTACACACACGGTTCCGTTCCATACACCTCGTACAGACGTGGCTCTGCTCCTTACACCTCGTACACACACGGCTCTGCTCTGTACACCTCATACACACACGGCTGCGCTCCGTACACCTCAAACACACAGCGCTCTGCTACATCCACACTGTAAACCCCTCCTGACCCCACACATAAACTTCCCCTCATCCAGCACCATGACAACCAGCACAGCAGAGTCCTGCATACACTGAGGCCCCTGATCATGTGACCCCTGACTCCTCCCTCCTGTGACCTCATCACAGGTCCTGTGAGCACAGAACAGCCATATATGTGGTGTGCGGCTCTGCAGGTGGAGGTAGGTGCTGGAGTTTCCCCATTACTGGGCGGGGGCAGAGGGCAGTAACCCCTATATTACTGAGGTTATTATGGGTGTTTGTGCTCCAGGAGACATATTTTCCCTCTGTTCCCGGTGATGTAGACTCAGACCTGGCGGGTTGGATAGTACAGACACATATCGCGCACACTGTGCCCCTCCGTCCCCCTGAGAATAGTGACCAGGGTAATAAATCACATGACGTCACTTCTGACCCTCAGTCGTGTATGTTCCAATCTACGACACGAGAAGCCGATCCCGGATCAGACGATTCCCCACATGTGACCATCACTGAGACAATCTCACACCGTTCTCTGCACCTACAGCCATATCGCGGTTTCGGGGGGAAGTGGTTAATGTGTGACATTCTTAGGGCCCCAAAGGTGTGGCCTTGTTATATCTATTTCTCTAGGCAACCAGGAGGGATAAAAATAAGACCCAAAATATCCCTCCGACCTCACAAACAGCAAAACAGTCCTGATATGGGGGACAGGGCTGTCTCCAGGTTTTTGTGGACCCCAGGCGAGTCTCAGTGGGCCCCTTTAACAAATATCACAATTCATGATGCACAGATACAGCAGTGAAATATAGGTATAGTACAATGCCAAAGGTTTCACTTCTTACATGGTCCATTAATTCCATAAGAAAAGACACATACACAAATTTTGGGGAAAAAAATGGCCGGGGTGTTTTATTCAGGGTAACAGTAAATACTTTGCAATAAATTCATAAGTAATACCAAGAATTGTCAATAATTTAAACCATACGAAACCAATCCACCCAGACAGCTGGGCGGTTTTCCCCAAATTCCATGGCTCAGAGAAGCATGCCCCCCCCAAAAAAAAAAAAACACCGCAGCCATTGTTCATTTATAGACTGAAGTTCAAAATTAAAAATGTCTAAACCGATGTTTGAAAGGAGAACTAAATCATTACTGTAAATACCGGGAGTAAAACCCTCCAAGTCCATATGCCTAATAGAAAAACCGTTTAACAAAACCAAAAAGCGTTCCATCGCTCTGTTGACTCTTCTTCTAATCCTGTCAAGAAAAAACAAATTTTGCAGCTGACCACAGTAACGTTTGCTTTTACCAAGATCGTTAGCACCCAGATGAATTATAATTAAATCAGGAAAAGGAAACTTAACAGATAGTTGACCAATTCATTAAACAAATCATTCCATCTCATTCCCCTGACGCTGTGCCAGAAGACTTGCAGGTGAGAAGAAGAGCTAAAGGAAAGATTCTCGGTGTAAGATCTCTGGCAAGCTCTCTTCCAAGCCCAGAAAATAAAAGAATGTCCGACAATCCATCTATTAAAGGGTCTGTAAAGGGAATGTTAGAATTTAATAATCATGGAGATAAGGGCGTATATATAACTAAAATCTCCTAGAGTCCCATCTGCCCAACTTCATAATCTTTTCATCCTGAAGGCCAAATCTAGCATCTTCAGTTGCTGCACCAATTCTAAAAGACTGTGAAGTGATTATTAAATGACCTTTCCCCAGTTTAGCCAAACACCTGGTAAGAACTGAATTAAACTGATATACGGTGGCCGGTTCACCATTGGAATGAATAAAAAATGGACCAGAACCTTTGGGTCTTCTGGAAAGCCAATTGAATTCACATGAATGCTAGCTCCCTTACCTAACTGATCATTCTTAGATTTTCTTAGGAGCAAGATCATATAAGACTCTTTGAGTAAAACATCTGAGACCATCAAACCTGATGGCTCAGACTTTTGAAATGTTACAATTTCAACAACTCGCTGCGCTGCAAAGAATGCTAAACAAAAGGCTGAACTAAACAGGTATGCTTCATCAAGGTTAAAGCAAACTGACTTTAAAGCTTGACACAAATCTTTCAGCAGCTCCAACGATATCGGGCGTCTAGTGTCCGCCTTAAAAGAGCCCTTCCTAAAACCCTTTAAGAATTGCTTTACAGGGAATAATTGTGATAAAGGGGTTTTACCTGCCAATTTAAAAAAGAAAGATGAATACAACGAAGAAAAAAATGCGGCAGCACTCACCAGATGGCGTGGTTCAATCCTTTATTGGAGATATAAAATCCATAGTAGCGTGTTCACGGCTCGGGGGAGTACGGACATAGTGGAAGTGAGCAGGGAAAGACAACAGCTGTTTCGCGCTCTACCAGCGCTTCTACAGGTCTAGCAAACTGGGAAGTGACGCCGGCAGAAGTAGGTGAGTCACAAATGGACCCTCCCACTTAAACCACACACACCTGACCCAGTATTGCCAGGTACACCTTGTGAAAAGACAGACAAACATGAATAAATGAATTACATCATGTTACAAACCACATTTACAATAAAAACAATAGTACAGAGGACCCCTGGACAATATTAATACAATCAATAAAAGGACCAACTAGTGAAAAATCATCGTTCCCTATAGAACAGTCTGAGAATGGATCCAAATTGATTATAATCATTACAAAAAACAACTTGAATGCAAAGAACAATCTTTCTCCTGAATAGCCTAATTTCAACAAACATCCCATAAAGATGCATCACAGGGACGTTATTCATTTAGTAGCAGACATTTATATTTATCTGCTTATAAGAGAACAGAAAAACAAAAAAGGCAAAACAAACAAAGCAAAACAAGCGAAAAAGCAAAAAAAAAAAAAAAAAAAATTTAAAAAAAAAAAAAAAAAAATCATCACAAAAAGCAGCAAAAAAGGCAAAGAAAGGGGCGAGAGAAAAACGCATTAGGATGGAATAAACGGCACCGATCATAAAAACACCGACATGTCAGTCCTCTCATTGAAACCGGCAGCACCTGCTGCTTGTGTCTGTAGAATCCACCACGCTTCACGTCTCAGGAGAAGTCTATGAAGATCACCACCTCGTGCGGGTAATTTAACCCTCTCTATCCCCGCAAACGTGAGGACATCAGACCTGCCATCATGTGTATCCTTAATATGATTAATAAGCCGAGGTACCCCCTTTCCTGTACGAATAGATCTAAGGTGCTCTCTAAAGCGTACAAACATCTGGCGTTTAGTTTTTCCCACATAAAATCTCTTGCAGGGACAGAAAACGGCGTAAACGACATAGTCTGTCCTGCATGAGATGAACTGCTGAACTGTGTGTTGTACCGGACCCACATTAAGAAATCGCCCAGTAATGTGACGACTGCAATAATTGCAATGGCCACAACGAAAATTGTCTTTAGGAGGCAATTGCTCCAACCAATTTGACCGTTTATCCGACAACCGATTACGGACCAAAACATCTCTGATCCGAGTGCTCCTTCTATTCGAGACTTACTGAGAGTCAATGGGCGTCTTTTACAAAAAAATTGGATGGGAAACTCATTCCGCTTCAAGCGGAGATTAAGCAGAAAAAAAGAGACAAATTCTTACGGGATAAAAATGACTATGATGCAGGACAGGTTTTTTCTTGGCATAAGCTACAAAGAGAGAGTCGGACTTTTTCCTCCAATATAAGTCAATCAAACATCAAGAGGCGAAAACATAAAAAGCGGAACCAATATCGCCGCAAAGATTATTTAACAACAGAGTCGGACTCTAGCTTGAGCGAAGGAGGAGCCATGAGTCTGGAACGAACAGAAGGATCTACCTCAGAGGCTTCATCAACCACGGCACCCCCTTTAGGAGACGTACTCGTCAGGGGAAGAGAAAACAGAGAATATGTTCCCACCGGGAGGTACAAAAGAAAGAATGTCTCCTGGAGACAGGGGCACTAGTACCAATACCACCTGAGGAATGCATCATTAATTTAACGGACCGCGTTTTAACATCAGCGCAATTGGCTTATTAGCCAAAGGCCTGAATTATTGTGTCCCAGATAAATTTGATTTCTCAGAATTTCGGATAGATCTATTTAACGGCATTAGAAAAATACGCTTATATAAGGCTTTTCTTACTGGTACCAGCAATAACACTGTGTTAGAAGGGGAACGACCGTGTAAAATAGGACCTTTAGGCTTCCTTGCAGGATCTACTGAAGAAGCACTTGCTGATTTCCATGAGGATGCCGCTCTATTAATGAGTTTGGGAGAGCAGGTCACTTTATCTAGTGAGGTTCTGTCAGAAACTCCGACCCCTTTCGTTGGGGGCGTTCCATCCACATATATGCCACAAACATCTTCGGGCAATATGGTAGACCTTTTCGAAACTCTAGTTTTAAAAGATATGGAGGCATTAGTGTACAAAAGGGCACCACATAATCTAGGTGTTGCAGAAAGGGCAGCATTGAAGGAAATGGCAGGTTGGTCCGATATCATTATACGCCCGGCTGACAAGGGGGGCAAGACAGTTTTGTTACCTAGGGAGGCATACTTATGGGAAGCTGGTGTGATTAATTTTTTTTTTTTTTTTTGCTTTTTCGCTTGTTTTGCTTTGTTTGTTTTGCCTTTTTTGTTTTTCTGTTCTCTTATAAGCAGATAAATATAAATGTCTGCTACTAAATGAATAACGTCCCTGTGATGCATCTTTATGGGATGTTTGTTGAAATTAGGCTATTCAGGAGAAAGATTGTTCTTTGCATTCAAGTTGTTTTTTGTAATGATTATAATCAATTTGGATCCATTCTCAGACTGTTCTATAGGGAACGATGATTTTTCACTAGTTGGTCCTTTTATTGATTGTATTAATATTGTCCAGGGGTCCTCTGTACTATTGTTTTTATTGTAAATGTGGTTTGTAACATGATGTAATTCATTTATTCATGTTTGTCTGTCTTTTCACAAGGTGTACCTGGCAATACTGGGTCAGGTGTGTGTGGTTTAAGTGGGAGGGTCCATTTGTGACTCACCTACTTCTGCCGGCGTCACTTCCCAGTTTGCTAGACCTGTAGAAGCGCTGGTAGAGCGCGAAACAGCTGTTGTCTTTCCCTGCTCACTTCCACTATGTCCGTACTCCCCCGAGCCGTGAACACGCTACTATGGATTTTATATCTCCAATAAAGGATTGAACCACGCCATCTGGTGAGTGCTGCCGCATTTTTTTCTTCGTTGTATTCATATTGGAATGCCTGTTTTTCCTCATGCGAGCACCTCCAGCTACTGAAGTCTAAACACCCACAAGTGACTGCGTTTTACCAGTATCTTATTCACAGGCTGTGCAGCGCCACAATTTTCTCTTCATTGCCTTAAAAAAGAAAGATTCCAGCGAGAGATTTAGCTAAAGACTAAAATGACTGACCTTTATTGATCAAAAATGCCACAAATTTAAGAGCCGCTGTTATTATTATTATTATTCATTTTTATAGCGCCATTTATTCCATGTCGCTTTACATGTGAACGGTGTTGGTGAAGATTTCATATAGTTAAAATTATTACTAATATAAAAATTAATTCACTGCCTTCATGCGGCTCAATAATAAGCTTACGATTTACTGGCTAATGAATTCTCAATGAAAAGGGGGATTAACCCTGAATCATGTCCCAACATGAGGGGGGCAAGATGTCGGTTCCTTGTCAGCGTCCGGGGCCAAATGACGGAACAGTGACCACTGGCGGTGACAAATGGAATCAGATATTAACATTATTTTGCTCAGCTAAAGCCTAGCTTTCAACCAAATATTAAACTTTAAGCAATATAATACTAAGTATCTAAAGACCTTAGCTGCTTAAACATTCTTAGAGGACAGTGTATTAACGCAAAAAACTACACTTTGTTTTTTTGACAAAATCAAAATTCTTTTGTCCTTCAGTAACAAACTCCAAAGAAAAATGCATAAGAAGAGTGAAAAAAGGTCCAAAACCGTTGCATTTCATAACACTTTCTGCGAAACCCACGAATCAGGCCACTGTTGTCCAGACCAATGGGAAAAGCAAAAAATCCCATAACCGTAGAAATAAGCCAACACAAACATGAGAGCCAGGAGAGCGCAGACCTTTTGTGGCATCATAAAGGCGCCTAGAAAAATCCCTACCAATTGGGACAACTCTCAAGGTGAAATCCAAAAATCAAGTAGGAATTGAAGTTCTTTTAAAGTGACTTTATCTCTGGCGAGGATGCTAAAAAGAGCATCCCGTAATTTAGAGATCTTATCCATTGGCAATCTGCACTCCATTTTCCTGTAGTAAATGCCTACAATGGTGCCATTTCTGTTGTTTTCTCCTTATCTTCTTACCTAAACAGTTACCACAAAACTCCCAGTCTCTTAAGCTTCAATCTCTATGGAGATATACGTATTTCTAACATACAATGCAACACCTCCTTCCTGTTAATTAAGTCTGTTTCTTGCGAATAAGTTGTATCCTTCTAGCTTTATATTCCAATCATGTGTATCGTCCCACCAAGTTTTAGTGATGCCAATTACATCATATTTCTTTTCCTGCGTTAGTAATGCAATTCTCCTTGTTTGTAGCCTATGCTTCTCCTCCAATTTTTTGTCGTTCTGATATTTTTTGTCTTTGTTCTTCCTTTCCACTTCTAGTAGCAATAATAATAAAAACAGTGAAAAGCAATAATAATAAAAACAGTAATATTCACATTAATCATCTCCTGCCACACTCACTCCAATGGTGGTATAGTTTCCTCCAGTCTCTGTACTTTCTTCTTAGTCTGGACAAACATGATCCCTGCAGCCAATCAGTAGCCAAACAAGTGACCAACAACCAGTCATTGAGAAAATGGTTATCTCCAGTAATTGTATTCTTCTTCTTATTATTATTTATTTATATAGTACCATTAATTCCATGGTGCTGTACATGTGAAAAGGGGTTACATACAGGGTTATAGATATCGTTAACAGTAAACAAATTTACAATGACAGACTGAGACTGGTACAGCTGGGAGAGGACCCTGTTCTTGCGAACTTACATTTTTCGGGATAATGGGGAAGAGACAGGAGGTCGGTGTGCTGCAGCACTGGTGGTGGTGAGGCGGCAGCTCTGGTGGTGGTGAGGCGGCAGCTTGGGTGGTTGGTGACGTGGCAGCGGCTCGGGTGGTTGGTGGGGCGGCAGCTCGGGTGGTTGGTGAGGCGGCAGCTCGGGTGGTTGGTGAGGCGGCAGAATGGTTATTTCAGGCTGTAGGCTTTCCTGAAGAGATGTGTTTTCAGGTTTCCGTCTGAAGGATCCGAGGGTGGTGGATAATCAGACGTGTTGAGGCGTGGAATTCCAGAGGATGGGGGATATTCGGGAGAAATCTTGGAGGCGGCTGTGTGAGGAACGAATAAATATGGAGGAGAGAAGGAGGTCTTGGGAGGATCGAGGATTACGTGAGGGAAGATAGTGGGAGATTAGTTCAGAGATATAAGGAGGGGACAGGTTGTTGATGGCTTTGTAGATCAGTGTTAGTAGTTTGAACTGGATTCGTTAGGGAATTGCGAGCCAGTGGAGGGATTTGCAGACGGGTGAAGCAGGGGAGTAGCGAGGAGAGAGGTGGATTAGCCGAGCAGCAGAGTTGGGGACAGACTGGAGTGGTACAAGGGAGTTAGCGGGGAGGCCACAGAAGAGGGTGTTGCAGTAATCGAGGCGGGAGATGATGAGGGCATGCACAAGAGTTTTAGTAGATTGTGGCTGAGGAAGGGACGGATTCTGGCAATATTTTTGAGTTGGAGGCGACAGGAGGTGGCAAGAGTTTGGACGTGCAGTTTGAAGGACAGGGAAGAATCGAGAGTTACCCCGAGGCAGTGGATTTCAGGTGCGGGAGAGAGCGTGATACCATTTACCATAATAGATAGATCAGGTAGGGGGGATACGCGAGATGGCGGAAAGATGATGAGTTCGGTTTTGTCTACATTGAGTTTTAGGAAGCGAGAGTTGAAGAAGGAGGATATGGCTGCAGACACTCCGTGATTCTGGACAGAAGAGAGGCGACATCTGAGCCAGAGAAGTAGATCTGAGTGTCGTCCGCATATAGGTGGTACTGGAAGCCATGGGACTTTGAGTTGTCCTAGGCCAAGGGTATAGATGGAAAAAATTAGAGGCCCTAAGACAGAGCCTTGAGGGACTCCAACAGAGAGGGGGCGGGGTGAGGAGGTAGTGTGGGAGTGGGAAACGCTAAAAGTGTGGTCGGAAAGGTATGAGGCAATCCATGACAGGGCAAGACCTTTGATGCCGAGGGCAGAAAGAATCTGTAGCAGTAGGCAGTGGTCGACTGTGTGCGAAAGCAGAGGACAGGTCGAGAAAGAGGAGGATGGAGAACTGTCTGTTAGCTTTGGCTCTGAGTAAGTCATTAGTAATTTTGGTCAGAGCAGTTTCGGTGGAGTGGTGGGGGCGTAAGCCAGATTGGAGGTTGTCAAGGAGAGAAATGAGAGGTGGGAGGAAAGTTGACCATGGACATGCTGCTCAAGGAGTTTGGAAGCAAACGGGAGCAGTGTTATGGGGCGATAGCTGGGCATAGCAGTTGGGTCAAGGTTAGCTTTTTTCAGGATGGGTGTGATGGTGGCATGTTTGAAGGCAGAGGGGAAAGTTCCAGAAGATAGCGATAGGTTGAAGAGATGGGTTAGGGCTGGAATGAGCGTATTAGTGAAGTTGGGGAGCAGGTGCGAAGGGATGGGGTCAAGTGCACAGGTGGTGAGGTGTGATTTGGAAAGGAGGCGAGTAAGTTCTTCAGTGATGTTGGAGTGGGAAGTTATTGGGGAAGGGCAAAGGTGTGGTATATGGAGTGGTTGAGGTGGTGGAACAGTAAAGGTTTGCCTTGTTTGGTTGATCTTGTTTTTGAAGTAGCTGGCAAAGTCCTCAGAAGAGATGAGGAGAGTTGGAGGTGTCAGTGGTGGGCAGGGGAGTTAAATGTGCTGAACAGTTTTGGGTTGTAGGATAGTCAAGATACAAGGTTAGTGAAATAGATCTGTTTAGCAGAAGTGAGGGCTAGTTTGAAGGCAAGTGTAGCTTGTTTGAAAGCGGTGAAGTCGTCTGGCAGGCGTGTTTTTTCCAACGCCGCTCCGCGACCCTGGATGCTTGTCGGAGTTTTTTGGTGAGGTTGTTATGCCAGGGTTGCCTATTGATTTGTCACACTTTGCCATGCATGAGAGGGGCGACTGAGTCTATGGCTGAAGTGAGGGTGGAGTTATAGAAAGAGGTAGCGATATCCGTGTCGTGGAGTGAAGATATGGAGGACAGGGGTAGATGAGAGTCTGTGAATGTCTAGGTGTGCAAGGTTTCTGTGAGGATGTGGTACTGGCTGGATGTGGGGGACGGAGGTTGGAGGACAAGGAAGAGAAGGTGATCAGATGATGGTCAGATAGGCGGAAGGGAGAGGTTGTGAGATTAGATAAGGAACAGATGCGGGTGAAGATGAGGTCTAGCGTATGTCCGTCTGTGTGGGTGGCTGTGGAGGACCACTGAGTAAGTCGAAAGGATGAGGTAAGGGCCAGGAGCTTGGAGGCTTCTGGTTGGCTGGTGTCAGTAGGGATATGAAAGTCACCCATTATAATGGTGGGGATGTCAGCAGAGAGAAAGTGAAGAAGCCAGGTGGAGAATTGGTCAACATAGGATTCTTACATAGGATATTTAAGATGTTACATCTTCTTCCCATTCAGGTCCCTACATTATCAGATCTTCTCAGTGGAGATCTTCTATATAAGAGAATTTTCCTGATTGACTCATCAAGGATGGATAGAGACAGGGACAAGATGGCAGAGAGGATATTAGACCTCACAATAGAGATCCTCTTCCGGCTTACTGGAGAGGTGAGAGATTCTGATGACATCACATTACATCATTCTTATCCATGGGAATAACAGATGGACAGAACTGGAGAGGTGAGAACTCTGGAAAAGTCTGTAGTAAGAATTATTAATGTGTCTCTCCATAACCAGGATTACACAATAGTGAAGAAGACCTCTAGTGAGTGCTGTCAGGTCCCTCTGTCTGCAGAATGGGGAAGACCCCTGAGGCCAATCACGGGGCCTACACCTCACCCCCTGATACATGAGGACATAAGTGACCAAAAGATCCTAGAACTGATTTACAAGATGATTGAGCTGCTGACTGGCGAGGTGACACTGCTGGGAATGCTGGGACATTAAATTGTAACTCTATGAAGGGATTGGGGGAATGACGGTATCTTTGTGTGTGTCAGGTTCCTATAAGGTGTCAGGATGTCACCGTCTATTTCTCCATGGAGGAGTGGGAGTATTTAGAAGGACACAAAGATCTGTACAAAGACGTCATGATGGAGGTTCCCCAGTTCCTCACATTACCAGGTAATAGACAGGAGTAAATACGCGGCCTATAATTATCTGTATGTAAAGAATGAATTCAGTCCCTGTATGCTTTTTTTCAGTTCTATCCAGTAAGAGGACAACTCCAGAGAGATGTCCCCGTCCTCTTTTTCCACAGGACTGTAAACAAGAAAATCTCAATGTTCCTCAGGATCATCAGGTAGATGGGGAGAAGTTGTAGTGTGATCTCACCAATGATGTGTAGATGGCTGTGAAGGTCTTGTGCTCAGTCTTGTTTTATCCACCGGTATTATATGTTTTATACTTGTGTAATGAGAATGGTGGACATGGCAGGATTAGAGCTGATCATAGATGTGACTTCTTCATCTGTCTGTGACTTTTACAAGATTTGTTTCAGGTTAAAGATCTGAACCATATTCATACTACAGAGACATATGTGAAGGGTGATGAGCGGTTTAAAGAGGAGATTCCTACAGATGACCACACAGGTGAGTTGTAACCACTAAATGCAGAGAAGTCACAGATTATTTTTCCATCACCAGCTTGTAGAATTATGTGTCACATTTTTTAAGTTTTGTTCTCTAGGCTTTTTTTGTGCATTTTTTAGTGAGAGAAATGTAATGCTAAAACAAAAAGGCAAACATTTTAACATTTTTTTTTATTAACACATTTTAGCCGCAATTGTTCACCATGCCAGCATTGAAATAACATAGCTTTTCCGCAAAGAAGAATATAGGGCTGATCTCAGTACAATCTGTTTTGCCCATTTGGTCATGAGATTGCTCCAACCTAACTTCATCCGTAGCAGGAATGGATTTCTCTCAAACAGTGATTTGCTAAATTGGACACAATCTTCTCCAGAAGAAGAAGCATGGAGACTGGCGGAGCAACTGGTCAACAGTGGAAGAGGATTATTAATAATAATATCTTATGAGATATGAACCCTTGAGGGCCATGAACTTGGTAACAATATGTATAGGGCATGCATTGTGCATCAGCCCCACCATGGACTCGGTGAGGTGGCTGCACAGAAAAGGTAAGTAGCCTAACTATACGATTGGCCACTATAATCTCAGTGTACTGATTGTAGGGCTCCAGTCTCTCAAGCAGCTGCTTGGAACCTGAAGCCACAAGGTTTTTAACTCAAAAACAGAATGTTTATTTCCACTGGCTGCATAGTACCAAAAATTAATACATAAACAAATCCCTAGCCTTGTCCAGGAACTAACTTAACCATAGGCTACCCAGAAACGGGTGAACTAGTCTCAGTTTGGTCACACAAAACAGCTATCATCCATAGCAACTAGTGATACTTGCAGTTTCGTGCATATGGCCGGTGGAATCTCTTCTCAGAGAGATTCTGGCTTGATTTAACCATAGCCTATCTGGCTTTCCTACATACCCCCCTTTTGTCTAAAACCTGGGGCTAAGCACTGTTTGCCAACCCACAGTGTCTACAGGTTGCCAGTTTAATCTCCTGAAATTGCTTATCATTCTCAGAAATCCTACAAGGCTTTAAATTGACAAAAGCATGAGGCTCAAGCTTGATGACACTAGGGTAAGCTAGTAACTATAGAACCTGCCCCTTTTTTTGGTAACCATTTTCCTGCTTTCAACACAACAACTTCAAAAATTGACTGCTCACTCAGACCTTCAGTCTATCATCTTCAGAAATGCCAGATGGAAGATATATGGTTGTAGAAAGCCACTATTCATCATGTGGCACTTGCTGACAACGCTGTGTATGTAGGTGTAACACATCGAATATCAGCAAGAAGGCTTGTCACTTGGGTGGTGCCAGAGGTCCATCCGTTGTGCCTGGACTGCCATGTTTCTACCCAAATGTGCCGTATTCTCTGCCTTCAGCTTGCCGTTATCCTTGGTATCCTGCAGGGCAAAGTCATAGTATGCATTTTGCTGTTCACCAGTAAGGTATGGAGCTAGGATCTCTGCCTATTGCTCTAGGGTCGTTTGTCCCTGTCTGTCACCCTCTCGAAGACAGTCAGGAAAACCTTAATGGTGTACTCCAGAGTCATTTTCTGCAACGTTTCCCATAGTGTTCTCCTCACATTGCTGCTTTCACTTTGGCTGGCAGACGGTGGCGCCTCTCAGGCCTGGACAGTTTCTGCGGAAGCTGCTGAAATTGCTGCTGCTGCTGCTTTTCCAAATGCTGCTGAAGCCACTGCTGCTGCTGCTACAGATTGCCCTGAACAAGCAACCATGCCGATACTTTTGATCTAAAATCGATCACATTGGTCACTGTGAGATTAATATAAAACTAATATCCCCTGATGATCATGGCAGTCACAAATTATGATGAAACACGTAGGGCTTGATACACGTTCACGTGCAGTGGGGGAGACTAGTTATGTTACAGGACCATTTTTAACCACATAATTTAACCCCAGGCCACATATTGCTTGTGATTCTGTGAGTAGTCTGCATGGCCTAAACATGCTGGCTCCAGACTTCTCTCCAGTCACACACATCTGAGACATCATTGGTTGGCAATTCTAAAGGGAGCTACCAGTAGTGGATCTTGAGTCATTTCTTACTAAAGTGCATGCAGGGTGAGAGAACATTCTTGAGACAACCATTAATAACCTTATTGATAGCCAAGGAAATTAAGTGTGAGTATTTTTGCACAAGCTGCTCATTCTTGATGCTGAAAAGATGGAGATGTTTAACCCCTTCATGACCTTGGGATTTTCCATTTTTTTCCGTGTTCGTTTTTCGCTCCCCTCCCTCCCAGAGCCATAATTTTTTTTATTTTTCCATCAATATGGCCATGTGAGGGCTTATTTTTTGCAAAACGAGTTGTACTTTTGAACGACATCATTGCTTTTACCATGTCGTGTACTAGTAAACGGGAAAAAATTTCCAAGTGCGGTGAAATTGCAAAAAGAGTGTAATCCCACACTTTTTTGTTTGGCTTTTTTACCAGGTTCACTAAATGCTAAAACTGACCTGCCATTTTGATTCTCCAGGTCATTACGAGTTCACAGACACCAAACATGTCTAGGTTGTCTTTTATCTAAGTTGTGAAAAAAAATTCCAAACTTTGGTAAAAAAAAAAAATTGCGCCATTTTCCGATACCCGTAGCGTCTCCATTTTTCGTGATCTGGGGTCGGGTGAGGGCTTATTTTTTGCGTTCGAAGCTGACGTTTTTATTGATACCACTTTTGTGCAGATACGTTCTGTTGATTGCCCGTTATTGCATTTTAATACAATGTCGCGGCGACAAAAAAACGTAATTCTGGCATTTCTAATTTTTTTCTCGTGACGCTGTTTATCGATCAGGTTAATGCTTTTTTTTATTGATAGATCGAGCGATTCTGAACGCGGTGATACCAAATATGTGTATGTTTGATTTTTTTTTTATGTTTTATTTTGAATGGGGCGAAAGGGGGGGTGATTTAAACTTTTATTTTTTTTATTTTTTTCACATTTTTTAAACTTTTTTTTTTACTTTTGCCATGCTTCAATAGCCTCCATGGGAGGCTAGAAGCTGGCACAACGCGATCGGCGTCAGATCGCTGCTATGTAGCTGAATTGCAGGCTTGCTATGAGCCCCGACCACAGGGTGGCGCTCACAGCAATCCGGCATCAGTAACCATAGAGGTCTCAAGGACCTCTATGGTTACTATGCAGAAGCATCGCTGATCCCCGATCATGTGACGGGGGTTGGCGATGGACTCATTTGCGGCCCGATAGCCGGAAGCGCCGGCTAAATGCTGCTGTCAGCGTTTGACAGCGGCATTTAACTAGTTAATAGCAGCGGGTGAATCGCGATTTCACCCGCCGCTATTGCGGGCACATGTCAGCTGTTCAAAACAGCTGACATGTCCTGGCTTTGATGCGGACGTACTATCCCGTCCGAGGTCAGAAAGGGGTTAAAAAAAATGTTTTACATATTACCAACACGTTTTTTGATGCTGTGATTTCCATAATTCCACAACTTTTCCTCCTGTGTATTGCAATTTTAACAAGGAAGACGGTAAGTCTGGCATATTGTGGTACATCTCTGCAACTGCTCCTGAAGTCTAGTTGTCATGGGGTTAACGCAACAGAGCGCAGCCAGAAGACCGCAGCATCTGGTGGCTTCTACTCAGCTACTGAGAAGAAGCACTTCTCAAGTGTATTAAACGTGTTTGTTTCTTTCAGCAGAACAGGTGTTAATTGGCCATGTTGGAATTTCCTGCATTCAGCTGTGCTCGGTTAACCACTTCTCTCCCCTATAAAAGCTGGGCTCTATTAACAGGTCCTTGTCTGAGTTAGCATTTGCTATATACAGTAGATCTGAAGTGAGAGAAGCTGGTGTGGAAATGGAGGGCTGGAGGAGTTTATCAGCGACTGGTGCTTGGTTTGTACGCTTGGAAATTCATTATTCTTTCCCGTTTTACTTTCTCTCCCCCCCCCCCCTACACATCCTGGTGTATACCTCTGTTATACGTTAGTGTATATTTTGTGTGTGTGTGTAGTTTTCCTTATACCCTTGTCTCTGTCCCCCGTCTGTCGGGTTGGTGTACTGCGGTACACAGCAGTGCCTCTTTCCTGGTTGGGGGAAGGGGACAGACGTAGTTCTGTTGTAGGAGATAGGCAAGGATGGAGGCCCTGGCATCATCACCATCCGAAGTATACCGGGGAACAGGGCAAGCTAGGGTGCCCCCTAGTGTTAGGGCCAGGAAAGGTGCCCCCTGGTCCCAGGTCACTCGCCAGTTGGATCGTGATATTAGTATTGCCTACCAGGCTGACAATGTATCAACAGCACATCAACCAGTGGACTCACTGTGATGTCAGTGCTGCAGCCAATACTAGCCATCGGCAACAGTGGCAGATACTGGTCTGTGAACTCAGGGAAAGAAAAATGCAGCAATGGCCATAATTATTTTTGAAATGGAACAACTGCTTAAATGGTATTGATAATTTATTATGTTTTGATTATTCTTACCAGCAAGGTCGTGCAAACTGTAAAAAGACCGTTACTGGCTGAAACAGACAGTGGGTGCAAGGAATACCTAGCAGTCACTCTTACTTCAATTTGGACTTTGCTGCAGGGAGTCCCTCGGACTCAAGAATTAGCTACTGACTGACATTTTTTATGAGTATTGATGAGCGAGTGCACTCATTGCTCGGGTTTTCCTGAGCACGCTTGGGTGGTCTCCGAGTATTTGTTAGTGTTTGGAGATTTAGTTTTCATCACCTCAGCTGAATGATTTACAGCTACTAGCCAGGCTGAGTACATGTGGGGGTTGCCTGGTTGCTACGGAATCTCCACATGTGTTCTAGCTGTCTAGTAGCCGCAAATCATGCTGCTGAGGCGATGAAAACTTAATCTCCGAGCAGTTACAAATACTCAGAGACCACACTCGCTCATCACTATTTATGAGGTGAAAAATAATCCAGGTCATGCACAGAAGTCAGTCAGGAAGCAGTGCATAAGCCAAGATCAATTTATGGTAATGATTGAAATGCTATTGAAAAAAATATATATATTTAAATTTTTTATTTTTGACAGATAACTGGACCATGATCTCAGAGGAATATCTGATAATTTCACATTTTAATGCAAATGATCCTGGTGTTATACCTGATACTTTTGAAGAGCATTCAATTATACCAGACATACCTCCAGTCCTTCTTAAGCAAGACAAATATAACAAAGGAGATGGTGAACATCAAAGCGAGCACCCAAGAAAGAAGCCATTTTCATGTTCAGAATGTGGGAAGTCTTGTATAACGAAATCTGATCTTACTAAACATCAGCGAATTCACACAGGGGAAAAGCCATTTTCATGTTCACAATGTGGGAAATGTTTTGCAGACAAATCAACTCTTGCTAAACATCATAAAATTCATGCAGGAGAGAAAACCTTTTCATGTTCACAATGTGGGAAATGTTGTTTTACGAAATCTGATCTTGTTAAACATCAGCAAAATCACACATGGGAGAAGCCATTTTCCTGTTCAGAATGTGGGAAATGTTGTTCTACAAAATCTGATCTTACTAAACATCATCTAATTCACACAGGGGAGAAGCCATTTTCGTGTTCAGAGTGTGGGAAATATTTCAATCGGAAAACAAATCTTGCTTCACATCTGAGAATTCACACAGGGGAGAAGCCATTTTCATGTTCAGAATGTGGGAAATGTTTTACAGAGAAATCACATCTTATTAGACATCAAAGATATCACACAGGAGAAAAGCCATTTTCATGTTTAGAATGTGGGAAATGCTGTTCTTCAAAATCTGATCTTGTTAAGCATCATCTAATTCACACAGGGGTGAAGCCATTTTCTTGTTCAGTATGTGGGAAATGTTTTAATCACAAATCAGTTTTAGTCTCACATGAAAAAATTCACACAGGGGAGAAACCATTTTCATGTTCTGACTGTGGGAAATGTTTTAATCGAAAAACAAATCTTACTAGACATCTGAGAATTCACACAGGAGACAAGCAATTTTTCTGATCAGAATGTGGGAAATGTTTTACAAACACATCAAATGTAGTTACACATCAGAAAAGTAATTTTAATTTTCAAAATGAGGAAAAAATTTTAAATACGTTTTTTTGCTCCAAGAAATCACACGGATAGATAGCCATTTTCTTTTAAATCATTTACTTGGCAAATTGTATGAGTGATAGTCAATGTAAATTCACATGTCGTCATACAAGAAAAATGGAAAACAATTTAAAGCACTAAATGATGACTAATAAATGTAAGCAATTACCAATAAACATCTGTTATCAAAAAGCGAAAATTGGAAATAAAGAACCTATAAGCTGATTGGGCACTTTTTTAGAGACACTCATCTATTGGTGCGTTAGAGGTCCTATGGCTTTTCTAAGTGCAGCCCATGCAGGCTGGATATATTCAATGCAAAAATCGGATCTCTGTCTTCTTGAAGTTTTAATTTCTCATTCAGACATCAGTAATTTCTCTCGTATGCAAAAAAACCATGAAACCTAAGGATTAGAAGCACAACTAAAATTTTCAGCTTAGTGTAGACAGAATGAACTTTAGCCAATGAAAAGTATATATGCTGATGCCAGCACATATTTATACACCAGTCACGGTCTCAGAAAGCCGGCGGGGGAAGGGGACAGTGGGTCACAGAGGGCGGAGCTGGCGGCTGTGGCTAAAGCCTATGTCGCTGCTGTAATAGTGCACAGTACCAGCCGCCAGCTTCCAGCACACATCATACTCACCTACCATCGCGCCCTCGGTGCTGGCACTGCATCTTGTTCCGTCCGCCGGCACCTGCAGCTCTTCCAGCCAAGCGATCATGTGGCCCCGCTCATTAAGGTAATGAATATGCATGCCTCTCCACTCCAATAGGCGTGGCGCGCATATTCATTACCTTAATGAGCCAGGCCATGTGATCGCTCAACAGAAAGAGCTGCTGGAAGCTGGATCAAGATGCAGTGTCACCGAGGGAGTGCAGGCAGGTAAATAAGATGTTTTTTTTTTTTTTTTAACAGGTATCATACATAGGGATAAGGGGTTAAGGAGCCATGCAAACCAGGACAGGAACTCGGGACCCATGCACACCAGGACAGGGACTGGGGAGAGCCATGCATACAATGACAGGGACTGGGGAGCCATGCATACAATGACAGGGATGGGGGAGCCATGCATACCACAATAGGGATGAAGGGACAATGCATACCCGGCTTATACTCGAGTCAATAAGCTTACCCATTTTTCCGTGGCAAAAGTAGGTGCCTCGGCTTATACTCGGGTCGGCTTATACTTACTGTTATAGAATATTTCACATTTATATATACAGTAAATGAACCTATCATTTCACAAATTAAGGGCAGCATGAATAACAGACTGGCTGTGTGACTGCAGACAGGTTTGAAGAGACAGCAGGAAAAAAAGAAGGGTTTACAGCTCTCTCCTACCCTGTTCTTAGTGGCTGACAGGTCACTACTGTGTGTGTACATAGGGGTAGCCTTGTCGATTACAAGGATCTCTGTGGCGAGAAGCAGTGGAAAACTATTTCTTTCTCTCCCAGCCATCTCTTCAAACTAAAAAAAATAACTGGTTGCAATCACATGTCAGGCACTGATTCATGCTGTCCTTTGGGCAGCAGAAATCCTGTGATCCTTTGGGCATCGCTGGTCTTGCTTGGCACCTCTATCCTCGCCATCGCCGTCCTGCTCTGTTTAATGTCAATGACAATCTCCTGTGAAAGCATACTTCTCTCTGCCCTACTGAGGGAAGAGCAAAGTCCTGTAGTGCGCATGCGCCAGAAGAGGCCAAAGAGAATCAATGATACGAAAGTAAAGTTGGCAAATGTGCACTATAGTACTTGGCTCTGCCCTCAGTAGGGCAAAGCAAAGTACGCCTACACAGAAGTGAAATTGTCATCCACATGAAGCGGAGCAGGGGAAAGCAATTGTGGAGAGAGAGGCGGCGCTAAGCAACACCAGTAAAAAAAACATTGGACCAGACCGCACTACCAGCGTCGGACTGGAGCACCTTGGGCCCACCAGAGAAAATCATTCTTGGGGCCCACTATGTAGCTACATAGAAATAGATACAAGACCACCAATTGTGCGGTAAAAAACGTTAATATCGGGGTATAATATAAGGTAGTTCACGTTTTAATAATGTAGCAAGGGTTGGGGTAGCCCCCTGACAGAATATAATGTAGCCCCCTCATAAAATATAATGCGGTCCCCTCTCATAGAATATAATGCAGCACCCCACAAAATATAATGCAACTCCTCAGGTATGACACAGTCCCCACCATAGAATATAATTAGCACCCCCATAGGGTATAATGCAGCCCCCCTCATATAGTATAATGCAACCCATCACAGAATATAATGTCCCCTGAGAGAATGGAGTTCCACCACAGAATATAATGCAGCCCCCCCATAGAGTATACTGTAGCCCCCTCATATAGTATGATGTAGCCCCCCATAGTATAATGTAGTACCCTGAGTATAATGCAGTCCCCCCCAGAATATAATGTAGCCCCCTAGGGCCGTATTTAGAGTTTCTGCTGCCCTAGGCACTTTTAGTGCTGCCTCCCCCGTTGGTGAGTATGACACTCGGCAGTGACTTTGGCAAGAATCACTGATGTGAAAGTCGCCTTTTGCAGCAGATCTGGCAGTTTTTCTGCATCTGCCGCGTAACAGATCACTTACAGCAACACTGCATTCGGCCTCATTCATTCCCTATGGGATTTGCGGCACTTGCCGTGATCTGGCAAATGCAGTACCATACCTCCCAACTTTTGATGAAGGGAAGGAGGTATAAAGTTTGCGGCGCGCGTAGTGCGCCGTGGCAAATTTTAGGCCACGCCTCTGACCACACCCATTTCACAACTAGTCACACCTATATCCACGTCCCAACCACAGCCATTTAGCACTGCTGATTACACTGTTTTATATACAATAATTATAAACAAAAAAAAATATGGCCACACATGATGCTCAATACTGTATAACGGCCACCACACATGATGCTCCATACTGTATAATGGCCACACACAGTTCTCCATACTGTATAATGGCCACACATGATGCTCAATACTGTATAATGGCCACACATGATGCTCTATAGTGTATAATGGCCACACATGATGCTCCATAATGTATAATGGCCACACATAGCGCTCCATACTGTATAATGGCCACACATAGTGCTCCATACTGTATAACGGCCACACACAGTTCTCCATACTGTATAATGATCAGACATGATGCTCAATACTGTATAATGGCCACAAATGATGCTCCATAGTGTATAATGGCCACACATGATTTTCCATACTGTATAATGGCCACACATGATGCTCAATACTGTATAATGGCCACACACAGTTCTCCATACTGTATAATGATCCCACATGATGCTCAATACTGTATAATGACCCTCGCCCCCCTGAATGCATGGCTCATACTCCCCCTGTATGCTTGGCTCATATTCCCCCCCTGAATGCATGGCTCATATTCCCCCCCTGAATGCATGGCTCATAGTCCCCCCCTCCTGTATGCATGGCTTATCTCTCCACCCCCTCGCTCCTGCTCCTGACCTGCTCCCATCTTGCATGGCGCGCCGGCTTATGTCCTTCATCCCCCAGTCCCTCCGTCTCTCATACTCACCTGACCCGTCCCTCATACTCACCTGACCTGCCTCTGGCTCTGTCCCGACTCCCGGCACAGCAACTTCTTCCTGCATCAGCGGTCATGTGATACTGCTCATTAAGGTCATGAATATGTGCATATTCATGACCTTAATAAGCGGTACCACGTGACCGCTCATTCAGGAGAAGCTGCAGATGCCGAGACCAGGCATCGCTGGAGCAGGGTGAGTATCGTCTTCAAGGAGGGTGGGAGGGAGGCAGGGGGGCCCTGGAACGGGGGGGCCCACACAGCAGGTGTCAGTGCCTGGGCCAGTCCGAGCCTGCGCACTACTATATGGAATGATGATACAAGGTATTTTTTTGCGGAATGCAAAGGGGGTTGGAGACATCTGGAAGTTGGTAGACTGCTGTAAAAGAGGCATTAACCCCTTCACCTTGAGATTTTCCGTTTTTGTTTTTTGCTCCCCATCGTCCCAGAGCCATAACTTTTTTATTTTTCCTTCAATATAGCATCGGGAGGGCTTTCTTTTTGCGAGACGAATTTTACTTTTGAACGACACCATTGATCTTAACATGTAAAGTACTGTAAAACAAGAAAGAAATTACAAGTGCTGTAAAATAGCAAAACAAAAAGTGCAATTTCACTATTGATTTTTTTTACCATGTTCATTAAATGCTAAAACTGACTTTACATTATGATTCTCCCAGTAATTACAAGTTTGCAGATCCCAAACATGTATAGGTTTTCTTTTATTTAAGTTGTGAAAAAAAGAAAAATGGCACCACTTTCCAAGACCTGCAGCGTCTCCATTTTTCGTGATCTAGGGCTGGGTGAGCTCTTATTTTTTGCATGCCGAACTGAAATTTTTATAGATACCATTTTAGGGTAGATAAGATGTTTTGATTAGAAATGAGCGAACTTGTTCGGAAAACATTCGCCAATCTCAAATTCGGCTTGAACGTAGCTCATTTAGATTTGTGTTCGTTTGCTACAAAGTCGTCAAAATTCAGGAACAGTTCGGAAAATTATCGCGTTTCGATTAATGCTTTTGCTAGGACTTTTAGGACTTTGGCTATGATAGTGGCGCTCTGATGAGCTGGGGGAACATATTGTTTTGCTGGCATCATTTTGTCAATGTAACAGCGCAGAGAGGCTGCTCCTGCTGCTTAAAGTTGTCATAGGATCCTGTGTGAAAGAGACCTTCCAGCATCCAAGTAGATTGTGCTAGTAGTGTTGTGCAGGCAGGAGTTCACATTTCCTAATCAAGATCGTTTGGGCTAATATTGTTGTGCAGGCAAGAGTTGACATTTCCTAATCAAAATCATATGGGCTAATATTATGGTTTAGGCACTAGGTCACATTTAATAATCAAAATCGATAGGGCTAATATTTTGCAGTTACCAGGTCCCATTTGCTAATCAAAATCATTTGGTCTAATATTGTTGTGCAGACACCAGGCCCCATTTCCTAATCAAAATTGTTTGGGGTGCAGGCAGAAGTCCACATTTCCTAATCAAAATTGTTTGAGCTAAAAGTGGGATGCAGGCACCAAGCCCCATTTCCTAATCAAAATCATTTGGGGTACAGGCAGAAGCCCACATTTCCTAATCAAATCGTTTCAGCTAATACTGGTGTGCAGACACCAGGCCACATTTCCCAAACAAAATTGTTTGGGCTAATATTGAGATGCAGGCAGGATTCCACATTACCTAATCAAAATTTTTGGGGCTAATATTCTTGTGAAGGCATTGCCCCATTTCTGAATCAAAATTCTTTGGGCTAACATTGTTGTGCAGGCACACTATCTCAGCAAATAAATACTGATTGTTAATTTAGTCACAGGTTACTGACAGGTCTTGGGCCTAGGGTTGTAAAACAGCCGGTTCAAAGAGGGGAAGGGTGCATACAACATTAGTAGGAAAAACTGAGGTCGTAGTGGAATGGTGAATAGGTTTGGTGTTCATGTGTACGTGGGTTAGGTGATAATGTTACTAAAAGCTCTACTGAACAAACAGTCTCGTCAAGGCCAAAGACAACTGAACATCTGTTACTGGATGGGCTACTTGACTCCCTTTCTTTGGTAGCCGCACAGTGGTATGCCTTGTAGCTGAGGGACGGAAAGAGCATGTGCTCCAGTGGATAGCAAACACTGAATCAAGTGGCCTCTCCTATTCCTCCACCTTAGCATCACACACAGTATAATACTTAGAGGTGGCAATTACCCTTATTTCCCCCTGCATCATAGCTCTCCAACAGGCTAACTGACTGTGAGGAACCACAGATGGGCCCACTCTGCAGAGCTGTTTATACATTCTATTCCATGGGCATCAGAGGTCTGCTGCAAAGATTCACAAAGTCCAGAGGAGGAAAGCATCTGCACCGATGCCCCAAGTTTTTTTACTGTTGGATCCAGGGCGAGGTAGGGTCCGAGTGGAATCCAGACCCTTGTCACCAGAAGTTAACCCTCAGGAGTGGAGGTGATCCTGATGGGACCAGATACCTGAGACACAGAGCAGGAAGAGGAGGAGGGTGACTCTCATGGCTTGGAGTTGGAGAACAGGATGACGATGAGGTTGTAGATACCACTTGGTGTCAACCTAGAGGCACGCAGAGGAGGAGGAGGAAGACAAGTAGGTCATGTTTCCAGACAGACATGAAATGATGCAACTACAACAGCACTGCATCCTCAGTCACAACTCTGGCTGTGGCCAGTAGCGGTTGCAACCCTTGCCACCCCTGAAGTTTCCAGGGGTGGCACGGGTTGCCTAGGCTGGGCCTTTTTTGAGATCACAAAGGATGACCCAACTCACATTATCAACTTTGCAAGAAATGACTCAGCAGAAGAAAAATTGCAATAATTAGAATTTTACATGCATTAACCGCCACATATGTGATCAACGTTTTAGTTTGGGACTCTCACTGCGTAAAAATGCAGACTAGTAGGCCTCGCCAACCACTGGCTGTCCCATCAATTGCATCTGCTGTTTCTTCCTCCGCTGTCACCGTGGTGAGTATTCTTACACAGTTTTCCGGTCGCAGAACCTCAACTTGTTTACCCCATACAGTTGAGGTGAGTGAGAGCCGTCAGCTGTTATGGAAGTGGACATGACTGCTGTTTTTTTTTCACTGAGCACACCACATCCTTAATCCACCAAAATTCTCCACCTGCACCGCACTTACAGTCCAGCAGTTTGTCATGTTCATACTACACCAGCCAGCCCTCAGTGCCGCAGTTGTGGTCACATAAAAGAATGTTTCCTCCTACACATGCCAAAGTAAGAGCTTGAACCCCACAATCTCCAATCTGCTGGCCACGAAAATTCTGCCTTTCTGCCTGGTGGATACAAATGGTTTCTGAAAGCTAATGGCCATCGCAGTTCCCCAGTACCAGTTGCCCAGTCGCCATTACTTTTCTTAAGAAAGCTGTGCCTGTGCTATAACAGCATGTTGCAGACATCACCCTTTCCTTGACTAAATCGAAACTGCTCAAAAAAATAAAGGGAACACTTAAACAACAGAATCTAACTCCACGTAAATCAAACTCCTGTGAAATCAAACTGTCCACTTAAGTAGCAACAATGATTGACAATCAATTTCACATGCTGTTGTGTAAATGGAATATACAACCTATGGAAATTATTGGCAATTATCAAGACACCCTCAATAAAGGAGTGGTTCTGAAGGTGGAGACCACAGTACATATCTCAATACCAATGCTTTCTGGCTGATGTTTTGGTCACTTTTGAATGTTGGTTGTGTTTTCACACTCGTGGTAGCATGAGACGGACTCTAGAACCCACACAAGTGGCTCAGGTAGTGCAGCTCATCCAGGATGGCACATCAATGCGAGCTGTGGCAAGAAAATTTGCTGTGTCTGTCTGCATAGTGTTCAGAGGCAGGAGGCGCTACCAGGAGGCAGGCCAGTACACCAAGAGACGTAGAGGGTGCCTTAGGAGGGCAACAACCCAGCAGCAGGACCGCTACCTCAGCCTTTGTGCAAGGAGGAGCACTGCCAGAGCCCTGAAAAATGACCTCCAGCAGGCCACAATTGTGCATGTGACTGCACAAATGGTTAGAAACCGACTCCATGAGGATGGTCTGAGTGCCCGGCGTCCACAGATGGGGGTTGTACTCACAGCCCAGCACCGTGCAGGATGCTTGACATTTCCCATAGAACACCAGGATTGGCAAATTCGCCACTGGAGCCCTGTGCTTTTCACAGATGAAAGCAGGTTTACAATGAGCACATGTGACAGATATGACAGAGTCTGGAGATGCCATGGAGAGTGATATGCTGCCTGCAACATCATTCAGCATAACCTGTTTGGCAGTGGGTCAGTAATGGTGTGGGGTGGCATTTCTTTTGAGGGCTGTACAGCCCTCCATGTGCTCTTCAGAGGTAGCCTGGCTGCCATTAGGAACCGAGATGAGATCCTCAGACCCCTTGTGAGACCATATGCTGGTGCAGTTGGCCCTGGGTTCCTCCTAATGCAGGATAATGCCAGACCTCATATTGCTGGAGTGTCTGAAAGATGAAGGCATTGAAGCTATGGACTGGCCCGCCCATTGCCCAGACCTGAATTCGATTGAACACATCTGGGACATCATGTCTCGCTCCATCCACCAACGTGAGGTTGCACCACAGACTGTCCAGGAATTGGCAAATGCTTTAGTCCAGGTCTGGGAGGAGATCCCTCAGGAGACCATCCACTGCCTCATCAGGAGCATGCCCAGGCATTGTAGGGAGGTCATACAGGCTCTTGGAAGCAACACACAATACTGAGCATCTTTTACTTGTCATGAGGCATTTCCACTGAAGTTGGATAAGCCTGTAATTTGATTTTCCACTTTTATTTTGAGTATCATTCCAAATCCAGACCTCCATGGGATATTCATTTTGATTTACATTGATAATTGTTATGTTTTATTGTTATGAACACATTCCACTATGCAATGAATAAAAATTTGCAACTGGAATATTTAATTCAGAGCTATCTAGGATTTGGTATTTTAGTGTTCCCTTTATTTTTTTGAGCAGTGTATGCCTGCCAGGGTGCATTTCATCCCTGACACCTGGACGATCAAACATGGCCAGGGGCTTTACATCTTGTTGACTGGACAGTAAGTGACTTTGGTGGATGTGGGGGCAGGCGGGCAAGGGACTGCTCCACAAGTCATGGAATCCCCAAGGCTTCAGGGACAAACCTCTGTATCTAACTCTGCCTCTACTGCTTCTGTTTCCACATCTTCTAGGGCCTCCACCTGTGCCCTTAGCCTCTGCCTTAATGAGACACTCATTCCAACAGTGCAGAGAGGATCCCCCATCACCGTACTGCACAGCCAGGGCTCATTGCAATCAGTCAGTGTTTAACCCATTTAATGCCAAAAGAACATGTCCATCAGGAGGACAGATCCGCCCCCGGAGATGGCCAGTGGGAAAGTGGAGCAGGTACCACCCACGAAAGAGGAAAGGAGGAAGGCGCGGGAAAGCGTGGCTGCAGCATGGCTGTTTGCTACCTGGTTGAAGCAATGGCGAGCGGCGGTGAAGAGATGCAGAAAGAGATGGAAGAAGAAGTGGACGTCCCCGATCAGCCACAAGAAACCCCAGACCAGACAATAACCTTTGATCCGGAGCTCCTCGGCGCAGAAATGGAGGAGCTGGCCTGACAACTCCTGCAGATGGCAGCGGTGACAGCATGGAAGGAGTCCCTGATCAGAATAATGATGACCGTAAAGCACCAGAACTTACCATCAGCGCTCACAACCTCAGCGGAGCCATAAAGAGAAGCAGTGCTGAAGAGGATGGCAGCTCCTACGAAAGACCTGGAGCCCGCACCCTTAATCCCAGCGGAATTGGAGGACAAACTGCTGGAGTAGATGACAACACCGCAGAAACAGACCCTCAACCAGTGATCCTGACCCCAGAGGAGGCGGAGAGGGAGACAGGCATGAGAGAGACAGGTATGAAAACTGCCCCAGTAGCTGAGGAAACCCTGGTGGGACCCTTAGAACCCCCCTAACCCTAACGCCCAGCCAGGTAGTAACAACAGTAACCTGGGACCGCATGGCAGACCTGGGGGGTATGCTCACAGACCTGCTGGTACCTGAACTTTTGTCCCTGGGGGCATGCAGGCATCAGGAAGTCATACACTGGAGTCACCCTAAAACAGACCTTATGGGATTCCCAGAGGAGGCCCAAGCAGGAGCCAATCATGTGGAGATGGTAAAAAGAGAGGAATAATGCTGTCGGCAGATCTTGAAGCTAGTCACAGAGGAGAAAGCACAGAGTCAGGTGGGAGGCAATGGAGGAGCGCAATATACTGGACAAAGCCCGGTCCCGCAAAGCTTAACGCGCGGATCGAGGACAAATAAGACAAGGAACTGTGGTATCATTTAACCTGGACAGAGGATGGGGGTTTATTAAAGAGCATAGGGAGCATACAAAACTCTTTGTTAACCACAGAGACGTTGAGTCACACCTCTTAAATGGACACCCATACCGTGACCTTTACCCAGGAGACAAAGTAACATTCACCCGGCACAATGGTGAAAGGAGATATACCCTGAACGTAAAGAGATGCCCAGGAGAGCATGCCAATCCAGATGTAGCCACTGAGAGTAGGTTACATACCCAGGCTACACAGACCCCTGTTGCTGGACTGTTTTCAATTGAGTCGCCTGTTGTGACATACAGAAAAAAATTTCCCCAGTCAGGAAGCAGTGGACACCAGAGAAAATAAGAAACAGAGATACCTGGTTTAAAAATGTTTGATTATGTTTATTAATGTTCATTAAAGTTTAATGGACAGTAAGGGTATTGAACGGTGCATACCTGATAACTTAACACTGTAAATAGATGGCACCTCTTAAGGTGCACCCTATTGGTTTTGCCATGCGCTGGTAGTGTGTGTAGAACCCGGTTTGCCCTGTTTGCTTTCTAAGACCGAAGATAAATCTTTTGGCGTGTATGAAGACAAGGTCTGGATGTTATGCCTTGCAGCCCACTTGAGACCTACATTGGGAGTTTAGAATTGGTCCTCCGCATGGTTATAATTGGTGCACAAGGACACACTGTCATAAAAATAAAAATGTTTGCACTTTTGAATGCTTAAAATGTTTGTGCTTTTTGTAATTTTTGCTTTTTACACGCCTGCACAACGCAATCTTGCCTTGCGCAGGCGTGTCCTATGGAGGACAGAGAATGAACTTCAATCCAATATTGCAGCCAGCATGCAGCCAGCGGGTAAAGAAAGGGTGAATCAAACACCCAAAAACCCCGCCTCCATGGCTGAAGATTGTTCCCTCCAAATTCAGGTGACAGTGTCCCTTTAAGGCATTGTCTATGAGTTTTGGTTTTGCCTCCCATTGAATTAAGTGGGGTTCTAGTATGTTCGACAAACTGTTTAGTGAACATCGGGACATTCACTGAACGGAACTGAACCTTGAAAGGTTCATTCATCTCTAGTTTTGATCCTCTGTTATTGTATTTTATTGCAATGTTGTGTAGACCTAAAAAAAGGTAATTCTGGAGTTTTTTGTTTTTTTTCTTGTTACACCATTTACGTATCGTATTAATTCTTTTTATATTTTGATCAGATATTTCTGTTTGTGGCGATACCAAATATGTGTAGTTTTTATTTTTTTATTTTATTTTGAATGGGGCAAAAGCAGTGATTTGAACTTTTTATATTTTTAAAATATTTTTATAAAACTTTTTTTTTGCTGACTTCAATAGTCTCCTTAGACTTGAAGCTGTGATCTTCTGATGGCTTGTGTTACCCTTCCAAGGGGTGATGCTCGTGGCATATCTGCCAACGCATCGGCACACTGCCGTCATGTGACAGAGGTGACGATGTGCGTGGTTTGTGACGCACTACTGGAGTGATCATGTTAAATGATACTGTCCGAGATCGACAGCTTAATTTAACATGTTAATAGCCGTGGGTGGATCGCGATACCACTCGAGGCTGTTATCAGATCAGCTGTCATGTGACTGAAAAGATGTGGGCTCAGTGCCATCAAGGGGAGGGAAATGACCTATGAGGTATAGATATGTCATAGGTCGTAAAGGGGATAAAGGTGTGACTTTAGTTTATATTGGTTAAAAGGAACCTGTCACCCCCAAAATGGAAGTTGAGCTAAGCCCACCGGCATCAGGGGGTTATCTACAGCATTCTGTAATGCTGTAGATAAGCCCCCGATGTATCCTGAAAGATGAGAAAAAGAGGTTACCGTATATACTCGAGTATAAGCCGACGCAAGTATAAGCCGACCCCCCTAATTTTGCCACAAGAAAACTGTGAAAACTTAATGACTCGAATATAAGCCTAGGGTGGAAAATGCAGCAGCTACCAGTAAATGTCAAAAATAAAAATAGATACCAATAAAAGTAAAATTAATTGAGACATCAGTAGGTTAAGTGTTTTTGAATATTGATATTGAATCAGGAGCCCCATATAATGCTCCATAAAGTTTATGATGGGCCCCGTAAGATGCTCCATATTAAAATATGCCCATATAATCCTGCATAAAGGTTAATAATGGCCCCATAAGATGCTCTATAGACACATTTGCCTCATATAGTACTGCACAAACGTTGATTATGGCCCCATAAGATGCTCCATACAGACACTTGCCCCATTTGCTGTTGCTGCGATAAAAAAAAATCACATACTCACCTCTCGTCGCTCAAGCCCCCGCCACTTGCAATATTCACCTTTCCTCGATCCGGTGCCGCTCCGTCTTCAGCGTCTTCTGCACTGACGTTCAGGCAGAGGGCACGCACTAACCGTGTCACCGCGCCCTCTGACCTGAGCGTCACTGCAGAAGACGCTGAATATGGAGCGGCACCAGAACGAGGAGAGGTGACTATCGCGCAGCGCTCCCCCTCCCCATTATACTCACCTGGCGCGGTCACCTGGTTCTCCGGTGCCGCAGCTTCTTCCTGTACTGAGCGGTCACCGTTACCGCTTATTACAGTAATGAATATGCGGCTCCACCCCTATGGGAGGTGGAGCCGCATATTCATTTCTGTAATGAGCGATACCATGTGACCGCTCAGTACAGGAGGAAGCTGCGGCGCCGGGAAGCGGGGACCTGCAGAGACCGTGCGAGGAGTAGGTGATTATAATTAGACAGCCCCCGCTCCCCCTCCCCTGCCGACCCCTGGGTATGACTCGAGTATAAGCCGAGAGGGGGACTTTCAGCCCCAAAAAATGGGCTGAAAATCTCAGCTTATACTCGAGTATATATGGTAGATTATACTCACCTGGGCCCCGGATCAGACCTATGAAGATGAGAGGCCCCGGACCGTGATGCCCATCGGACCGGACCGCAGCGGGACCGCCCCTGGGTGAGTATAATCTAACCTCTTTTTCTAATCTTTCAGGATACATCGGGGGCTTATCTACAGCATGCTGTAGATAAATCCCTGATGCCGGTTGGCTTAGCTCAACTTCCTTTGTGGGGGTGACAGGTTCCCTTTAAACCTGGTGACAGGTTCCCATTAACCCCTTCACCCTGAAGCCTGTTTTCACCTTCCTGACCGGGCCATGTTTTTCAATTCTGACAGCTGTCTCTTTATGAGGTTACAACTCCGGAACGTTTCAATGGATCCCACTGATACTAAGAATGTTTCTTCGTGACATATTGTACTTCATGATTGTGGTAAAATTTCTTTGATGCCTCATGTTTATTTGTGAAAAAAATCGGAAATTTGGCAAAAATTTAGACAATTTTGCAATTTTCAAACTTTTAGTTTTTATGCTCTTAAATCAGAAAACAATGTCACACAAAATAGTTTATAAATAACATTTCCCAGATGTTTACTTTACATAAGCCCAATTTTGAAATATACCTTGCTTTTCGGATTATAAGACAGACTTTTTTCCCCAAAATTTGGGGGGAAAATGGGGGTGCATCTTATAATTCGAATATACCTTACCGACTACGGTGGAGCAGGGTCCCAGGGTCGCTGCTGGAGGAGGCAAGAGTGGCGCATTGCTACAGGCTGGGATGAGGGGGTGTTTGGAGGTGCAACACTGCGGGTATTTGGTGATGCAGGGGCTCCGCCCACATTTTGTGAAAGCTTGGGACCCCCGCAATTCCATGGTTTACATTACGGTGGACTCCGGGAAAATGGCTGCCAGGGGCAGCGCATGCACAGAAGGAGATGTCGACACCAAGATCTCAGGAGATGAAATCTCAACACCAAGATCTTCATCTGTGCATGCGCCGCCCCCAGCGGACATTTTCTCAGAGTCCACCGCAAAGTAAACCATGGAGGTACAGGGGTCCCACAGCGACCCTGGGACCTCGCATCACCGCAGCCACCACCCAGGTAAGCAATAAGGTGCATGGATTGTATGAAGCACCACCATCAAAAAAAAAAGTTTTTTTTACTCAAAATTTGGGATGCATCTTATAATCCGGTTAGTCTTATAAACCCCAAAATACGGTACTTAATTTTTTTTAGGGACCACATTATATTTGAAGTGACTTTGAGAGGCCTATATAACAAAAAATACCCACCATTCTAAAAACTGCACTCAAGGTACTCAAAACCAGATTTAAAAAGTTTATTAACCCTTCAGGTGCTTCACATGAATTAATGGAATGTGGAAGGAAAAAAATAAACATTTAACTTTTTTTCAAACATTTTTTATTCTAGACCTATTTGTTTCCTTTCATAAGGGTAACAGGAGAAAATGAACCATACAATTTGTTGTGCAATTTCTCCTGAACATGACGATACCCCATATGTGAAGGAAAACCATTGTTTGGACACACGGCAGGGCTTGGAAGGGAAGGAGCGCCATTTGACTTTTTGAATGTAAAATTTGCTGGCATAATTAGCAGATGTCATGTCATGTTTGCAGAGCCCCTGATGTGTCTAAACAGTGGAAACCCCCACAAGTGACACCATTGGGGAAACTAGACCCACTCAGTTTAAACCTCAGGTGCTTCAAAAAAGTTTATAACGTTAATCTGTGAAAAAAAAAAAAAATCAAATTTTCCCTACAAAAAAGTATTTTAGCCCCAAATTTAGTATTTTCACAAGCGTAACAGGAGAAAATGGACCTCAAAATTTGTTGTGCAGTTTCTCCTGAGTTCACTGATACCCAATGTGTGGTCGAAAACTACTTTTGAGGCACATAGTATAGACATAAATCTCCTGATCAACATTGCTATAATTTATGTATACATATGCAAAAGATGCCCATACATTTGGTATAATAGCGACTCTGTCAAATATTTATACAACGAGGAATACTCGTATTCCTCTTTTGTATAAATACTTTTGAGGCACAGTGCAAAGCTCAAAAGGGAAGTAGCGCCATACCACAGTGCAGATTTTGCTGCACTGGTTTGAGGGTGCCATGTCACATTGGCAGATCCCCAGAGGTGCCAGAACAGTTTAAACCCCCATAAGTGATCCCATTTTTCAAACTACAAATCTCAATTAATTGATCAAGGGGTGCAGTGAGCATATTGACATCACAAGTGTGTCACAGAATTTTATACCATGCAGGCAATTTCTGTGGTGGCAACTCAGCTACAAGATTTGTCCTCCTCAGTTTCCACTCTGCCCCTCTCCTCAACCGTAACAAGCCATTCCTCCTTGCGGATTGACATCCTCTACAAGACCATTATCTGTAGTATTGACTTAAGACTGCCAATAATGGTGCAGCAGCTGAGCTCCAGCTTCCACTCCCGTTCTGCTATGATGGAGACCCTAAGTAGAGCCGTGGCTTCATAAATCTGTGCCAGATCCACTCCACTCTCCACGCTCATCTATTACCTTCAGACCAGACCAAAATTGCCTTTACGTATTTCTCATGTCTTGGGAAAATACTATTTGATAGCATAGAGATCCAGTGACGTGCGACTTAGAGAGATTCATGGTGATGTTCCAAGCGGTGTCAAGGAACCAGGCAGCACCTTTTCAGCCGACTCATCCCTTTTGACCCGTCGACAAGGTGTGGACACCATGGCTCAGCATGTCTTATGCTTCCCTACCCTGGCTGCGGAGCAGACTTGGAATGAAGCTCTGATACTGACCTACTGGCAGGGTCAGTCTGGTCGTATTAACCGCTTCATGACTGCAGGTATAGTTGTGCTCAAAAGTTTACATAACCTGGCAGAAGTTTTGCTTTTTTGGCTTTTTTTCAGAGAATATGAATGATAACACCAAAACTTTTTCTCCACTCATGGTTAGTGGACGGGTGAAGCCATTATTGTCAAACTACTGTGTGTTCTCTTTTGAAATCATAATGACAACCAAAAACATCTGGATGACCCTCATCAAAATTTCACACACCCTGGTGATTTTGGCCTGATAACATGCACAGAAGTTCACACAAATGGGGTTGAATTGCTATTAAAGGTACCATCCTCACATGTGACCTGTTTGCTTGTAATCAGTGTGTGTGCATAAAAGCTGAGTGAGTTTCTGGGATTCAGACAGACTCTTGCATCTTTCATCCAGCCACTGATGTTTCTGAATTGTGAGTCATGGGAAAAGCAAAAGAATTGTCAACGGATCTACGGGAAAAGGTAGTTGAACTGTATAAAACAGGAAAGGGATATAAAAAGATATCTAAGGAATTGATAATGCCAGTCAGCAGTTTCAAACTTTGATAAATAAATGGAAAATCAGGGGCTCTGTAAAAACAAAACCACGGTCAGGTAGACCAACAAAAATGTCATCCACAAATGCCAGGAAAATTGTTTGTGATGCAAAGAAAAACCCACAAAAAAATATCAGCTGAAATACAGGAAATACTCTGAAAACTAGCGGTGTGGCTGTTTCAAGATGCACAATAAGGAGGCACTTGAAGAAAAATGGGCTGCATGGTCGAGTCGCCAGAAGAAAGCCATTACTGCGCAAATGCCACATAAGTATTTGTCTACAATACGCAAAACCGCACAGAGACAAGTCTCAAAATTTCTGAAACAAGGTAATGCTATGTTCACTGTTGTGAATTCTGCTCTTGGGCTCCCTCCGGTGGTTGTGAGTGGTAGTGCGGCGGTAGTTGGATCGCAGCATTTATCAAGTGTATCTATTTTTTGCAATTTGGGCTGGGCTATATAGCCTTGCTTGATCCTTTAGTCAGTGCCAGTTGTCCATCGTTTTTGGAGGATTCACATCCCTTCTAGTCTCTCCTGTTTGCTGTGCTTTTCTACAAAGATAAGTCCTGGCTTTGTTTTTGCTGTCCACCTGCTGTGGACCTTATTGTTCTGTGCATTTTCATGTTTTGTCTTGTCCAGCTTTGTCTGTGAAGGATTTTTTGCAGCCAAGCTATGTCTCTGGAGATGCAGATATACCCTCCATGTCTTTAGTCAGATGTGGTGATTTGTATTTTCTGTGGTGGATATTTTCTAGTGTTTTAATACTGACCGCATAGTACTCTGTCCTATTCATTCTTTTTAGCTAGTATGGCCTCCTATGCTAAATCCTGATTTCATGTCTGCGTATGTTATTTCCCTCTCCTCTCACAGTCAATATTTGTGGGGGGCTGTCTATCCTTTGGGGATTTTATCTGAGGCAAGATAGGTTTCCTGTTTCTGTCTTTAGGGGAAGTTAGTCCTCCGGCTGTGTCGAGGGGTCTAGGGAGTGTTAGGTACCCCCCACGGCTACTTCTAGTTGCGCTGCTAGTTCAGGGTTTGCGGTCAGTACAGGTACCACCTTCTCCAGAGTACGTCTAATGCTGCTCCTAGACCACCAGATCATAACAGTTCACATTTGCGTTGTTGGGCGCAGCGTTGTCGACGGATACCGACGCATGCGTCATGCGCCCCTATCTTTAACATGGGTGGCGCATGGACATGCGCCGGTATGCGTTGACAAGCGTTTTACGACTCATGCGTCATTTGGGCACACCAGACAGGGCACGCCCGACGCTACATGTAGCGTTTTCCCTGCGCCAAAATTCCTGTACTTTCCTTTTTTAGGACAAAGCATGCGTCAAAAAACGCTGCGTTGTGTATATGCGTTTTGGGTTGCGTCGACGACACTGCACCCAACAACGCAAATGTGAACGTAAGCTAATTTGGAATGATGAGACCAAAATTGAACTTTTTGGCCACAACCATAAAAGTTACATTTGGAGAGATGAAAGGAACACCATTCCTACTGTAAAGCACTGAGGTGGATCGCTGATGTTTTGGGGATGCATGAGCTACAAAGGTACAGGAATCTTGCTCAAAGTTGAAGGATAAATAAATGCAGCACGTTATCAGCAAATACTGGAGGCAAATTTGCACTCATCAGCCCAGAAGCTGCACATGGGATGTATTTGGACGTTCCAACGTGACAATGATCCAAAACAAACGGGCAAGTCGACCTGTCATTGCCTACAGCAGAATAACATGAAGGCTCTGGAGTGGCCATCTCAGTCTACTTGCATCAATATCATTGAGCAGCTCTGGGGAGATCTCAAATGCGCAGTTCATGCTAGACAGCCCAGGAATTTACTGGAACTTGAGGCTTTTTGCCAAGAAGAGTGGGCATCTATACCATATGAGAAAATAAAGAACCTCATCCACAACTATCACAAAAGACATTAAGCTGTCATTGATGTTAGAGGGGGCAATACACGATATTAAGAAATAGGGTATGTGAACTTTTGATCAGGGTCATTTGGATGTTTTGGGTTGTCATTATGATTTAAAAAGAGAAAACACAGTAGTTTGACAATAAATGGCTTCACTCAACCACTAACCATGAGTAGAGAAAAAGTTTTGGTGTTATCATTCATAATCGCTGAAAAAAGGCCAAGAAAGCACAAATTCTGCCGGGGCATGTAAACTTTTGAACACAACTGTATTTTCACTTTTGCGTTTTTGTTTTACCCCACTCTTCTTCCCAGAGCTATAACTTTTTTATTTTTGGGTCAATATGGCCATGTGAGGGATTGTTTTTTTGTGAGACAAGTTGTACTTTTGAACAACATTGATTTTAACATATTGGGTACTGGAAAACAGGAAAAATAACTCCAAAGTGCAATTTCACAGTTTTGGTTTTTTTTTTGTTTACCATGTTCACTGGATGCTGAAACTGACCTGCCATTATGATTCCCCAGGTCATTCAGAGTTCATAGACACCAAACATGTCTAGGTTTTTTTTATTTAAGTGATGAAAAAAAATCTAAAGTTTGGTTTAACCCCTTCCCGACCTGTGACACAGCGTATGCGTCATGAAAGTCGGTGCCAATCCGACCTGTGACGCATATGCTGTGTCACAGAAAGATCGCGTCCCTGCAGATCGGGTGAAAGGGTTAACTCCCATTTCACCCGATCTGCAGGGACAGGGGGAGTGGTAGTTTAGCCCAGGGGGGGTGGCTTCACCCCCTCGTGGCTACGATCGCTCTGATTGGCTGTTGAAAGTGAAACTGCCAATCAGAGCGATTTGTAATATTTCACCTAAAAAAATGGTGAAATATTACAATCCAGCCATGGCCGATGCTGCAATATCATCGGCCATGGCTGGAAATACTAATGTGCCCCCACCCCACCCCTCCGATCGCCCCCCCAGCCCCCCGATCTGTGGCCCGCTCCCCTCCGTCCTGTGCTCCGCTCCCCCGTCCTCCTGTCCGCTCCCCCGTGCTCCAATCACACCCCCCCGTGCTCCAATCAAACCCCCCCGCACTCCGATCCCCCCCCGTGCTCCGAACCACCCCCCCTGCACACCGATCCCCCCCCCCTGCACACCGATCCACCCGCCCGCACACCGATCACTCTCCCCCATGCTCCGATCCCTCCCCCCCCGTGCTCCGACGCCCCCCCGTGCCCTGATCTCCCCCCCCTGTGCCCTGATCTCCCCCCCTTATACTTACCGATCCTGGCGGGGTCCGTCAGTCTTCTTCCCCGAGCGCCGCCATGTTCCAAAATGGCGGGCGCATGCGCAGTGCGCCCGCCGAATCTGCCGGCCGGCAGATTCGTTCCAATGTGAATTTTGATCACTGTGATATAATCTATCACAGTGGTCAAAATAAAAAAACAGTAAATGACCCCCCCATTTGTCCCCCATAGATAGGGACAATAATAAAATAAAGAATTTTTTTTTTTTTTCACTAAGGTTGGAGTTAGAACTAGGGTTAGGGTTAGGGTTAGGGGTAGGGTTAGGGGTAGGGTTAGGGTTAGGGTTAGGGTTAGGGGTAGGGGTAGGGTTAGGGGTAGGGGTAGGGGTAGGGTTAGGGGTAGGGTTAGGGGTAGGGGTAGGGGTAGGGTTAGGGGTAGGGTTAGGGTTAGGGTTTCGGTATGTGCACACGTATTCTGGTCCTCTGCGGATTTTTCTGCAGCGGATTTGATAAATCCGCAGTGCTAAACCGCTGCGGATTTATGGCAGATTTACCGCGGTTTTTCTGCGCATTTCACTGCGGTTTTACAACTGCGATTTTCTATTGGAGCAGTTGTAAAACCGCTGTGGAATCCGCAGAAAGAAGTGACATGCTGCGGAATGTAAACCGCTGCGTTTCCGTGCAGTTTTTCCGCAGCATGTGTACAGCGATTTTTGTTTCCCATAGGTTTACATTGAAATGTAAACTCATGGGAAACTGCTGCGGATCCGCAGCGTTTTCCAAAGCGTGTGCACATACCTTTAGAATTAGGCTATGTGCACACGGTGCGGATTTGGCTGCGGATCCGCAGCGGATTGGCCGCTGCGGATCCGCAGCAGTGTTCCATCAGGTTTACAGTACCATGTAAACCTATGGAAAACCAAATCCGCTGTGCCCATGGTGCGGAAAATACCGCACGGAAACGCTGCGTTGTATTTTCCGCAGCATGTCAATTCTTTGTGCGGATTCCGCAGCGTTTTACACCTATTCCTCAATAGGAATCCGCAGGTGAAATCCGCAGGTAAAACGCAGTGCCTTTTACCCGCGGATTTTTCAAAAATGGTGCGGAAAAATCTCACACGAATCCGCAACGTGGGTACATAGCCTTAGGGTTAGGGTTGGGTTGGAATTAGGGTTGTGGTTAGGGTTAGGGGTGTGTTGGGGTTAGGGTTGTGGTTAGGGGTGTGTTGCGGTTAGGGTTGTGGTTAGGGTTACGGCTACAGTTGGGATAAGGGTTAGGGGTGTGTTGGCGTAAGAATTGAGGGGTTTCCACTGTTTAGGCACATCAGGGGGTCTCCAAACGCAACATGGCGCCACCATTGATTCCAGCCAATCTTTTATTCAAAAAGTCAAATGGTGCTCCTTCCCTTCCGAGCCCCGACGTGTGCCCAAACAGTGGTTTACCCCCACATATGGGGTATCAGTGTACTCAGGACAAACTGGGCAACAATTACTGGGGTCCAATTTCTCCTGTTACCCTTGAGAAAATAAAAAATTGCTTGCTAAAACATCATTTTTGAGGAAAGTAAAATGATTTTTTATTTTCACGGCTCTGCGTTGTAAACGTCTGTGAAGCACTTGGGGGTTCAAAGTGCTCACCACATATCTAGATAAGTTCCTTGGGGGGTCTAGTTTCCAAAATGGGGTCACTTGTGGGGGGTTTCTACTGTTTAGGCACACCAGGGGCTCTGCAAACGCAACGTGACGCCCGCAGACCATTCCATCAAAGTCTGCATTTCAAAACGTCACTACTTGACTTCCGAGCCCCGACATGTGCCCAAACAGTGGTTTACCCCCACATATGGGGTATCAGCGTACTCAGGACAAACTGGGCAACAATTACTGGGGTCCAATTTCTCCTGTTACCCTTGAGAAAATAAAAAATTGCTTGCTAAAACATCATTTTTGAGGAAAGAAAAATGATTTTTTATTTTCACGGCTCTGCGTTGTAAACGTCTGTGAAGCACTTGGGGGTTCAAAGTGCTCACCACATATCTAGATAAGTTCCTTGGGGGGTCTAGTTTCCAAAATGGGGTCACTTGTGGGGGGTTTCTACTGTTTAGGCACACCAGGGGCTCTGCAAACGCAACGTGACGCCCGCAGACCATTCCATCAAAGTCTGCATTTCAAAAGTCACTACTTCCCTTCTGAGCCCCGACGTGTGCCCAAACAGTGGTTTACCCCCACATATGGGGTATCAGCGTACTCAGGAGAAACTGGACAACAACTTTTGGGGTCCAATTTCTCCTGTAACCCTTGGGAAAATAAAAAATTCTGGGCTAAAAAATTATTTTTGAGGAAAGAAAACGTATTTATTATTTTCACTGCTCTGTGTTATAAACTTCTGTGAAGCACTTGGGGGTTCAAAGTGCTCACCTCACATCTAGATAAGTTCCTTTCGGGGTCTAGTTTCTAAAATGGGGTCACTTGTGGGGGGTTTCTACTGTTTAGCCACATCAGGGGCTCTGCAAACGCAACGTAACGCCCGCAGAGCATTCCATCAAAGTCTGCATTTCAAAATGTCACTACTTGACTTTCGAGCCCCGACATGTGCCCAAACTGTGGTTTACCCCCACATATGGGGTATCAGCGTACTCAGGAGAAACTGTACAACAACTTTTGGGGTCAAATTTCTCCTGTTACCCTTGGGAAAATAATAAATTGCAGGCTAAAAGATCATTTTAGAGAAAATAAAATTTTTATTTTATTTTCATGGCTCTGCGTTATAAACTTCTGTGAAGCACTTGGAAGTTCAAAGTCCTCACCACACATCTAGATTAGTTCCTTTGGGGGTCTAGTTTCCAAAATGGGGTCATATGTGGGGGATCTCCAATGTTTAGGCACACAGGGGCTCTCCAAACGTGACATGGTGTCCGCTAATGATTGGAGCTAATTTTCCATTTAAAAAGCCAATTGGCGTGCCTTCCCTTCCGAGCCCTGCCGTGCGCCCAAACAGTGGTTTACCCCCACATATGGGGTATCAGCGTACTCAGGACAAACTGGACAACAACATTTGCGGTCCAATTTCTCCTATTACCCTTGGCAAAATAGGAAATTCCAGGCTAAAAATCATTTTTGAGGAAAGAAAAATTATTTTTTATTTTCATGGCTCTGCATTATAAACTTCTGTGAAGCACCTGGGGGTTTAAAGTGCTCAATATGCATCTAGATAAGTTCCTTGGGGGGTCTAGTTTCCAAAATGGGGTCACTTGTGGGGGAGCTCCAATGCATAGGCACACAGGGGCTCTCTAAACGCGACATGGTGTCCGCTAACAATTGGAGCTAATTTTCCATTCAAAAAGTCAAATGGCGCGCCTTCCCTTCCGAGCCCTGCCGTGTGCCCAAACAGTGGTTTACCCCCACATATGAGGTATCGGCGTACTCTGGAGAAATTGCCCAACAAATTTTAGGATTCATTTTATCCTATTGCCCATGTGAAAATGAAAAACTGAGGCGAAAAGAATTTTTTTGTGAAAAAAAAAAGTACTTTTTCATTTTTACAGATCAATTTGTGAAGCACCTGAGGGTTTAAAGTGCTCAATATGCATCTAGATAAGTTCCTTGGGGGGTCTAGTTTCCAAAATGGGGTCATTTGTGGGGGAGCTCCAATGTTTAGGCACACGGGGGCTCTCCAAACACGACATGGTGTCCGCTAACGATGGAGATAATTTTTCATTCAAAGAGTCAAATGGCGCTCCTTCCCTTCCGAACCTTACCATGTGCCCAAACAGTGGTTTACCTCCACATGTGAGGTATCGGTGTACTCATGAGAAATTGCCCAACAAATTTTAGGATCCATTTTATCCTGTTGCCCATGTGAAAATGAAAAAAATTGAGGCTAAAAGAATTTTTTTGTGAAAAAAAAGTACTTTTTCATTTTTACGGATCAATTTGTGAAGCCCCCGGGGGTTCAAAGTTCTCACTATGCATCTAGATAAGTTCCTTGGGGCGTCTAGTTTCCAAAATGGGGTCACGTGTGGGGGAGCTCCAATTTTTAGGCACACGGGGGCTCTCCAAACGTGACATGGTGTCCGCTAAAGAGTGGAGCCAATTTTTCATTCAAAAAGTCAAATGGCGCTCCTTCCCTTCCAAGCCCTGCCGTGCGCCCAAACATTGGTTTACCCCCACATATGAGGTATCAGCGTACTCAGGACAAATTGGACAACAACTTTCGTGGTTCAGTTTCTCCTTGTACCATTGGGAAAATAAAAAAAATGTTGCTAAAAGATAATTTTTGTGACTAAAAAGTTAAATGTTCATTTTTTCCTTCCATGTTGCTTCTGCTGCTGTGAAGCACCTGAAGGGTTAAAAAACTTCTGGAATGTGGGTTTGAGTACCTTGAGGGGTGCATTTTTTAGAATGGTGTCACTTTTGGGTATTTTCATCCATATAGACCCCTCAAACTGACTTCAAATGTGAGGTGGTCCCTAAAAAAAATGGTTTTGTAAATTTCGTTGTAAAAATGAGAAATCGCTGGTCAAATTTTAACTCTTATAACTTCCTAGCAAAAAAAAATGTTGTTTCCAAAATTGTGCTGGTGTAAAGTATACATGTGGGAAATGTTATTTATTAACTATTTTGTGTCACATAACTCTCTGGTTTAACAGAATAAAAATTCAAAATGTGAAAATTGCGAAATTTTCAAAATTTTCGCCAAATTTCCGTTTTTATCACAAATAAACGCAGAATTTATTGACCTAAATTTACCACTAACATGAAGCCCAATATGTCACGAAAAAACAATCTCAGAACCGCTAGGATCCGTTGAAGCGTTCCTGAGTTATTACCTCATAAAGGGACACTGGTCAGAATTGCAAAAAACGGCCAGGTCATTAAGGTCAAAATAGGCTGGGTCATGAAGGGGTTAAAAAAATGGCACCATTTTCCAATACCCGTAGCGTCTCCATTTTTTGTGATCTTGGGCTGGCTGAGGGCTTATTTTTTGCACGACGAGCTCACGTTTTTATGGATACCATTTTAGTGTAGATACGATCTTTTGATTGCCCATTATTGCATTTTATTGCAATTTAGTGGCGACCAAAGAAACATAATTCTGACTTTTTGAATTTTTTTTTTTGTTATACCGTTTAGCGATCGGGTTAATTCTTTATATTGATGGGGTGATCTGAACTTTTATATATATTTTTTTTTTTTTTTTGCATGCTTCAATAGTCTCCATGGGAGACTAGAAGCTCCAGCTGTCTGATCGGCTTTGCTACACACAGGTGATAATCAGATCGCCTGTGAGTAGCAGAAATGCTCCTTTGCTGTAAGCATCGCTCATAGCAATCCTACAATGACAACCATAGCGGTCTGCTGGAGACCTCTGGTTGTCATGCCAACCCATCTGAGCCTGATGGGCAGGATTTTAAATTCCGCTATCAGAGATTGATTGGTGGATTTACTCAATAGCCCTCTGTAAACAATGGATAAAATACTGTATATGGCAACTATTTTCTATCCTTTTATTATATTGTATAATGCTAACATATATTGCTATGAGGGGCTTTATGGCATGCATTGATATTTTTGTATATGCTGTATTTTAAACAAGGGGGTTTGACTTCTGTGATGATTGGTGCATGTGAATCCGATCATTTATGTGTTCCTGACACTGGATTTCCAGCAAGGTTTCCTCAGATCCATCCCCTCCAGGCTAGAAAGAGCCTTCAGTGACCATTCTAAATACCTGGGCAGAGAGCGAGGAGACACAGGAGACACTCGCCCTAATGGATATTCCTGGGACCTCCTCTATGTCACACCTCTTAACCCCTTGGAGACTGGGACATTTTTCCAGTTTCCTTCCTTTTTCCTTTCCAAAAATCATAAAACATTATTTTCCCATGAAGGACTGATTTATTTCAGGCTGAAAAGTAATAATGAAAGTCTCCCTTCATGTTACCACATAATGTGCAGAAAAATGGGTGAGAAATAATCCCAAGTGAAGTGAAATGGGGAAAAACAAATTGTAATTCCACCATAATAATAAAGTGACCCAGTGGAACACATTAATTAACCCCTTCACCACCTTGGGTGTTTCTGTTTTTTGCCCCATAACTTTGTTATTTTCCATCAGTATGGCCGTGTGAGGGCTTGTTTTTTGCGGGACGAGTTGCACTTTTGATTGACGCCATTGGTTTTGCCATATAATGTACTGAAAAATGGGAAAAACTCAAACTGCGGCAAAATTGCCAAAAAAAGTGTAGTTCCACAATTGTTTTTTTTTTTTTTTTACTATGTTCACCAAATGGTAAAACTGACCTGCCATGATGATTCTACAGGTCATTATGAGCATGCAGATACCAAACATGTAAATCAGGTCGGACTGGCCCACCGGAACATTCTCCAGTGGGCCCAGGCCCTGACATCTGCTGGCATACAGGGACGGCAGCTGCTGAGGGCCCCCGCTGCCTCAGGAGCCACAGCCAGTGGTGTGTCACTAATAACGGCACACCACACAGGGGCCTGTCAGGGGGTCTGCCCAGCAGCAGCGGAGGAGCAGCTGGTGTCAGGAGGCAGGAGACGGCTGCTGGCTAAAGCTTGTGTTTCTGCTAAAGAGAGCTCATGGGCGTGGAGAGCAGTGAATATTCAGTTCACTTTAATAGCCTGCAGTGTTGGGTTAGAATGTGAGAGTGAGGGGGAGGGGCCATCTAAACTGGCGTGGGGGTCAAGAAGATGTCTGCAGCCCTCTCTGTGTCCCTCCTACTCATCATGGCTGCTCCTAAACCACTGTCCTGGGATCTGCACAAGTGAATCAGCAGGACCTGGTAAGTATACATATATATGTGCATCTGTGTGTGTACATGTACAGTATACAGTGTGTGTATATGTGTATTTAGTATGTGTGTACATATAGTACTAAAGCATGATTGTGTATATCTGCGGTGTGTAAATATATAGTTGTGCTCAAAAGTTTACATACCCTGTCAGAATTTTTTCTTTCTTGGCCTTTTTTTCAGAGAATATGAATGATGACACCAAAACTTTTTCTCCACTCATGGTTAGCGGTTGGGTGAAGCCATTTATTGTCAAACTACTGTTTTCTCTTTATAAATCATAATGACAACCCAAAACATCCAAATGACACTGATCAAAAGTTCCCATACCCCATTTCTTATTACTGTGTATTCCCCCTCTAACATCAATGACAGCTTGAAGTACTGTATATGCATGTACATACAGTATACAGTGTGTGTTTATTATATATGTATACTGTATGTGTGCATTTATGCAGTAAATTGTGTAAATATATATGTATAAACCGTATATGTATGTGAGCATACTGAATATAAACTGAATGTTTCTGTGTGTATATACTTTATATGTGTCTGTATACTGTATACAGTGGAGCAAAAAAGTATTTAGTCACTCAGCAATAGTGCAAGTTCCACCACTTAAAAAGATGAGAGGCGTCTGTAATTTACATCATAGGTAGACCTCAACTATGGGAGACAAACTGAGAAAAAAAAATCCAGAAAATCACATTGTCTGTTTTTTTAACATTTTATTTGCATATTATGGTGGAAAATAAGTATTTGGTCAGAAACAAACAATCAAGATTTCTGGCTCTCACAGACCTGTAACTTCTTCTTTAAGAGTCTCCTCTTTCCTCCACTCATTACCTGTAGTAATGGCACCTGTTTAAACTTGTTATCAGTATAAAAAGACACCTGTGCACACCCTCAAACAGTCTGACTCCAAACTCCACTATGGTGAAGACCAAAGAGCTGTCAAAGGACACCAGAAACAAAATTGTAGCCCTGCACCAGGCTGGGAAGACTGAATCTGCAATAGCCAACCAGCTTGGAGTGAAGAAATCATCAGTGGGAGCAATAATTAGAAAATGGAAGACATACAAGACCACTGATAATCTCCCTCGATCTGGGGCTCCACGCAAAATCCCACCCCGTGGGGTCAGAATGATCACAAGAACGGTGAGCAAAAATCCCAGAACCACGCGGGGGGACCTAGTGAATGAACTGCAGAGAGCTGGGACCAATGTAACAAGGCCTACCATAAGTAACACACTACGCCACCATGGACTCAGATCCTGCTGTGCCAGACGTGTCCCACTGCTTAAGCCAGTACATGTCCGGGCCCGTCTGAAGTTTGCTAGAGAGCATTTGGATGATCCAGAGGAGTTTTGGGAGAATGTCCTATGGTCTGATGAAACTGTATAACAGAAAGATGGAGGGCACCATCGAATACAATACCAAAAAACTGGGGTTCTACCCACAGCATGACCTATAGTAAGATCCGTAAACACCAAAAAGAAGATGTCATGCTATATAGAGGGGACCACCAAACAATAACCGAAGAAATATAGAAATAACAGCAAATATTTTATTATGTCGACCAAAACAAAACAAACAACACATTACAATATTAAAAACATTTAAAAACACCCAAATGTGACATCATGGATTCCAACAAGGAACCTCCCCCTGGACATGTAATATGCTAGAAATTCAACTAATTATTTAATTCATGGGTACAGCTGTTCTAAACATATCTTTCCAAGATGGTAGTACTAAACATGGCATAACCAGCTAATAGTCACACAAATCAATACATGATGAAAGGGGTGGAGGTATATACCTGGCCCAGCTCGCAGCATGAATATCAGGCACAATAAAAAATAGTAAGGTTATTGCAATGGGTAACTGCTATATACATGTGTATAACAAAGATGCAGCAGGATATATAGCAAGGTAAACATATATAGGCCTAAAGTAAGGACAATAGGCTATCCTGTTAGAGCATGTGCAAAAGCCAAAGCCCATATATAGCAAGTGTACCTATATACTCACATAATGACCATAATGCCGGAGTGGGCCACATAAGATATTATATTTATATAGGCAGGCAAATATCCAAATATATAAGTAGAGGATGTACCCCCTTTGGACATATAATAACCAACTAAAATGAAAACAATAAGCAATGTCCGAAGACAGGGAAGTACATCTATATTAAGCGCCCATATTATGACCCACACACCTATAGAATGGGGTGGCAGCCGAGAGATAATGAAACCCCAAAATGCTGAGATTCAAATAAGGTGCAATTGCATTAGTCCCATAAACACCGAGATAATGTCTAGGTGCCGGAGTGGCCCTCAAACCGGGCATACAATCCTAGGGAGACCAGCGTATGGAATAATCTACAGCATATAGAGGAACACACAAGAGGCCCACTTATAGAGGGCAAAATGCTACCATCTCTGTACAAGTATAAAGTGGTGACGCTGATAGAACATGACCATGATACCCATCCATACAGAGGTCCAGGGGGCAGAAGCCCAACGCGTTGCGCCACCAAAGTGGCTTCGTCAGGGGCAGGTGCCGAAATACATGGCCGACTGCTATATATACATATAAAGCGCTTACCCTAATGAAAAAATTCCCATCAGCTGTGGCGCGGCAGCAAAGAGTAGCGAGCTGGGCATGAAGTGTCAGCGTTCCCAGCGCCGGAAGTGGCGCTGCATGCCAGCACTTCTGGGAGTACCAAGATGGCCATGTAAGCACAGAGTGCGCATGCCCAGGTCCCATATCAAAGGATAGATGATGAGAGCACAGCGGAGCACCAAGATGGCTGCGGGATATGCGAATTGCGCTTCCAGAAGTACAAAACATGGCCAAGTAAGCGCTAAGTACGCATGCCCAGGTCCCCTATCAGAGACTGAGTATTAGGGACATTCCGGCGCACCGAGATGCGCACATTGCGCTTGCGCTGACGCAATGCTCCAGCCGATTACATATAATAAGAAGAACCCATCATCCAGAGAACTGTTAGGATGATTTATATTGGAGAAAAATAGGGATACATAGTATCCACATTAGTATGATAGTGCGGTGAGACCCCATTAAACATACAAATGGAGATGCCGCAGTGATTACAAAGATTCACTGGCAATAGACCCAGAAATAAGAGGCATATGTTGTGTTAAATATGAACAACTGTTAGAAGTACCAAGATGGCCGTGTAGGCACTAGGTGCACATGCCCAAATCCCATATCAGAAGGTAGGTAGTGAGAATACTTTAAAGCACCAAAATGGCTGCAAAAGGTGTGCATAACGCATATGCTGGTATTATACCAGCCCCCTATACGTAATGAAAACCATTCATTCAGAAACCTATCAGGATGGATTATGTTAGAGCAAAGTAAGCATATATAACATCAACACTGAAAAAAAAAAAAAAAAAAAAAAAGACTCGATGCAGGATAGGTAGAGTGACCCAATACAACAGTTTGCAATCTGAAGGTGAGGTACTTTAATCGACGAGACGAATGGAACATAGAATACCCTTATGCAAATCCAATGTTAATATGAGATCCCACCATAAGGCCAAAATAGATGATAATTAAAAGGACAACCTCTCCCAACTGACTACATCCCCAACCTATTATACAGATCACACTTACCCTCCCAAATGGGATTCAAACCGGTTTATATATTTATACACAAAAAGATGTTTAAACAGATCAGAGGGAATGATTCCTAACGTTGTGGACAAATATGGAAGCATACGAGCTGGTGCCAGGACAGATTCGAGAGGAAATTCAATGTGCCTGTAACGTAAGAGATACAAAAACAACCTGACCACAGACCCGGATATTGGATAATAAGACATGGCAGACGACAGAATACACCTCAAAAGAGGGATACTGTTCATAGTTGTTTGTAAAAGCCGGTGAAGAGAAATTCTTCATTGAGTCCCCTAGGCGTCATGCTCTGTAAATTGTAGATCCATTTTGTTTCACAACACAAGAGCCGCTTGATGATGTCTCCACCCCTAATATTGAGGTGTACTCCCTCCAGGCCCATGACTTTAAAATTGGAGATTTTGCATTGATGGTAGTCCAAGAAGTGCGCAGCCACAGAAGATAAAGTCTTATTCTTTGTCCGATCCCTTGTTGCCGTGGAAATACTTGAGAGGTGTTGTTGCATCCTCCTCCTAAGCTCCTGCGTAGTCTGTCCGACATACACCTTTGGGCAATCACAGAAGATAGCGTACACCAGATTCCTGGTTCTGCAGTTGAAAAATTCCTTCGGCTGTATCCGGAAGGGGACTGTAGAGATAGAAAAGCCGTCTTGTGAAATCATAAATTGGCAAATATTGCATCCCCCACAGGGATAGGTCCCAAAAGTTCTAATCCCTCGATTCAACCTCACCACTGGACGCTGGTAATGGCTATGACAAAGGTCATCCCTGAGATTTTTTGCCCTTCTTGCCACCATACAGGGGGAGTTGGAGACCACTGATGGAATGCGTTTATCAGTCATAAGTATATCCCAGTTTCGGCCCAAAAGGTTCCGTATGTCAGCCCACTGATTATTAAAGGTGGTGATGAGGGCTAGGGGACGTGTAGACCCACGTACCTTTTTCTCAAAGAGATGTTTCCGGTCCTGTTGACGGGCGTGTTGAAAAGCCCCCGAGATGAGTCTCTTTGGATACCCCCTTTTCCTAAAACGGTCGGATAAATCCCTTGATTGATGTCTGAATTCTTCCTCCGTGCTGCAATTTCTTCTGACACGAAGGAATTGGCCCTTCGGGATACCTTTTCTGAGATGGAACGGGTGGAAGCTGGTAAAGTGGAGGAGACTGTTGGTTGCTGTAGTCTTTCGATATAATCCACTTGCTATTCTTGTGTCCTTAATCGTAAGTCTCAGGTCCAGGAACTCAATACTTGTTACTGAAATCACAGATGTGAGTTTAATGTTTAGATCATTTACATTAAGATCCCCAATAAATTGATTGCAATCTTCGACAGACCCCATCCATATCAGCAGAATGTCGTCAATATACCTTTGCCAGGTATGTACCATAGAATTAAACAGACGGTGTTGGTAAACCACTGTCTCCTCCCACCAACCTAAAAATAAATTGGCGTAGGCGTAGTCAAGTATTGACTTCCTGGACCTGAGACTTACGATTAAGGACACAAGAATAGCAAGTGGATTATATCGAAAGACTACAGCTACCAACAGTCTCCTCCACTTTACCAGCTTCCACCCGTTCCATCTCAGAAAAGGTATCCCGAAGGGCCAATTCCTTCGTGTCAGAAGAAATTGCAGCACGGAGGAAGAATTCAGACATCAATCAAGGGATTTATCCGACCGTTTTAGGAAAAGGGGGTATCCAAAGAGACTCATCTCGGGGGCTTTTCAACACGCCCGTCAACAGGACCGGAAACATCTCTTTGAGAAAAAGGTACGTGGGTCTACACGTCCCCTAGCCCTCATCACCACCTTTAATAATCAGTGGGCTGACATACGGAACCTTTTGGGCCGAAACTGGGATATACTTATGACTGATAAACGCATTCCATCAGTGGTCTCCAACTCCCCCTGTATGGTGGCAAGAAGGGCAAAAAATCTCAGGGATGACCTTTGTCATAGCCATTACCAGCGTCCAGTGGTGAGGTTGAATCGAGGGATTAGAACTTTTGGGACCTATCCCTGTGGGGGATGCAATATTTGCCAATTTATGATTTCACAAGACGGCTTTTCTATCTCTACAGTCCCCTTCCGGATACAGCCGAAGGAATTTTTCAACTGCAGAACCAGGAATCTGGTGTACGCTATCTTCTGTGATTGCCCAAAGGTGTATGTCTGACAGACTACGCAGGAGCTTAGGAGGAGGATGCAACAACACCTCTCAAGTATTTCCACGGCAACAAGGGATCGGACAAAGAATAAGACTTTATCTTCTGTGGCTGCGCACTTCTTGGACTACCATCAATGCAAAATCTCCAATTTTAAAGTCATGGGCCTGGAGGGAGTACACCTCAATATTAGGGGTGGAGACATCATCAAGCGGCTCTTGTGTTGTGAAACAAAATGGATCTACAATTTACAGAGCATGACGCCTAGGGGACTCAATGAAGAATTTCTCTTCACCGGCTTTTACAAACAACTATGAACAGTATCCCTCTTTTGAGGTGTATTCTGTCGTCTGCCATGTCTTATTATCCAATATCCGGGTCTGTGGTCAGGTTGTTTTTGTATCTCTTACGTTACAGGCACATTGAATTTCCTCTCGAATCTGTCCTGGCACCAGCTCGTATGCTTCCATATTTGTCCACAACGTTAGGAATCATTCCCTCTGATCTGTTTAAACATCTTTTTGTGTATAAATATATAAACCGGTTTGAATCCCATTTGGGAGGGTAAGTGTGATCTGTATAATAGGTTGGGGATGTAGTCAGTTGGGAGAGGTTGTCCTTTTAATTATCATCTATTTTGGCCTTATGGTGGGATCTCATATTAACATTGGATTTGCATAAGGGTATTCTATGTTCCATTCGTCTCGTCGATTAAAGTACCTCACCTTCAGATTGCAAACTGTTGTATTGGGTCACTCTACCTATCCTGCATCGAGTCTTTTTTTTTTTTTTTTTTTCAGTGTTGATGTTATATATGCTTACTTTGCTCTAACATAATCCATCCTGATAGGTTTCTGAATGAATGGTTTTCATTACGTATAGGGGGCTGGTATAATACCAGGATATGCGTTATGCACACCTTTTGCAGCCATTTTGGTGCTTTAAAGTATTCTCACTACCTACCTTCTGATATGGGATTTGGGCATGTGCACCTAGTGCCTACACGGCCATCTTGGTACTTCTAACAGTTGTTCATATTTAACACAACATATGCCTCTTATTTCTGGGTCTATTGCCAGTGAATCTTTGTAATCACTGCGGCATCTCCATTTGTATGTTTAATGGGGTCTCACCGCACTATCATACTAATGTGGATACTATGTATCCCTATTTTTCTCCAATATAAATCATCCTAACAGTTCTCTGGATGATGGGTTCTTCTTATTATATGTAATCGGCTGGAGCATTGCGTCAGCGCAAGCGCAATGTGCGCATCTCGGTGCGCCGGAATGTCCCTAATACTCAGTCTCTGATAGGGGACCTGGGCATGCGTACTTAGCGCTTACTTGGCCATGTTTTGTACTTCCGGAAGCGCAATTCGCATATCCCGCAGCCATCTTGGTGCTCCGCTGTGCTCTCATCATCTATCCTTTGATATGGGACCTGGGCATGCGCACTCTGTGCTTACATGGCCATCTTGGTACTCCCAGAAGTGCTGGCATGCAGCGCCACTTCCGGCGCTGGGAACGCTGACACTTCATGCCCAGCTCGCTACTCTTTGCTGCCGCGCCACAGCTGATGGGAATTTTTTCATTAGGGTAAGCGCTTTATATGTATATATAGCAGTCGGCCATGTATTTCGGCACCTGCCCCTGACGAAGCCACTTTGGTGGCGCAACGCGTTGGGCTTCTGCCCCCTGGACCTCTGTATGGATGGGTATCATGGTCATGTTCTATCAGCGTCACCACTTTATACTTGTACAGAGATGGTAGCATTTTGCCCTCTATAAGTGGGCCTCTTGTGTGTTCCTCTATATGCTGTAGATTATTCCATACGCTGGTCTCCCTAGGATTGTATGCCCGGTTTGAGGGCCACTCCGGCACCTAGACATTATCTCGGTGTTTATGGGACTAATGCAATTGCACCTTATTTGAATCTCAGCATTTTGGGGTTTCATTATCTCTCGGCTGCCACCCCATTCTATAGGTGTGTGGGTCATAATATGGGCGCTTAATATAGATGTACTTCCCTGTCTTCGGACATTGCTTATTGTTTTCATTTTAGTTGGTTATTATATGTCCAAAGGGGGTACATCCTCTACTTATATATTTGGATATTTGCCTGCCTATATAAATATAATATCTTATCTGGCCCACTCCGGCATTATGGTCATTATGTGAGTATATAGGTACACTTGCTATATATGGGCTTTGGCTTTTGCACATGCTCTAACAGGATAGCCTATTGTCCTTACTTTAGGCCTATATATGTTTACCTTGCTATATATCCTGCTGCATCTTTGTTATACACATGTATATAGCAGTTACCCATTGCAATAACCTTACTATTTTTTATTGTGCCTGATATTCATGCTGCGAGCTGGGCCAGGTATATACCTCCACCCCTTTCATCATGTATTGATTTGTGTGACTATTAGCTGGTTATGCCATGTTTAGTACTACCATCTTGGAAAGATATGTTTAGAACAGCTGTACCCATGAATTAAATAATTAGTTGAATTTCTAGCATATTACATGTCCAGGGGGAGGTTCCTTGTTGGAATCCATGATGTCACATTTGGGTGTTTTTAAATGTTTTTAATATTGTAATGTGTTGTTTGTTTTGTTTTGGTCGACATAATAAAATATTTGCTGTTATTTCTATATTTCTTCGGTTATTGTTTGGTGGTCCCCTCTATATAGCATGACATCTTCTTTTTGGTGTTTATGGTCTGATGAAACCAAACTGGAACTGTTTGGTAGAAACACAACTTGTCGTGTTTGGAGGAAAAAGAATACTGAGTTGCATCCATCAAACACCATACCTACTGTAAAGCATGGTGGTGGAAACATCATGCTTTGGGGCTGTTTCTCTGCAAAGGGGCCAGGACGACTGATCCGGGTACATGAAAGAATGAATGGGGCCATGTATCATGAGATTTTGAGTGCAAACCTCCTTCCATCAGCAAGGGCATTGAAGATGAAACGTGGCTGGGTCTTTCAACATGACAATGATCCAAAGCACACCGCCAGGGCAACGAAGGAGTGGCTTCGTAAGAAGCATTTCAAGGTCCTGGAGTGGCCTAGCCAGTCTCCAGATCTCAACCCTCTAGAAAACCTTTGGAGGGAGTTGAAAGTCCGTGTTGCCAAGCGAAAAGCCAAAAACATCACTGCTCTAGAGGAGATCTGCATGGAGGAATGGGCCAACATACCAACAACAGTGTGTGGCAACCTTGTGAAGACTTACAGAAAACGTTTGACCTCTGTCATTGCCAACAAAGGATATATTACAAAGTATTGAGATGAAATTTTGTTTCTGACCAAATACTTATTTTCCACCATAATATGCAAATAAAATGTTAAAAAAACAGACAATGTGATTTTCTGGATTTTTTTTTCTCAGTTTGTCTCCCATAGTTGAGGTCTACCTATGATGTAAATTACAGACGCCTCTCATCTTTTTAAGTGGTGGAACTTGCACTATTGCTGACTGACTAAATACTTTTTTGCCCCACTGTATATAGTATATAGTGTGTTTCTATATGTATAAAGTATATATAATGTGTACAGGTATAGTGTTTATCTGTGTATGTGTGCTGCATATATAGTTCTCTAATTGTAGAGTTGCCATGAAAGGGATCAGCAGTTAATGTCTAATGCCTTAATTAATGCCTGTGCTTTACATTAGGGCCTGTTCACACTGTCCTTACTGCGCCCGGTGGGTTCTGCCTGAATCCTGTATAGCAGGGGTGTCAAACTGCATTCCTCGAGGGCTGCAAACAGGTCATGTTTTCAGGATTTCCTTATATTGCACAGGTGATAATGTAATAACCTACACACATAATGCTTGCTGCACCTTGTGCAATGCTAAGGAAATCTTGAAAACACGCATGGTTTGAGGTCCTCGAGGAATGCAGTTTGACACCCATGATGTATAGAGCCATAGATTGCAATGACAGGAAAGGAGTTCACATGAATTTCACATGATTTTTTTTTTTCTGAATGCGTCCGTCTGTCCCAACAGCTACAGAAAAGTGGTCACTAGAAGAAAAACCCAAACTAAGACTCTAAGAAAATACATCAGACGGTCAATTTCAGAAAAAAGAAATAGAATTAATTTATGTGAATCCTATTTTAGGGGGATCAGTTAGAGCCCCCAGATGCACTGCAGAAGCCCAGTGTGAACAGGGCCTAATATACTATTGTGTGGAATAGTGCAGTCTATACTATTCCACGCTGTCCCACTGCAGCAGCCAGACACAGACACCGGCCAGAGACGGACACCGGCCAGACACGGACACCGGCCAGACACGGACACCGGCCAGACACGTACACCGACCAGACACAGATGCCGGCCAGACACGGACACCGGCCAGACACGAATGCCTGCTAGACACGGACACCGGCCAGACACGGACACCGGCCAGACCCGGACACCGGCCAGACACGTACACCGACCAGACACAGATGCCGGCCAGACACGAATGCCTGCTAGACACGGACACCGGCCAGACACGGACACCGGCCAGACACGGACGCCGGCCAGACACGGATGCCGGCCAGACACGAACACCAGCCAGATACGGACAGCGGCCAGACACGGACACCGGCCAGACACGGACAGGGGCCAGACATGGACACCGGCCAGACACGGACACCTGCCAGACACCGTACGCATGTACACCGGGTCCCTCTTAGACCCTTCACAGTCCGGTTTCCGCCCCCTACATTCGACAGAAACTGCACTCATCAAGGTGACCAATGATCTTCTGACAGCAAAATGTAACCGTGACCACTCACTGCTCATTCTCCTCGACCTTTCTGAGCTTTCGACACTGTTGACCACCCTCTCCTACTCTCTAGGCTCCAGTCACTAGGCATTAAGGACACTGCTCTCTCCTGGTTCTCCTACCTTTCTGACCGCTCCTTCAATGTTCTGTTCTCTGGCTCCACTTCATCTCCTCTTCCTCTCACTGTTGGGTTACCTCAGGGCTCAGTTCTTGGCCCCCTTCTCTTCTTCCTCTACACAGCCCCAATTGGACAGACCATCAGCAGATTTGGCTTTCAGTACCATCTTTATGTTGATGACACACAACTATACACGTCATCCCCTGACCTTACCCCCGCTGTACTACAGAACGCCACTGACTGTCTGCCTGCAGTCTCCAACATCATGTCCGCTCTCTATCTGAAACTCAACCTCTTCAAAATTGAACTTCTTCTACTGCCGCCTTCCACTAACCTCCCTAAATCTGACGTTTCCCTCTCCGTGGGTGGCACCATAATAACGCCCCGGTAGCAGGCACAATGTCTGGGTTTATGTTTGACTCCGATCTCTCCTTCTCCTCCCACATACAATCTCTTGCCCGCTCGTGCCGCTTACACCTAAAGAACATCTCTAGAATCCGCCCTTTTCTCACCATGGAAACAACAAAAACCCTCACTGTCGCCCTGATCCACTCCCGCCTGGAGAACTGCAACGCTCTATTAATTGGCCTCCCCCTCACTCAACTTTCCCCTCTCCAGTCCATCCTTAATGCGGCAGCCAGGGTTGTCCATCTGGCTAATCGTTACTCAGATGCATCCGCTCTTCGCCAGTCATTACACTGGCTGCCCATTCATTACAGGATACAATTCAAAGTACTTGTTCTCACCCACAAAGCTCTCCACAGTGCGGCACCCCCATACATCTCCCCCCTCATTTCGGTCTACCGGCCTAGCCCGACCGCTGCGCTCTGCAAATGACTTTCGGCTAACCTCGGCACTAATCCGTACCTACCACTCCCGACTCCAAGACTTCTCCCGTGCTGCGCCAATCCTCTGGAATGCTCTACCCCAAGATATTAGGACCATCCACAACTTGCATAGTTTTAGGCGCTCGCTCAAAACACATTTGTTCAGAGCGGCCTTCCACGTTAACTAATTAAAGTCATTTTATGTTTGTGTGTGTAGCCCATTCACTATCTCCATCTACCCCCCACCCTGCAGCGCCCCAGAGACCTGGTCGTTGCAGTATGACGCTCTGCCACTAAGGGGAGTGATGGTATGTCTGATGGCACTAAAGGAGTTCTCCTGACTAGGTATCACCAGAACACATTACACTTCACACTCCGGTCACTAGGAGGAGAAAAAGGCTATATTTATTGGGCCACTCCTCACACTGGTAAAACTAGGGGTTGGGGAGGAAGTTAGTGAGAAGCTGACTGGGTTGGATTCAGGCAACATCCCGTGGCAGGGGGTGTTGCAGGGAGAAGACACAGGGGGTCGCTGTCAGGCGTGGGAACCTGGCAGGTGCCTAGCGAACAGAGCAGAACGTAACGGAACCGCGCCTGCACACCCCGCGGCGGAATCCAAGAGAGAGACACGAAGGGAAGGATATTGTGGAACAGTGTAAACGAGATCAAGCACAAAGGAATACCAGTAGGAGTCGTGCCGTGAGACCGAGGCAACATCCTACTGAGGCGCGTAGCCGGTGGCCGGAACACCGCGGGAGTAACTGACTCTAGGCCTTACTTCGAACTCCATTTTAACCAGTATTAACAAATCATAACATAATAAGTAAATACAGAGCAGGCATATAGCCAAAAGATAGAGTGTAGAGGAAACTAGTGGTATACTTGGGGAATAGGAGGGAGTAGAATGCGTAACATCCAGGGTACAGCCAAAATAGGTCACCACATCAAATTACCGACTCATATTTTATTTATGGGTAAGCCTGTTTTGCAGCAATGTCCATGTTTGCTGATATGGTGGCGCCTTATAATGATAGTACCATGGACACTTACAGTGGGGCAAAAAAGTATTTAGTCAGTCAGCAATAGTGCAAGTTCCACCACTTAAAAAGATGAGAGGCGTCTGTAATTTACATCATAGGTAGACCTCAACTATGGGAGACAAACTGAGAAAAAAAAATCCAGAAAATCACATTGTCTGTTTTTTTAACATTTTTTTTGCATATTATGGTGGAAAATAAGTATTTGGTCAGAAACAAACAATCAAGATTTCTGGCTCTCACAGACCTGTAACTTCTTCTTTAAGAGTCTCCTCTTTCCTCCACTCATTACCTGTAGTAATGGCACCTGTTTAAACTTGTTATCAGTATAAAAAGACACCTGTGCACACCCTCAAACAGTCTGACTCCAAACTCCACTATGGTGAAGACCAAAGAGCTGTCAAAGGACACCAGAAACAAAATTGTAGCCCTGCACCAGGCTGGGAAGACTGAATCTGCAATAGCCAACCAGCTTGGAGTGAAGAAATCAACAGTGGGAGCAATAATTAGAAAATGGAAGACATACAAGACCACTAATAATCTCCCTCGATCTGAGGCTCCACGCAAAATCCCACCCCGTGGGGTCAGAATGATCACAAGAACGGTGAGCAAAAATCCCAGAACCACGCGGGGGGACCTAGTGAATGAACTGCAGAGAGCTGGGACCAATGTAACAAGGCCTACCATAAGTAACACACTACGCCACCATGGACTCAGATCCTGCAGTGCCAGACATGTCCCACTGCTTAAGCCGGTACATGTCCGGGTCCGTCTGAAGTTTGCTAGAGAGCATTTGGATGATCCAGAGGAGTTTTGGGAGAATGTCCTATGGTCTGATGAAACCAAGCTGGAACTGTTTGGTAGAAACACAACTTGTCGTGTTTGGAGGAAAAAGAATACTGAGTTGCATCCATCAAACACCATACCTACTGTAAAGCATGGTGGTGGAAACATCATGCTTTGGGGTTGTTTCTCTGCAAAGGGGCCAGGACGACTGATCCGGGTACATGAAAGAATGAATGGGGCCATGTATCGTGAGATTTTGAGTGCAAACCTCCTTCCATCAGCAAGGGCATTGAAGATGAAACGTGGCTGGGTCTTTCAACATGACAATGATCCAAAGCACACCGCCAGGGCAACGAAGAAGTGGCTTCGTAAGAAGCATTTCAAGGTCCTGGAGCGGCCTAGTCAGTCTCCAGATCTCAACCCTATAGAAAACCTTTGGAGGGAGTTGAAAGTCCGTGTTGCCAAGCGAAAAGCCAAAAACATCACTGCTCTAGAGGAGATCGGCATGGAGGAATGGGCCAACATACCAACAACAGTGTGTGGCAACCTTGTGAAGACTTACAGAAAACGTTTGACCTCTGTCATTGCCAACAAAGGATATATTACAAAGTATTGAGATTAAATTTTGTTTCTGACCAAATACTTATTTTCCACCATAATATGCAAATAAAATGTTAAAAAAAACAGACAATGTGATTTTCTGGATTTTTTTTTCTCAGTTTGTCTCCCATAGTTGAGGTCTACCTATGATGTAAATTACAGACGCTTCTCATCTTTTTAAGTGGTGGAACTTGCACTATTGCTGACTGACTAAATACTTTTTTGCCCCACTGTATATTGAGGTCTATGAAACTGTGTAATGACTCTATGAGTCGGTAATTTGATGTGGTGACCTATTTTGGCTGTACCCTGGATGTTACGCATTCTACTCCCTCCTATTCCCCAAGTATACCACTAGTTTCCTCTACACCCTATCTTTTGGCTATATGCCTGCTCTGTATTTACTTATTATGTTATGATTTGTTAATACTGGTTAAAATAAAATTTGTATGATTTTATGACCATGGTTTATGGGATTTTTTTGCTCCGTTCTCTTGTGCTGTGTATGTTTTGGAGCTCCCTGATTTGTCCTGAGGATTTGGACTATAGTACTGGGGGAGGTATACGAGTGCATTCCTGGCCACAAATACATTATAAGGTTTTTGAGTTTTGTGTCAAAACTTACTTCGAACTCCGCAGGACAGTTAATCATAGGTTGGCTGTCTACCTTACTACACCTACGAAGACATAGGGGGCAACAGTGGGAGAGGGGCGTCTCTAGGGTCCCGGAAGACCTCCAGGCCTTCCCGTCATACGGGTGCATCCTAGCCATAACATACCTGGGGGACGTTGAACTAGAAACATCTGGAACCAAAGAGAGAGAGAGCTGTAGAGAACGAATGAACGAGAACAGCAGTTGTGAGGACTATTCCGAATGCTCAGCAGGGTAGGACTACAACACACAGGCGCTAGTGGTAGGCAAAGATTTCCATCTGCGAAGGAAACTCTGGATGTGCCCATCGGACCGGCTGGTCTCAGATAGCCCTGTTAAGCGTGCTCTGGATTGAGGATCCTGAAGTCTTCAGTAAAGAGGTAAAGAGACTGCAACTCTGTGTCCTCGTTATTGACTGCACCCCACACCATTACCATCCATCTTACTGGAAAGCCCTGGGGACATACTTCACCTGTGGGAAGGTATACCATCCAGCTGCCATTCCATCACCCCAGTGGACCCCACAGCAGCGTCGGTCACCCTGACCGAACACCACAGGTGGCGTCACGAACCCCTGACAGACTGCATCACCTTTATTGGACGCCCCTCAGCAGGGTCGCGGACCAGGTCTAGCCACCGTGACAGCCTCAGAACTGAACCAGAGAGGCCCGGTACCGAGAACTCGTTGCCCTGTGTCTGGGGGTGCTCCAACCCCACCCCCTGAAGATGGCTGGACCATCATTGTAAATACACACCTGTACTTTGTATATCCCCCACCTCATTGTAGATTGTAAGCTCTCACGAGCAGGGTCATCTTATTTTGCTTTATTGTATTGTTAACGTTGTTACTTATGACTGTTGTGTTTGAAACTGTTAAACTGTAAAGCGCTGCGGAATATGTTGATGCTATATAAATAAAGATTATTATTATTATTACACCGGTCAGACACGGACACCGGCCAGATTCGGATACCTGCCTGACACGGACACCGGCCAGATACGGACAGGGGCCAGATGCGGACAGCGGCCAGACACAGACACCTGCCAGACACGGACGCCGGCCAGACACGGACACCTTCCAGATGAGGACAGCGGCCAGACACGGACACCTGCCAGACACGTACACCGGCCAGGCATGGACACCAACCAGACACGGACGCCGGCCAGACACTGACCAGACACAGACACCGGCCAGACACGAACAGCAGCCAGACACGGACAGCAGCCAGACACGGACACTGACCAGACATGAAGGCACAGATGATTGGCCTCGGGGAGACCAAAACATCCAACACCGCGGAGACACCATCACGTGTTTCTCAACGCAGTGATTCCAGAACACTGCCCCCATCCCTTTTGGGAAATATGCAGATGCAAGAAAAGAAGCTGTGGAGACACCATCACGTGTTTCTCGACGCAAGCAGTGAATAGCCAGGCCTTTCCCCGGGAAGGAACAACCATGGGAAGGGCAGCATCCTATGAAGGAAAACCACCTATGCCAAGCATGGTATCCATCCACAGACAGCTGTTTCGGGGTGTTTGCCCCTCATCAGTGTGGAGTAGGAATCTGGCTATTAGGAGCAGTGCCTAGTAAAAAGGCTATAAAGGCACAGATGATTGGCCTCGGGGAGACCAAAACATCCAACACCGCGGAGACACCATCACGTGTTTCTCAACGCAGTGATTCCAGAACACTGCCCCCATCCCTTATGGGAAATATGCAGATGCAAGAAAAGAAGCTGCGGAGACACCATCACGTGTTTCTCGACGCAAGCAGTGAATAGCCAGGCCTTTCCCCGGGAAGGAACAACCACGGGAAGGGCAGCATCCTATGAAGGAAAGCCACCTATGCCAAGCATGGTATCCATCCACAGACAGCTGTTTCGGGGTTTTTGCTCCTCATCAGTGTGGAGTAGGAATCTGGCTATTAGGAGCAGTGCCTAGTAAAAAGGCTATAAAGGCACAGATGATTGGCCTCGAGGAGACCAAAACATCCAACACCACGGAGACACCATCATGTGTTTCTCAATGCAGTGATTCCAGAACACTGCCCCCATCCCTTATGGGAAATATGCAGATGCAAGAAAAGAAGCTGCGGAGACACCATCACGTGGCCAATCATCTGTGCCTTTATAGCCTTTTTACTAGGCACTGCTCCTAATAGCCAGATTCCTACTCCACACTGATGAGGGGCAAAAACCCCGAAACAGCTGTCTGTGGATGGATACCATGCTTGGCATAGGTGGCTTTCCTTCATAGGATGCTGCCCTTCCCGTGGTTGTTCCTTCCCGGGGAAAGGCCTGGCTATTCACTGCTTGCGTCGAGAAACACGTGATGGTGTCTCCGCAGCTTCTTTTCTTGCAACTGACCAGACATGGACACCGGCCAGATACGGACAGCGGCCAGACACGGACACCGGCCAGACACGGACACCGGCTAGACACGGACAGGGGCCAGACACGGGCACCGACCAGACATGGACACCGGCCAGATACGGACAGCGGCCAGACACGGACACCGGCCAGACACGGACACCGGCTAGACACGGACAGGGGCCAGACACGGACATGGCCAGAGACGGACACCAGCCAGACACAGACACCGGCCAGACACGGACGGGCCAGACACAGACAAGGATGCTGGCCAGACACGGACAGGGGCCAGACACAGGCCAGACATGGACACCAGCCAGACACGGACACCAGCCAGACACAGACACCAGCCAGACACGGACGGACCAGACACAGACAAGGATGCTGGCCAGACACGGACAGGGTCCAGACACAGACCCTGGCCAGACACGGACAGGGGCCAGACACGGACACCGGCCAGAAGACACTTTTTTATAAATGTGTTGCTGTGGTCTTTCAGCATTTGTTTCCCTAGTCAAATGAATAGGAAACAAAACTGCAAGTGAAAAGGCTGCAGAAAAAGCAGAATATTTCCTGCCGACACTGTAGATTGATCAATCGCAGCAAAAATGGTTGGTGTGAACAGTGTCTACAGGGGTTTTCTGAGAATGTAAAGATAATTAGCATGAAATGATAAATCCTCCGCGGCTCCAGCACTGATGCTCTGGGGGTTTCTGCTATACTTAGCACTGGGCTACAGTGGTTTTGTGGCTTCAGGGGTCTTTGCCAGTCTTAGCACTGGGCTGCAGTGGTCTTGTAGCTCCGGGGGTCTCTGCCAGTCTCAGCACTGGGCTGCAGGGGTCTTGTGGCTTCAGGGGTCTCTGCCAGTCTTAGCACTGGGCTACAGGGGTCTTGTGGCTCTGGGGGTCTCTGCCAGTCTCAGCACTGGGCCGCAGTGGTCTTGTGGCTTCGGGGGACTCTGTCAGTCTTAGCACTGGGCTGCAATGTTCTTGTGGCTCCGGGGGTCTCCGCCAGTCTTAGCACTTTGCTGTAGGGGTCTTGTGGCTATAGGGGTCTCCACCAGTCTTAGCACTGGGCTACAATCATCTTTTGGCTGCACCTTATATTATAGCTGCAAAGTGAATAATAACCATCAGGGACCCCGAACCATCGGCAGAGGAGCCAGAGGGGATTTAGCAGAGTAGTTTGGGGTGACATTTTTTTAATCGCTTTTTATTCTGCCATTTGTGAGGTAGGATGTAGAAAAAGACGTCAAATCTGCTAATGTTTTCTATTATGTGACTATATGGGCCCCTTCACACAACCGTGTATCATGTTTTTCACGGATGCCACATGTCCTTTTTTAACCTATGGTGCTGCACTCATGTCTGTGTTTTCCCAGCAGCACGGATGACAAGGACCAATACAAGTTTATGTGTCTGTGCAAACATGCCGCCCGTGTGCTGTATGAGGTGACCACGCATACCAGAATGGGGAATGAGGGGGCCATGCATACCAGGATAGGGATGAGGAGCCATGCAGACCAGGATAGAGATGAGGGGACAATATATACCAGGATAGGGATGGGGGCCATGTATACCAGGAAATCGATGAGGGGGCCATGCAAACCAGGATAGGGATGAGGGGGCCATGCATACCAGGAATGGGATGAGGGTGCCATGCAAACCAGGATGAGGATCAGAGTGCCATGTACAGTATACCAGGATAGGGATGAGATGGCCATACATACCAGGATAGTGATGAAAATCCCATGTATACCAGGATAGGGATGATGGGGCCATGCATACCAGGCTGGGGATGAGGGGGCCATGCATACCAGGAAAGGGATGAGGGGGCCATGCATACCAGGAAAGGGATGAGGAGGCCATGTATACCAGGAAAGGAATCAGGGTGCCATGCATACCAAGATAGGGATGAGGGGGCCATGCATACCAGGATAGGGATGAGGGGGTCATGCATACCATGATGGGAATGAGGGGACAATGTATACCAGGATAGGGGTGAGGGGCTATGCATACCAGAATAGGGATGAGAGAGTTATGCATACCATATATATCAGAATGGGGATGAGGGTGCCATTTATACCAGGATAGGGATGAGGGAACCATTTATACCAGGATAGGGATGACGGGACAATATATACCAGGATGGGGGCCATGCATAGCAGGATATTGATGAGGGGGTCATACCAGGATAAGAATGAGGGGGCCATGCATACCAGGATAGGGATGAGGGGGTCATGCATACCAGGATGGTGATTAGGGGGGCTATGTCTACCTGGATTGGGGAAATATATATATACCAGGATGGGGGATATTAGTACAGAATTTACCACATTTTTTACTTCAATTTTTTATCTAATTTCTGCCTCTAAAACCTAGATGTGTCTTGTGGTCCAAAAAATACGGTATATATCAGTGAGCGAGGGAGTACGTGGCGGCCATAGTATTGTAGAGCTGCATTGTATTCTATGGGGGGTCTGCATTATACTCTGTGAGGGGGCTATATTTTATTCTATGAGGGGGGCTACATTTTATTATAAGAGGGCTGCATTATTTTCTATGAGGGGGGGCTACCCAAACCCCTGCTATATAATTAAGATGTGTGCTACCTTTTTATACCCTGATATTGGCGTGTTGCAGCACAATTGGTGGTCTTGTATTTATTTCTATGTAGCTACATAGCGGGCCCCAAGAATGATTTTCTCTGGTGGGCCCAAAGTGCTCCAGTCCAATGCTGCATGTATAGGATTTTTTTTCTGTTTAAAACAGCACTCCCCATAGCTTTAAAAAAAACCTAATGTAATTTATTCCATGTGGTGGGACAATCCTTAGAACAGCAGGGGGAGCGGGAAGTGAAGGAGGACAACAGCCGTTTTGCGCTTTTTCCAGAGCTTCTGCGGGTCCAAGATTATTTTCTCTTGATATTTCTTTTCTATTTAAGTATTGAAAAAAAAATCCAAAGTTTGTAAAGAAAAAAGTCGCCATTTTTTGTGATCTTGGGGCTAGGTGAGGGCTTATTTTTTGCGAGCTGAGCTGACGTTTTTATTGATACCATTTTGGTGTAGATAATATACCATTATTGCAATTGCAATGTTGCGGCGATCAAAAAACAAAATTCTGGAGTCTTGATTTTTTTTCTTGCTACGTCGTTTACTGATTGGATTAATTATTTTTATATATTAATAGATCAGGCGATTCTGAACTCAGCGATACCAAACGCGTATTTTTTTTTTATTGTTTTATTTTGAATGGGAAGAATGGGGGGTGATTTAAACTTTTTAATTTTTTAAAAACATTTTTTTTTACTTTTTACTTGCCTCAATAGTCCCCTAAGGAGACTTGAAGCTGCGATCTTCTGATCGCTTGTGCTACACATAGCAGGCCTTTAGCCCTGCTACAGTATGTGTAGCTAAAATGCTCATCAGGTGTGAGCGCCAACCGCTGGGCGGCACTCATAGCTATCAAACAATAATAACCACAGGAGTCTCCTGCAGACACTGGGTTGTCATACCAACCCATCGGCGACCCAAAGTCATGTGACACGAGAGCCGATGGAAGGCGTTTCTGACGCACTTCCATCGCGATCATGTTAAATGCCACTGTGATATATTAAAAGCGGCATTTAACATGTTAACAGCTGCGGGTGGATCATGATTCCACCCGAGGCTGTTAGGGCACGTGTCAGCTAATGAAATCAGCTGACATGTGCCAGAAAGGTTGCAGGCTCATCGCCGGAGCCAGAAGCATACAAGTAGAGGAGACGAGCTTGGACGTACTTATACGTCTAATGTGGGAAAGGAGTATATATGCATATATATTACAGATGAGCGGATCAATCCGCAGAGGATCGAGTTTGAGTCCAATTTCCTGAAATTCATGATTTCACGTGAATTCATACTCTTTTAAATGTGGTTAGTGGTTCACAATAAAAATCCCTCAAAAACGTGTCTGATACCATTTCCCGCACTGCCGTAGCATCAGAGAGAGCATCTCTCACTCACAATGTCAGAGCGCCTATACATTAACCCCATATCTGCACGTTATTAGCCTTATATTACATGGCAGGTCCCCTCACACCTACATACCCGCAGTGATCGGCAGGCTGATAAGCGCCATCTTTATAGGTATTTCACATTACCAAGAAAGTCGTGTTTCTTACAGAGGTAATAAAATTTCAGACGTTTATCCATCAATCACAGGATGGCGCCCCCCAGCTCTAACACTGAGATGTGTGCAATTGGTGGGATGTGTCCTGTGCCCTGAGAATATTACTGGACATGGATTTGTTGTATCTTTATAGCACTGATATTACAGCTTATTACTATTTACTAATACTCTTATATGTCTGTAACCTGAGAAGTATTTGTGATATAAAAGTGACATGAGTAATATGTGACGGATTTCACTCTGCTCCAATAATCAAATGTTATAACACAAGAATCAAAAGGCAAAAAATAAAATAAATCTGCAATCACATTTGTAACCAGAGGGGTAAAGTCTTTCTTTTTCTGTTTTGTATGTTTATAACATAATTATCCCATTATCCATTACAATTCCTAACAGAAGTAGCGTGAAATGGGAGACCCCTGTCCCCCCAAATTCGCTGCTCATCTGAAACCTCATTGTTATATTGTATAAGATTCCCATTGTTCTATGTTTCATATGTTTCTTTACAAATAAACACATTTTCCCATAATATTCGGCGGATGGAAAGTTGGGACCTTGAGATTGTCCCTCATATTTTACATATGAATCCTTCAGATTTTGCCTCTCTACAAACGTTGGCACCTCCTATCTCCGATATGGTCGGCTACCAGTACGCAGGGGATGGAAGAGGCATTGGCTGCTCCCCATCCCCCCGACACTGGTGGTATTTGCACCCCACCAACACCGCATATTACCCACCGCCTATGGGGACTTTCTATAATTTTCTATTTGCCTTTTGGAAAGTAAAACACATAATCCCCCTATGTGACGCTATTTTATTAACGTTTCTTTAGAGTCCACGATGAAAGAGGTGTCAGTTACCAGAGTCATGTAACTACCGCATTTCCCCATATGTAGGACAGGGTCTTTTACTATTTTTTGCTCCAAAAGATGTGTTAGGGCTTATTTTCAGGGAATGTCTTATTTTTTCATGAACAACAGTCTAAATTTATTCTTGAACAAAAAAAAAATCAACATTTACTCAAATATACAAATATGTCCGAAGCCAAACCAAAGCCTTTGCTCTCCTATCAGCAACTCATTCACAGACCGGGCCTTCCACCTCAGGAATTAATGGTTACTGACTTGATCCACACTTGCGCTTCTTAGCATTTCCCTTGTACATCGGTTGACTGAGATTTTTGCCCTGGGAGTCCACTGTAATTCATTTCTTGTACTCAATGAAATAGCTCTTTCTTTTTCCACTTATAGTGTCTGTGGGTCAAAATACCAGTGTGGTGTATTTCTTGTTCATCTGTTTACAGAAGGTACTGTACCACTTAAAATGGTGGATAAACCCTTTGCCAAGAAAAACAGCACTCCCAAAAGAATCTACCGTGTATACTCGAGTATAAGCCGACCCGAGTATAAGCCGACCCCCCTAATTTTGCAACAAAAAACTGGGAAAACTTATTGACCCGAGTATAAGCCTAGGGTGGAAAATGCAGCGGCTACCGGTAAATGTCAAAAATAAAAATAGATACCAATAAAAGGAAAATTAATTGAGACATCAGTAGGTTAAGTGTTTTTGAATATCCATATTGAATCAGGAGCCCCATATAATGCTCCATACTGTTCATTATGGCACCATTAGATGCTACATACAAAATAGGCCCCATATAATGCTCCATACAGTTCATTATGGCCCCATAAGATGCTCCATATACAAATATGCCCCATATAATGCTCCATGCAGTTCTTTATGGCAGAAATGAGGAATCCAGCTCAACGAGGTAGTGAAAAAAAACTTCTTTCTTTATTCACTTGGAAATATATTCAGTGGAGGATAAAAACATCAACAATACAAAGGATAAAAAGCGATATCAACACGTTTCTGGTGATAAAGCACCCTTAATCATGATAAGTTCTTTATGGCCCCATAAGATGCCGCATATAATGCTCCATTCAGTTCTTTATGGCCCCATAGATGCCCCATATAATGCTCCATGCAGTTCATTGTGGCCCCATATAATTCTCCATGCAGTTCTTTATGACCCCATAGATGCCCCATATAATGCTCCATGCAGTTCTTTATGGCCCCATATAATGCTCCATGCAATTATGACCCCATAGATGCCCCATATAATGCTCCATGCAGTTATGGCCCCATAGATGTCCCATATAATGCTCCATGCAGTTCTTTATGGCCCCATAGATACCTGTTCTGAATTCTGCTCTTGGGTTCCCTCCAGTGGTTGTAGGTGGGAATGCAGTTGTCTCTGAGTCGCAGTCCTGGCCAGGTGTATCTGCTGATTGCAGTTCTGACTGGGATATTTAGGTGTGCAGGATTCATTAGTCCTTGCCAGTTGTCAATGTTTCTTGTGAAGTGTTGGATCGCTTCTGGCTTCTCCTGCTTTGCTGCCAATTCAGCAAAGATAAGTGTCTGGTTTTGTTTCTGTGGCACACATGCACTGTGCTTATATTCTGTGCTATTCTTTTGTTTTTCTCTTGTCCAGCTTAGACTGTGTCAGTGTTTTCTCAGTCTTGTTGGATTCTTTGGAGTTGCAGATATATGCTCCACATCTTTAGTTAGATGGTGGAGTTTTTGTATTTTCTGCTGTGGATATTTTTGGAAGGATTTTTAATACTGACCGCTTAGTATCCTGTCCTATCCTTTCCTATTTAGCTAGTGTGTGCCTCATTTGCTAAATTCTGTTTCCTGCCTGCGTGTGTCTTTTCCTCTACTACTCACAGTCAATATTTGTGGGGGCCTGCCTATCCTTTGGGGTTCTGCTCTGAGGCAAGGTAGAAATTCCTTTTTCCATCTATAGGGGTATTTAGTCCTCCGTCTGTGTCGAGGTGTCTAGGTTTTGTTAGGCACACCCCACGGCTACTTCTAGTTGCGGTGTTAAGATTAGGGTTTGCGGTCAGTATAGTTACCACCTACTCCAGTGAAAGTTATCATGCTGCTCCAAGGTCACCTGATCATAACAGATACCCCATATAATGCTCCATGCAGTTCTTTATGGCCCCATAGATGCCCCATATAATGCTCCATGCAGTTTTTATGGCCCCATAGACGCTCCATATAGCATTGTGCCACATGTAATGCTACTGCTGCACTAAAAAAAGAAAGACATACTCATCTCTCGTCGCTGCCTGCTGCTCCTCAGCGTCCCGTCTCTTCGCACTGACTGTTCAGGCAGAGGACGGCGCGCACACTAATACATCATCGCGCCCTCTGACCTGAACAGTCACTGCAGAGGACGCGGAATACGGGATGGCGGTGGAACGCGGAAAGGTGAATATGAAATACTCATCTGTTCCCGGCGCTCCTGATGCGGTCCCTGCATGTCCCACGGTCTTCGGGAGCAGCAGCTTCTTCCTGTAGTGAGCGGTCACATGGTACCGCTCATTACAGTAATGAATATGCGGCTCCACCCCTATGG